>NC_092501.1:97020108-97327712 GCF_047511675.1 Marmota flaviventris | reverse complement strand
GTCTGGAAGATGGCCATCCTGCAAAACCAGCTGCTGAGTTGTGCACCTGGGTAGGGAGCTCAGGAACAAGTCACTAGTCGCTATTCATCAGCTGCATCTCTGAGCACTGGTGTATGTCTCAACTCACACACGCAGCCTCACAGGGTTCAAGTGAATGTAGGAAATAGGCACAGGAAGATGGAGTAACTTGCCAAAGGTCACCCACCCAGGAAGCAGCAGAACTCAGTTTTGAGCTCTGATTTGGGGTCACTTACCTCTTAGTTTTTGGGAGGTGGTAGGGACTGGCATGACCCAGGTACCATCCCACATTGCAGTCTTCCTTCTAGCAGTTCTGGCCACATTGGAGTGAAGGTCAGCTCGGGACACTAGAGCTAATGTCTCAGGAGAAGCCAGGAGTCTGGGTTCTTAAAATGTAAAATACTCTGATATTAACCAAGCTAGAATTATCCGAGTGGGTCAACTCTCATGGAGCACAGGTGGTCTTGGAACATTAGTTTATCCTGGGTCCAGAATCCCCAGAGTGCCATCTCCACAAGGACCCCATACCCTGCCTCTACCAGGTTCTTGGGGCTTCTCAGCTCTGTCTGTCTTTGGGCAACCTGCCTCTCCAGATCCTCCCTGGATTCTGCCATTGTTCTGAGGACATCTAGCTTCTACTCCAGGTGACAGTCCTGTAGATAAGCACCCACAATCCTCACAGCTCCTGCTCAAGACCCCTTGAGAAGAAATCAAACCTCAGACTCTTTCCTTGTGCCGACCTAGTATGTGTCCTCCTGCCCGATTCTGAACTTGTTTTCCCAGCCTGATCATACCAGCCTTCCTGATTTTCCTCAATGCACCAGGCTAATGGCTCTCTTCTTCTTAAAACCCCTTTATTTTGAACCAATTTTGGATGTGGAGAGAAATCACAGGAAGTGTACAGAGAGCCCGACACACCTTCCTCTGCCTCCATTAGGCTGCTTTGTAAAGGGAGATTTACAAAGGCCGCTTGGAGGAGGTGGCCTTTCAGCTGGGAGCCCAGTGATGAGAATGAGCCAACTACTGTATGTAGAGACCCAGGGAGGGAGCAAGCAGTTCAAAGGACTTGTGGCTTCCTACTTGTTCCTGGTGTGACTGGCAGAGGGATGTTGACATGGGGACTGTTTAGCAGGAGCATCAGAGCAAGCTCCTCATCAGAGGTAAGAGTCAGCATCCCCACCCAGGACAATATTTGAGAAAATCAAATTAATGGCAAAAGATTTCACAGGAAAAGCTAGATTTATGACTTTGAAAATATATTGAAGGGACAGAGCAGTGTTGGCCAGTCCCTGGCCAAGGTTGGTGCCTGTGTCTTGTACAGAGGAGCACAGCTCCCAGAACACCCAACTCTCTTGAGCCCTGCATCTAGCCTGCTGATTCCCTCAGCTATGCCCGTGAAACCTGCTGCCTAGCAACTCTGAGTTCCTACTTCTATGGTGAGCCCCCTAGGGTGGTTGGAAACTACACCACAGAGGCCCATGGAGTGTAGGGGAAGGGCCAGGCTCCTGCCAGATTGCCTGGGCTCAAGTCCATGCCCCATTCCACACAGCTTTGTGACTCTGCAGGTTGCTTACCCTCTCTGAACCTCAGTTTCTACATCAAATGGAGCAAGTAATAGTACCTGTGGTTGTTGGGAGGATTCTTCGGGTCCGGGTCTGGTACTACACAAGGCTGTGGCAGAGTGTGCCATGAAAATGGGGTGGAATCTGGAGCATTTTAGCCCCAGGGCATCCACATCAGGAGGCTCCCTGCTGGCATGGGTGTGTAAAAGTAACACGGGACACCTGTATTCACTGCACTTGCCAGACAGGCATCAGCAAGAAGCATGCACAGGGAAAGGGGTACATTCTCTCCCACCCCTTGCCCACATGCCTTTTGGTGGCCTGGGAGTGAGGCTTTGGGTCTGATCCTGCCATCTCTGTGTGAGTGGCCTTTGGCAAGTGTTTCCCTTCTGGGCCCTTCCACCACTGGCCACAGGGGCCACCAGGAGGGGGTGGGAAAGGCTTCCAGGGATGGACATCTCTGTGTCCAGGGAAACTGGAGATACAGTTTGTGAACAAGGTTATGGTCTAAAAGGATTGTTTCCTGAGGCACAGACAGTCACTTAAACCTGGAAGGTATTGAGTATCCCACAGGTGAACAGCTACCTCTTGCATTCCCACCCGTGGAGCAGCATGAGGCAGGGAGTGGGCAGATCCGGCAATGGCTCCTGGATATGATTTGACAGACACAATGTTGAGCAGAAATTGTCATCACAGACAGCCACAGGGTAATGCTGTTTATATGAAACACAAAAGTCTAGAAACAAACATTTGGCAACATAAGGAGACATGATTATGTAACAAAAAATTAATGTATAAGTCCCCTGGGGTCAGCAGGGAGCCCATTTATGAAGACCATTTCCCAGGTTGGTGGTTGGAACCTCAGTCGCCATTGTGTCCCACACAACTCCTGTAAATCTTAGGGATTGTGTAATAGATTTTAAAATGTTTTCTTTGAATGAAAATTTCCATAGCTAAAAAATAAGTCTGTAAGTCACTGGGCTGGATGATCTAGAATTTCCTTGCTGGACCTGAGCCTCTAGGATGTCCTGGTTGTCCTCAGAATCAGTCAGAAGAGGCTCAAGTCCTGCCTGAGTCCGGGCAGTTTCAGACAAGAGCCATGTCCCCTTGAGTGTCCGTTTCCTGGACTGTGAAATGGGAAGAACTTAGTCACTGATCCCCCAGAGCTGGCATGAGGGTTTTTGGAGGTGACGATGCATGGATTGAGTTCAGCTTTGATTCGGGGTATGTGCCATACATCAAAGGCTGCTGAGAGCAGCACAGTGAGGGCCTGGGTAGAGGGCAGGAAGAGGTGGCGTAACTAGGACATGGTCCTTCAAGAGAGGCCCTGCTTTGGTAACTCCTAGGGCTCTACACCCAGGAGCTTGCCATCTCAAGTTCAAGCCCTCAAGGACAAGCTGGTCTTGAAGCACAAGGGCTCAGAGCCTTCTCCTGTTCTGGTCATGTGCACAGCTGTCCTCCTTGGCTACAGGCTCACTCTGACCCATCAAGAGACCAAGGCTCGCTTTGACCTCCAGCTGACTGCTTCCCCTGCCCAGATGGCATGGCTTTGGGCCATCCCACTCACATGGGGTGATGATACATCCTGTCCCCCTTTGACTCATGCCCACCTTCTGTTTGCTGATGGAGGGCTGGACCCCATAAGGTGGGGCACAGTTCATGGCAAAAGCAGCCCAGGAGGCGCTCACTGTGCTGGTGCAGTCAGGGCCCAGAAGTGAAGCTGTTTTTGGGCCACTTATGTTCCTCTTTGTCACCTAGAATGGTCTGTCTCCTGTTGTACTCTGGGTGCAGGGTGAAACCTGCAAGTCATAGGTTTGCACTTTGTGGAGTGTAGCGCCAGGCTCATTCATGACCTGAGGGAGCAAGGAACAGGAAGCATCCTGCTGGCAAGGATTTCTCAGGCTGCTGGCACAAGGCAGGGTGGACTTAGCATGATGTCTGAGAAAGCCAGCAGCCCACACCCAGGACATTGGGGCTTGGGAAGCTGAGGCAGGGCTGCTCTTCTAGCTGGAGAGTGTGTCTTAGTCCCCTATTTGCTCTCTCTTGTGACAAATTGTCAGAAAGCTGGTGTCTTTAGAAAATGGTTTTCACATATTCTGGAGGATGGAAGTTCGGAATATGGTGTTTGTGCATTGGCTCCCTCCAAGGCCCAGGGAGAGGCCTGGATCAGGCTCTGGTGCTGCCAGCAGCCCTTGTGGTCACTCTGGGTCTCTAAATCTTCACTTGGAGCACTCTTGTGTCTCTGTGTGTCTCCAGAATCCTGTCCCTTCTCTTGTGAGGACACTGTCATCAGCATTAGAACAACTCATCTCGAGACCTTTAACATCATCACGTTGGCAAAACCCTATTTCCAAATCAGGGCACATTTGTAGGAACTGGTGTTGGGACTTGGAAACCTCTCTTTTGGGGACTTCTGGGGCTTGAATGTATCCCCAGCATTCATGGGTTGGAAACTTGGTCCCCAATGTGACTATGTTGAGCAAAGGAATCTTTGGGGTTAGGTGGCCATGAGGGCTCTTCCCTGAGGAATTGATTTATGTGGTCTCACTGGGGTAGGCTCTTGAAAAAAGGAAGAGTTTGGTCTGGTCCTCTTGCTGCCATGCATGGGAGTACACTCTTGCCTTTCCACGTTCCCCAGGAGGGATAGAGCAAGTAGGTCCTTGCCATTTGCCAGCATCTTCATTGTGGACTTCCAGCTTCTAGAACCATAGGAAATAAATCTCCCTGCTTTGTAAGTCACCCACCCTCAGGTATTCTGATACAGCAGCACAGACAAGATGAGACAGGGACATGCTTCCCCCCACTGCGTGAGGCAAATCAAGTTAATGACCCTTATGAATCACAGGTGTCTGAGTCCAGGCCAAAACTCATACAGGTCCTGGGATTCTGCCTCCATCTCCCAGTCTGCTGTCCTCAGTGCTGTCCTCATCCTTAGTGCCGCAGTCTGGCTGGGCACGATTCAGGAGCCACTTGTCAAAAGAAACAAACTTTATTTTTAGAACCACACACGCCAAACAAAACAGCTCCTCAGGAAAAACCCTCAGAGCCCAACTGCCACCACCGGCTTCAAACAAGCCTCTCTCACAACCACAAGCCTCCCCACCTCCCACAATCCTCCTGCTCTTGAGGCTGATTGGCTGGGTCGCGTGGGCGGAGCCAAAAAAGTCCCCCAATGAGCAGCTCACCGGCACTGGGATGAAGATAGGAATTCTGGCAATAATGGATAAAGAAAAAGTTATGTAACATTCCAGTCTGAAAGGGCAGGGAAACAGCCCAATGAGCATCACCACAGAGGAGCCAATCAGCTAGATGTTGCTGGGGCCACTGTGAGCCAATCATCAGCTAGCAGTCTGAAAGGGCGGGGAAACAGCTCAATGAGCATCTCCAATGAGCATCACCACAGAGGAGCCAATCAGCTAGATGTTGCTGGGGCTGCTGTGAGCCAATAATCAGCCGGCAGCTGGAAGTTTGCTGGCAGCTGGAAGTTTGCTGGGGCCCCTTCGGCTGTGGCTGTCAACATCTCCCCCTCTCTGTTTAAACAACAAGCATGTGGCTTAGGGACCATGCCTGCCTTAGGTTGTCCAATAGTACATATGGTCCTTACCCATTATCGGATGAGCTGACCTCAAGGCGTCAGCCTCCTGTCTTAAGTTGGTACCATTGCAATTGGACCTTACCCATCACTGACTACCGGTCCAGTATACAGCCACACCTGTGGAGAGGTCTTTGTACCAGCGGGGGGATGAGGTTCTTTGCCTCACCTCTGTTGGCCCCCAAATTTTAGCTGAACGATCATGACAAGCAGAAGGGAGGAAGATACACCAAGCCAATTGATGGCTCCTTTTGGAAAAATTGTACCACCGATTACATCATCAGCAAAAATACCCCAACACTACCACAAGTCGCTGCACCAACAGATAGTTCACAATGCATACAGGTGAGTTCACAATGCATACAAGTGATACATAGTCCAGGCAAGTTCTGCAAGCAGTTCAGTGATGGCTATTGCAGAAGCTGTAGATTGGTTTTATCTTCTTCACCGGCACTGGGATGAAGATAGGAATTCTGGCAATAATGGATAAAGAAAAAGTTATGTAACATTCCAGAAGACACTAAAATAAAACAATTTTCTTAATAATTTACATTATCTTGAAGAGAATTATTAAATATAATGAAAAGGAAAGGTGAAAGCAAACAAACAGATCTGTTAACCTCCTTTTTTGTTCACATATTAAAACAATCCTCAATAGTTGTTTACCCAATTTAAATTAAACCATTTAAATCATGTGTATAAAAAAAAATATTTGGATCCATTTTTTCATGAGCGCTCATCATATATGATATATGGACATACGTACATTCAAACATATAACACAAAACACAAGTGTGCACACATAATATAATACATACAACACATAACATAATAGTAAAGGCCTTATAACTTTTTATAGGTGAAATCTCCATTGCAATGTTTAAAAACTCTATAGTCAAAAAATAGAACTGATCAGCAAAACATTAACCTAGGTCTGTATGAGCTCAAAAAACAAAATAGAACTTCATGATGTGGGAAAGGGCAATAATAAAATAGATATTGAAAAAAGCATCCTGGTTCTGTCGCAGATGTAAGGATAGCCAAACTGGAGTTTTGGATATCAGCTGTTATGGATTTGAGCCAAATCATCTTCTTTTTGGTCTGTAGAAATCGCTTTAGTTAATCTCTCTGGAATCCAAATCGGCTGCTGTTCTCCTTGTGGAAACACATAAACAGACCCCCGACTCCAGACAATCACTGGGTCAGGACTTTAGTTAATCTCTCCGGAATCCAAATCGGCTGCTGTTCTCCCTGTGGAAACACACAAACAGACCCCCAACTCCAGGCAATTACTGGGTCAGGACCTTTCCATTGTCCTGTTAGAATATCCTTCCAAAATACCTTGGGCTTATGTACATTTTTTGGACACATATGCCTTTCCGTACCACTAAGTCCTCATGAATCCAAATTTAAAAAAGCTTAGAGTAAAAAGGGTTATTTTAAGTTTATCTTTGGGAAATATATACCCCTTCCCAATTCCCTCTTTTTGCTTTAATAAGTACATTTTAATAGTTTGATGTGCTCTTTCAACTATGCCTTGTCCCTATGGATTGTATGGGATTCCTGTTATATGAGTAATGCCAAATGATGAGCAAAATTTTTTAAAAGAGGTAGAAGTATAACCAGGGGCATTATCTGTTTTTAACTGTTTTGTAATACCCACAGTGGCAAAATTTTGTAAGCATGAGCTATAACATCGTTAGTTTTTTTCTCCAGCATGAAGGAAGCCCATCAAAAATCCAGAATAAGTATCAACTGTAACATGCAAATATTTTAATTTTCCAAATTCTGGCAAGTGTGTGACGTCCATCTGCCAAATATGGTTAGGTATCAATCCTCTAGGATTGACTCCAAGATTAACTTGTGGTAAAAAGGTCACACAATTTTGACATTGTTTTATTATTTTTCTAGCTTGTTCCTTAGTTATTTTAAAATGCTTTTTAAAAGTATTAGCATTGACATGGAACTTTTTATGAAAATTTGTAGCTTCTTCTAGTGTAGAGAAAGTATGTATGTCATGTGTAGTTTTATCTGCTAAATCATTGCCCAAACTAAGGGCTCCAGGCAATCCTGTATGTGCCCTGATATGTCCTATAAAGAATGGATCTTTTCTGTCCCAGATTAGACTTTGTATAGTGGAAAGCAAAGAGAAAACAGTAGAAGAAGGGGAAATCCTACCAGCATCTTCAAGGGATACTATAGCATTAACTATATACTGACTATCGGAAAATAAATTAAATACAGAATCTTTAAACATCACAAAAGCTTGTAATACTGCATTGAGCTCTACATTTTGAGCTGATTGTTTGGGTACTAAAAATGTAAAAGTTTGATCAGGTGTAACTATTGCTGCTGTACCATTATTTGATCCATCAGTGAATATATTTGGAGAATTCATGATAGGTGTTTTTCTTGTCATTTTTGGAAAAATTACAGGATGCGATGACCAAAAAGACAATAAAGGATTAGATGGTAAGTGGTTATCAAATGAAACATTAGATTTGCACATGATTATTGCCCAAGTATTTAACTCATTAGCTAACTCATCAATTTGATTAATAGTATATGGAGTAATAATTTTATTGGGAGAAATTCCAAACACTCCCTTTGCTGCTTTTATTCCTTTGAGTATTAATTGTCCTACAGCCTCAGGATACCTAGTAAGAATAGTGTTAGGAGAATAAGATAAATATATCCATAATAATGGACCTTCTTGCCAAAATACTCCTGTAGGAATATTTTTTGTTGGTAGTACAATAAATAATAAAGGCAAACTTATATCATTTCTATCCAAATGCATATTTTCCATATATGTTTCAATGATTTTTAATGCCTTTCTTGCTTCAGGCATTAACATTCGGAGTGAATTTGGATCTGATGGACCTTTTAGGATATCAAATAAAGGTCCCAACTCTCCTGTTGGTATACCTAGATAAGGCCTTATCCAATTTATGTCTCCTAATAACTTTTGAAAGTCATTAAGTGATTTGAGTTGATCTACTCGTATTTGAATTTTTGGTGGACGGACCATGGTTGAGGATAATAGAACTCCTAAATAATTAATTGGATAATTTAATTGTACTTTATCTATTGCTATCTCTAGATTATAATTTTTTAATAAGTTTGTAAGTGTGGCATAACATTCTAGCAATGTGTTTTTAGCTTTGTGTGCTAATAATACATCATCCATATAGTGAAATATTTGTAGTTCAGGATTTTGATTTCTAAGTGGCTGGATTACTTTGTTAACATAAATTTGACACATAGTTGGGCTGTTAGCCATCCTTTGAGGGAGTACTTTCCATTCATATCTCTGATCAGGACCTTCATTATTCAGTGCAGGGATAGTAAATGCAAAACGTGGACTATCCTCAGGATGAATTGGAATTGAAAAAAAAAAAACATCTTTAATATCTATAGCTAAAACATACCAAGTTTTTGGCAAAGCAGACAATTGAGGAATCCCCAATTGAGCAGGTCCCATAATAACCATCTCATTATTAATGGCTCTTAAATCTTGCAATAATCTCCATTTACCAGATTTCTTTTTGATGATAAAAATGGGAGTATTATGGGGAGATACAGAAGGTTGTATATGTCCTTCCGCTAATTGTTGTTTGACCAGGTCATGGGATGCTTGTATCTTTTCTTTAGTCAGGGGCCACTGAGGAACCCATGCTGGTCTTTCTGATTTCCAAGTAATTTTTATTGTCTCAGTGGCCCTTTCTGAAAATCCAACCCATGTCTGTCCATTCCTTGATCTATTTGTATTGGTGCTGCTATACCTTGCTCTTGTTTTTCTAATCTTTTTCCTTTCCTAAAGCCTTGTCTAGTCATAATAGTGTGTGTATTTTGGTTGATGTTATTTGTTAATGTCAAACCCAATTGATCTAGGACATCTTGTCCCCATAAATTTACGGGAAGATGATCCAATACATATGGCTGTATAGTTCCTTCACATCCTTCAGGATCCTTCCAATCTAATACCATTGCACTTCTATGGGGATTAGTCGCCACTCCTAGGCCTCGAAGCATTTGAGTGGCTTGTTGTAATGGCCAATGTTTTGGCCATTCTTGACGAGAGATTATGCTAAGGTCTGCACCTGTATCCAGTAGCCCATTAAATTCATGTCCTTGAATATTTAGTTTTAGCATGGGGCGAGAATCTAAATTTAAAGAAAGCATAGCCCAATCTACAACTGTGGAGCCTAATCCCTTGGAAACTCTTTCTACAGCATGACTGGAAAATTTGTCATGTGTCCTGGGCACTACCCTGATGGGGTTGCTGGGTTCCTCCAGTGCTCCGTATATTTGCGGTTTTGGGCACCGGAGCATTGGGCCCCCCTGTCCATTTTTTGGCAATGGAGCCCGATGCCTTTCTCCACAATATCGTGGATAAACACCTGGTCCTTGTTCGTTTTTTGATAATGGAGTACCCTCTTTGGTGGTTTGAGAACGGCATTCATTAGCCCAATGTCTCCCTCTATGGCATCGTAGGCAAATACCCGGTATTCTACTCCTTTGATACCTAGTTTTCTTAAACCTTCCTCCTATGGGGCAATTCCTTTTAAAATGTCCTGTTTGTTCACAATTGTAGCATGTTCTTGGCCTGGAATCTAAAGCCTGTTTTACTGCAGCTGCCACGAATTGCCCTTGTTCATTAATGTCTCTGGCATCTAAAGCCTGTTTTACTGCAGCTGCCATGACTTGCTCTTGCTCATTAATGTCTCTACATAATTATTTAAACACATAATATGTGTTTAAATCTTCATGTTTCCATGGTCTAATGATATCTCTGCACCAACGATTCACTTGGTCATAAGCCAGTTATTTTATTAATGGCATTGCTTGTTCTGTATTCCCAAAAACTCTGGTAGCTGTTTGAATGAGCCTATCTACAAATTCAGCATAAGGTTCATTAGCTCCTTGTATTACCTTAGATAATTGACCTTGTAAACCTCCATGTCCTTGTAAAGTCTTCCATGCCCTAACCGCCTCTACAGCAATTTGTGCCTATATGCCAGGATCATATGCAATTTGTTGTTGCTGATTCTCATAAGGTCCCTTTCCTAACAACATATCTAGATTTCTCTGAGGATAACCAGCTGCTGCATTTCGCCTAGCCGTCTCCTTGCAAAATTCCTCATTGGCAACCTTCCATAACAAGTATTGACCTCCATTTAGCACAGCTTTACACATATTAGCCCAATCTGCTGGCGTCATGTTCAAGTTGTTAATGAATTCAACCAAGTTTACAGTGAAGGGTGCTTGTGGACCATAGGTTGTTACAGCCTCTTTTAGCTGCTTCACTATTTTGAAATTTAAAGCATGGTGAATTTGCTGCCCTCCTACCTCAAATACAGGGCATGTTAATACTTGAGATCCTGTCTCAGGATCCGAACTATCAACTGCGAGGGTTGGGGGCCTCCCAGCATATGGAGGTGGCCTTGTTAGTTGGACATTTATGTCCTCTGGTGATAGAAAGTTGTTAGTAGCAGTCTCCTTTTGTAACTTTCCCCCTGATGGCTTTTTCTGCTCTAAGCTTTGTTCCTCTATCTTTGTCTGAACTGAAGGCTTTGGACTAAGCAAACCAGATATGAACGTCCACAATGGCAATGTGCCAACTGGCAGAGTCCCTGGGCTGTTCTTTTCTATTCTTTTTAAATCTTCACCATGATGGTTCCATTGTGATATATTTAACATCTCCTCCTTAAAAAGCCATGGGTTACATTTTTGTATTGTATCAAGGAATGCCCTGACTGTTCTTGATTTTACTGAGATGCCTCCTTCCTCTAACAATTTACTTAACACTCTTTCAGTTTGTTTTTTACTAATTTCTGATCCCGTATTTCTACTATAATACAACCCAACAAGATGACGCCAAGCAAAACCAAGACAGAATGAAATAAAAAGAGAACAACAAAAAGTCATTATAGCCGCTTTATCCTCCTGACATGTGCATCCGTCCTTTCTCCCTATCTGTTCCTCAGACGTAAATAGTTTTTCCTCAGATGTGAGCGGTTTTTCTTCCGTCTCACTCATCTCCAGGGACAGGCAACTTAAAACAAAAGTGAAGCAAAACAAAAGAGGAATCTTAAAATGGCTACCCATCCTCTTGCCCTGCCCTCAGGGGCGAGCAGTTTACCTTATCACTTACCCTCAGTCGCTCCCCGTGCGAGCCACCAAATGCCGCAGTCTGGCTGGGCACGATTCAGGAGCCACTTGTCAAAAGAAACGAACTTTATTTTTAGAACCACACACACCAAACAAAACAGCTCCTCAGGAAAAACCCTCAGAGCCCAACTGCCACCACCAGGCAGAAGGAAAAGGCATGGAACACATGTGAATGAGAAAGCTGTGGGTGAGCAGCAGGGAATGATGGGGCCTGTGGCAAGCTTCATGGTGCAGGCTCTAGCTAAAGAGCAGTGACCCGGGCTGTCGATCTGTGGCTGCTGGTCAGGGCACTAATTCAGTTGACTCAAAGCTTATTTTATTTTTACATAAAAGACAGAAGTATGAATATTGTGTGACCAATTTCATTTTTACAAATCCACTGAGTAGGTTAAAAAGAAAAAAAAAAAAGCAACAACAACAACAACGAAAAAAAAAAAAAAAAAAAAAACTATGTGACTCAGATGGAGTCCCCAGAGAGATCAGAGAGATTGCTTCTTAAACTTCTGGACAAAGTGTCCAGAGAAAAGTGGGATTGGTGGCCTGACTGTATTCCTGGGGTAATTCCCATGCACTGAAAGTCCAAGGAAAATTCAGTCTTCTATTTAACAATGACAAAAAATGTATTTTTAAAAGGAGAGAATATAAATCCTTTCCCTTCCTTCTCGGTCTCTCTCATCTGTCATAGAATTTCTGTTTGCTCTTTAATGATATATTGAAAAAGAAAAATTAAAACCTGAAATCATAGAATAAATTTTACCATTCATTTTAAGTGTAAAATATCAGCTTTCAATGCAAATGTCAGAGCTGTTAACTCTCGTGCATATGCCTCAGATTTACACTGTTCCTGCTCATGCTCATGCCTGTGTAGGTATTTTGTTCCCACTGGAGCAACATAAGTGCTGCTCTGAACCAATTTGGCTATATTATTTGACTTCTCAAAATGTTCACATCCTTCCAGCACCTTCTCCACAGCTGGTCAATGAGCTGGGAAGGAGCGGGAGCAAAGGGCTCTGGGGTTCCCTGCCTCTGTACTTTTTGTATGTGACCATGTTCAGCAAAAGTGGTTGACTGATGCAGGAAGAAACATGGGTGGTAAAGGATGCAATGAGTTCCTTGGTTGTTGCAATTTTATAGAACATCTTTGCCTTTTTTCTGCATTTGGAGCAAGCTCTGGTTTGAGTGGACAGCAGAGCTTCTCAGAGCATTGGTTCCCCACTTGCTCATTGTAGATGAAGCACATTTTCTTATACTCACTTTGAGACCAGCCAGTAAGCATGTTGCCCACTGCTCTTTTGCTTATGGGCATTCTCCATTGTCCTAGAAGATGTCACTCCCAAGGAGCATGTTCAAAAGTCAAAGCCTTTAGAATTCAGAGGTGGCAAGCCTAGGAGCAGAGTTTAGGCCCAGCACTGATCCTTTTGGGCAGAAAGCCCTGTGGGAATGCTCAGGCTGCAAGCACAGAGCTGGTGCTGTCACTGCCCCTGACATTGCTCTTGAAGCATCACAGGAGTCCATCAGTGGGGGTTGGCTTGCTTTCACTCCTAAGTTCATAATCTCCAACTTGTCTTTCAAATATGGTGCATCAAACTACAAAGGCACCACTTTCCCACAGGGTAGCTGCTAAAATGGTTTGTGGCCCCAGAAATTTTCCTGATTTGTCTTCACAGCCCCAGAGGTGTTGAGAGAAGCACTGGTTGAAAAAACAGGCCTGGACTTAGTATTAACAGGAGCAGGTGGAGATGATAGACTTTGTGTTGGTCCGTACCTCAAACCTCCTTGTTCTTCTTATCAAAATAGTACCTTGGTGATACTTTGGGAACCCCTCCCAAAGATTCAGCTAAGGATAACTTCATCTCCAGGCTAATAGGGATGGACTATACTGCAGTTTAGCCAAACTGAAGAGACAATTCCCTGACCATAGTGATTGGTTCAGGGATGGGCACATGACCAAGGCTGAGCCAATCAGAAAAAGCCATTCATTGGCCATCATGATAGTTTCAAAGATGGGCAGATGACCAAGGCTGAGCCAATCAGAAGAAGTCATTTCCTGACCATAGAGATTGGCCCAGGGATTGGGCACATGGCCCTCAGAGCCAATGAGAAACCATGAGAGTTGTTTTCCCTGAGACTTTGGGGAACAGAAAGTTTTCTTTTGACTTCCAGTTAGATTTCAAGGAAGCAAAATGTGAGGCCTGAAGTTGTTGGTTCCAATCTTATGTGGAAGTTGAGAATAAAGTGAGCTTCATGGATGATAGTGAAGATTAATAGATGATGATGGATCTTAAAAATCAGCTTAACTCAAATCATCATCTCAATGGTTCACTGGCATCACCTTTCAACCATTCCCTCTGGCAATATGCCAGGCGTCATTCTGACTTGGCTGTGGCTCTCAACATCTCCCCCTTTCTGTTTAATTAAACAACAGCATGTGGCTTAGGGACCCTGCCTGTCTTATATTGTCCAATACTATGTCTGGTCCTTACCCATCATTGGATGAGCTGACTTTAAGGTGTCAGCCTCCTGTCTTAGGTTGGTACCATTGCAATTGTATCTTACCCATCATTGACTACTGGTCCAGCATACAGCCATACTTGTGGATAGGCCTTTGCACCAGTTGCGGGGGGGGGGGGGGTGAGGTTCTTTGCCTCACATCTGTTGGCCCCCAAATTTGGCCTTGGTGCCAGTGGGGCAGTGAGGTTCTTTGCCTCACCTCAGGTTGGCCCCCAAATTTTAGACCATCAGAAGCAGAAGAGAGGAGGATGGAAAATGCCACAACACCAAGCCAAATGACGGTCCCTTTTGGAAAAATTTTACCACCGATGACATCATCAGCAAAGATACCCCAGCACTACCACAATGCGCTGCACCAACAGATAGTTCACAATGCATCCAAGTGATACATAATCCAGGCAAGTTCTGCAAGCAGTTCAAAGCAGAGGAATCTATTAATATGTTCATTTCCTCCCAAAGTAAATCGACTCCTTGATCGAGCATCACTTGTTGAGTTACATTATTCATTGTGCATCAGTTTATACAGTTTGTTGTAATAGCTATTGTAGAAGCTGTAGTTTGGTTTTATCTTTGTCTTCACCTGGCACTGGGATGAAGATAGGAATTCTGGCAATGATGGCTAAAAATAAAATAATGTAACATTGCAGCAGGCACTAAAAGAAAGCAATTTTCTAAACAATTTACATTATCCTGAATAGAATTATTAAATATAAAGAAAAGGAAAGGTGAAAGTAAACAAACAGATCTGTTAACCACCTTTTTTTTTTTTGTTCACATATTAAAACAATCTTCAACAACTGTTTACCCAATTTAAATTAAACCATTTAAATCACGTGAATAAAAAAAATATTTGGATCCATTTTTTCATGAGTGCTCCTCATATATGATATATGAAATATGCACAAACAGACATACAACAAAAAACAAGTGTACACACATAACACAATACATACAAGACATAACATAATAGTAAACGCCTTGTAGCTTTTCAAAGGTGAAATCTCCATTGCAATGTTTAAAAACTCCACAGTCCAAAAATAGAACTGATCAGAAAAACATTAACCTAAATCTGTATGAGCTCAAAAAATAAAATAGAACTTCATGATGTGGAAAAAGGCAATAATAAAATAGATATTGAAAAAGGCATCCTGGTTACCACCTGGGTTTGACTCTTCTTTGGATATCCCATCCTTTTTCCTGTAACTTGCATAATGGGTCTGAAGGTATTCCTACAAGCAAGCCCCAAGGTTTTTTACACTTGAAATAGGCTCTAATGGTGTTCATTATTCATTAGCCTCCAGGTGTGGGAGAACCACTGTTGCAGATGTAAGGATATCAGCTGTTGTGGATTTGAGCCAAGTCATCCTCTTTTTGGTCTGTAGAAATCACTTTAGTTAGTCTCTCTGGGACCCAAATCGGCTGCTGTTCCCCCTGTGGAAACACACAAACAGACCCCCAACTCCGGACAATCAATGGGTCAGGACCTTTCCATTGTCCTGTTAGAATATCCTTCCAAAGTACCTTAGGCTTATGTACATTTTTTTGGACACATATGCCTTTCTACAGCACTAAGCACTGATGAATCCAAATTTAAAAAGTTTAGAGTAAAAAGGGTTATTTTAAATTTATCTTTGGGGGATATATAACCCTTTCCAATTCCCTGTTTTTTCTTTAATAAGTACATTTTAATAGTTTGATGAGCTCTTTCAACTATGCCTTGTCCCTGTGGATTGTCTCCGGCATGAAGGGAGCCCATCAAAAATCTGGAAGTAGTAATGCTTTTAAGATTAACTAGTCTTTGAGTGACACAATCTTTCCTCCGCCATGAAGGCATCTTAACCACCTTTAATTTAACCTTTTAAAACCTTTTGTAACTTACTTAGACATTTTACAACTTTTTTCTTTACCACACAAAGATTATCTCATCTAGAAACATCTCTTTTTCCTTCAACCTTCCATATTAAAATATAATTCCACATCTTGAATCTTTTTATATCTCTTTTCTAGCCATTAACCTTTTTTTAAAAAATTCACATTCTGAAATAACCCTTATAAAATTTCTGAATTTAGATAAATTACTCCACTTAATAAGATGAAATACTTTCATGTTTTTTATGGTACTATAATACTCTAATTGAAACCCAACTGAAACTTATTATACTCTTTGTATATAAATTACACCTGATAGAATCTTAACTTTTAGTAATCTTGTTTCAGTAAAGACACAGACACAAAGCAATATTAAACTGTTTTTCATTTACCAATTTATGAAAACACACATAATGTTTAAATATATTACCTTATGGAACTTAATAATTAAAGAGTACTTGATTTCATATTTAGTGGTTGATGTTTCAGCACTTTAGCTTTGTAAATTAATCAGATGTCTGTAAAAACCAAGATCTTAGACAAGTGTAGTAAACAGAATTAGCCATCTCTTTCTTGTTGAAAAAAAAAATCCTTCTACAGGATACCATGATGGTCCCATTGTGATATATTCAACAACTCCTCTTTAAAAAGCCATGGGCTACATTTTTGTATTGTATCAACATATGCCCTAACTGTTCTTGGTCTTACTGGGGTGCCTCCTTCCCCTAACAATTTCTCTTCCTCGGTGGTGAATAACTTCAAACCTTGAGCCAACCATTTCCCCCAGTTTGCCTGAGAAAGTTCTAGGGACAGGCAACTTGAAATAAATACAAAATAAATCAAAACAAGAACACATTGTTTTTTGAAATGGTCACCAATTCTCTCGCTCTTCCTCAGGGGTGAGCAATTTCACTTATCTCTGAGCTTCAGGCGTTCCCCGCATGGGCCACCAAATGCCGCAGTCTGTCTGGGCACAAATAACCAAGCCACCTCAGAGCCTTGTGGGTTCAAACAGCAATTCTTTATTCCCCAACTCTCACCGGCACTGCACACACACTACTGGGCAACACACTCCTTCCACTGGGCTGCGGGCGCCCAATCTCCCCGAACCTCCAAGAGAACTGCACAGGAACTCCAAAGTAGAGGGCACGGAGGCAGATTCCTGGAGCCACCCTATTCCTGGAGCAGGGTCCATATACAACTCAATCAATCCAGCATCACAGCAATTATATACAGCTTAACTCAAATCATCATCTCAAAGGTTCGCTGGCATCACTTTTCAACCATTCCCTCTGGCAATATGCCAGGCGTCATACTGACTGGGCCGTGGCTCTCAACAGTTACAAGGTGGCTGCTACAGTCATGGCCATCAGATTTATACTTCACTCAACAGAAAGGATGGAGATATGGGGCAAAAGCCCTAATGCATTGGAGTCTGCTCCTCTTAAGGCACACTTCCAGAAATGTCAATCAACATCTCTGACTATTGCCCAATGGACGAGGCTGCTCCTGTTCCCAAGCTTGCCCCTGGGGAAGTGGAGAATGTGGCATCAGCCATCAGTACGTGTCTGTGGGGAGCTGGGTCCAAGGATGTTCCTTGGATACCAAAATCCCATGATGCTCAAGGCTCTTCTGTAGGATGGCAGGGTTTGCATGGGGCCCATATACCTCATATACCTCCTCCTGTGGACTTCAGTCCTCTCTGGTCACTCATAATACCTGGTGCACCCTACAGACTCTGGACAGCGTTGCCACACTGTATCGTTCAGGCATCATGAGGAGGAGAATTGCAGGTGCAGGACAGGTGTAGTCATTTCCTATAGTTTTGATCCTCAGAGGGTTGAATCTCTTGTGTGGGAACCCTGGCTACAGAGGGCTCCCTGTTTGTGGCTGGGCGTGCTGCTGGGCCCCTCCCGCCACATCAGGGTTTTCCTGCAAGGACAGAAATGGAGACTGGCTGTCAGATGGGCAGCTACCAACGTCTGCCACACATGATGTTGGTTTTCCCTGTATCCCAGCATTTGGCTGGGGAGGAAGGCAGCAAAGGAGAGTGTAGTGGGGAGTCTCAAGGGAGGGAGGGTCCAGTGGGGGGGGTGTCTTGAGGGATTCTTTTCCCTAAACTGGTGATTGCTATGTGTGTTTAATGCTGGGGAGAAGCTTGGAGTCTGGATGGTAATATGAGCTGTTTTCTGGGGTCCTGAAATGCTCCTCTATGGATTTCCCAGTCATCTCGCTATTACTCCTCCCTTTAGAGAATTCTATTGAAAAGGAAACCACCAGTTTTGTGCATAAGTAGATGTGTTGCAGCTATTTATTTCACATGGCATGAGTCCAGCTTGCCTTCCCAACATTCTGCAGTTGCCCTCCAAGAACTGGCATTGTGAATTGCCTTTAGGGAAATCAAAAGGTATGGTGCTAATCAGACACACACCCCCATGGCAATCTTCTCATCCAAAGAAAGGAGCTGGTTTTCTTGATCACTTGAGGGGTGGGTATCTATGGGTTCAGGTGCACTCCACCCCACCACTTTGTCCTATACCAAGGTCAGTTCCAGCCACTGCTGGAGAGAACACCATGGGCACCTGGCTCAGCTATTCAGAGCTGAAAATGGTTGGGTAGCTGGCACCAGGCCTCCATGTGTTGCTGTCAGACCATGAGCCCAGGCCCAGGATTGCATTTGCCCTCTGTCCCTGTGGTGGACAGTTTGTTCTCTGCATTCTTTCAGAGAAAAGGAGAAAGTCTCATCTTCTACACCTTCCTGCTGACATGGAGACATTGTCACAAAAACATCTCACCACCTGATCCAAAGGGAATAAAGATGGCAATGAAAATGTTTGCCTGTGAAGGGCTTGTGTCCCTGAATGACTAGGCAGAGTCCCTGATTTACATCACCAGGTTGCTTAACCTCCTTGCATGGGGGCTGGAGGCCTCCACAGTGTGCAGGTGTGTTTTTGTGAATCTCAAAGAGCAGGTGAACTCAAGCACAACCAGCCACTGCAAGAGTGAGGGGTAGCAGAGACTGTCATCAACAGGACAGAGGAGAGACCAGGTGAGGGAGTTCAAGGCTGGACAACTCTGCAATCAGAGGACCCCACAGCCTTGGCGTCACTCTGAAGAGAGCATCCCCCTGGAGCAGCATCCAGGGATGTTACATTAGCTCTTTTCTGGGGTTTCTCCCACTGCCTGCACTGGCCCACCTCAGAGGTTAGACTTCCTCCCTTTTCAACCTTTGTCCCAAGTATAGACAAAACTCCTCCCTTTGCTACCCCTTAGCATGGGTCAAATGAACATCAATTTAAGAAATGCTTACTGAGTACAAAGGGACAACCCCAGGGAACCCAGCAGTCAGACACCTAGTTCCAGGGTAGTCTTGGCTCCCTGGGACAGTAAACACTGCCTAATTCCAAGTGAGGTCCCAGGACAAGAGGACACTGCAAAGTCCATCATTTTCTGTCTACTGAGCAGACATCTTTAACCATGTACACTCCAGGTTCCTTGTGAACATCAAAATCTAGGCTAATCTCACCCAGCCTCCTTAACCCACAGGGCTGTGGCTTAACCATTTAAGGAGCATCACTGTCCCATAGTCACAGGGTGAAGCCCACATGTACACATGGTGGGTGCTTCCTTCCCAGATGTAACTTCTGGAAGAAATCCTACAGAGGACGTGACAACAAGAACTATTGAGGGTTCACACAAGGATGGTGGCAGGCTGGGCTTGGGTGGAGACTTTGATTTTGAGGTCAACGTGCTTGTGGAATGTTCTGTGAGTTCTGTTCCAAGGCTGCTCTTGATGCTCCTGAGCTTTCCTTTCCTGACTGCTCCATCTCTAGGATGCCCACTCCACATCCTGGCTCCTCTTCCCCAGGAGCTCCAGGATGGGTTGGAGACCTTCACCTTCCTTTGCCTTCCAGGTTGTTCTCAAGGCCAGGTCTATGGCGCCTCCTCCTTTATGAGATCATTATCATTAATAGGCAGAAAAGCAACTTGAAGAAGTCAGAACATCTCCAGAAGTTTGCCCCAGACTCAGTCCTTAAGGGCCATGACTACATCATCTTTTCCCCAGGCTCCTAGCACTATACCACCTTCTTTAGGAAGTTCAAACTAAGGGAGCAGAGAGCAATGTCACAGAAATCATGGAAATCCAAGGCAAGAAGGGGATGGTTAAAAGCATGCAACCTTATGAGTAAACTGGACCAAAGCCCCCTCCTGGGTTTTCACTGAGAAAATCTGTGGGCACTTTGCCATGACCATGCTATGGAGGGATGTGGCTGGTGAAGGTGTGATGAGTGGCTGGCTGAGTAATGACAGGTGAGCAGGGAGTTGTTGCAAAGTGTTACTTGGGAGCCTGGCTATGGAGGAGGCAGGGAAACACCAGGGGACTCAGGGTTTTGTGAAATCACCTTCATTTTCTTTCATGTGTTATTGTTTACCCCCATTTTTCAATGGGAGTGTCTGCTCCTGGGAAGGGGCTCCTGTTAAAGGAGAGCACACCACCATGATGTGGGATGAGAGGCAGCTTAAGCTGAGGACACCGCCTGCCTCTGCCACTGGAGACTTAGGATGGTGCTGGATATGGGCAGGGCCAGCACTGTGATTCGGGCAGTTCAGGGAGTTCTCAGTGCAGAGCTTGATGCTTTTAGGGCCGTGGGCATGTTTTGGAGCCTGAGAGATCACTTTGATATCTTCTGTAGAGACATGCTTCCATCTGTCAGGAGACATAGCTGTTAGGTCTGCCTCAATGAAGTGAGTTTACTCAGCAGTCCTTTGTCATTGATGATCCATGGGGGCCGTGGTTGGGAGTAGAGTAACCATATTTAAAGTCTGAGAAACCTCCAGCATGTGCCATGAGCAGCCATAAGAAGGCCTGATAGATCTGTCCATCTTCCCTGTGATCTGGGGATGTGACCTTGATTCCTAAGGCTGTCAGGACTTGGGGTGTCTAAGCCTTGGTTGTCTGAAGGTGAATTTGGGGGCCTCATTAATCAGCAAAGCATTTGTAGTCCTGCTCTTAAATAAGCCGGCTACTCCTTGGCCACTGGGATCTAATTGTTTGAAGAAGTAGGCTACTAGCTGTGAGATGGATTCCAATTTTGGGGTTAGAACCCTAAAGCAAAACCCAGCCTTTTGTGTATCTAATTGTGAAAGGATTGGGTAAGTCACAGAAGGCCCAAAGCAGGGCACACCCCAGCTCCAACTTTAACTGGTCAAAGACACTTCAGCGTCTGGTAGTCAGTGGCAGGCTCTTTCCGTCTCCATTTATATTCAGGTTTCCTCTAAACATTTTGCTGTTCCATAATTAGGAATCTGTTGCAAAATGAATGCCCGTTATGAGGGCAGTCCTACCTGAACTTGGCTTCTGGATAATGAGGTGTTTGCTCCTGCTTTTATCACTAGGTTCCTTCCTAACAGAGGTGAATCAGGAAGAATTTTTACTCTTGTATTATTTGAAAGAGTTTGTCAAAGTTTACTGTCAGTTCTTTAAATATTTGGTGGTTTTGCTGTGATTCCTGGGCGTGAGCTTTTCTTTGTGTGATTACCAATGTCACCTGAGCTTGTTACTGGTCTCTGCAGGTTTTAGGATCCTCCCTGAGTCAGCTGGAGTCATTTTTTTCTCTTTTTAGAAACTTGTCCATTTTCCTGTAGGCTTTTTGATTTGTTAGCAAACAACCATTCATGGTGTTCATTTGTAGCCATTTTTCTTTTTTTAAATGTAGTAAGAATGTCTCCACTTTCATTCTTGGTTTTAGGTATTTTTGGGTCTTCTTTTTCCTTTGTCAATTGAACTAAATGGCTACTTTCTCTTTCCTTTTCTTTTTTTTTTTAACTTGTCAAAGGACCTTTATTTTTATTTATTTATTTATATGTAGTTCTCAGAAGTGAACCCAGGGCCTTACACATGCTAGGCATGTGCTCTATCACTGAGACATAACCCCAGCCCACCTAGATGTCTGTTTTTTTTTTTTAATGTACCAATTCTTTTATGTGTATATTTCCTCTATTTTTTTCTATGATCAATTTCATTAGTTCAGATATAATGTTTATAATTGCTATTTCTTCCTAATACCTTGATAATTTTACTAATAAAAATGTCCATTCTTATCAGAATCGATCTTGCATCCTGTTGATAGCTGCTGTAGCTTTCATAGAGTGGTGTGGACAGAGCGTTTTCCTTTTTCTCTCAACCTAGTGCATCTCTGAACATAAAGTGCCTCTCCTGCAAGCATCATGTAGTGGGACCTGTTTCTGTCATGTCTGATGATCTCTGTCTCTGTTGAACTATCAAACCAACTCTCAGGAATGTTCTATTGATATATTGATTACATCTTCCATACACTTTTCACATCCTATTTTCCTGTAGTTTTGGTTTCACTTTCACTTCATTTTCTTTTGCACTAGCTGATTATTTGATTATTTTCTAATGTAATATTTTAATTCTTTTAATGATTTTTTTACTATTTTGGGGGTAAATTTCTTAGTAGTTGCTACAGTGTTTTCATACACATCTTACAATATCAACTTAGATATCTGTAAGAAATAATTCCTATGAGATACAGAAGGAGGCCTGACACTGTAGCTCACTCCTGTAATCCAGCTATTCAAGAGACACAGAAGGATTACATCCATATAACTCTTATCCATCTTTGTGATATTATTATTGTGCATATAAAATATGTCATAGCATATTACAATAATGCATTGTTATAAACATGTAATTTTATGAAGCTTATAGTAGGAGATAAGGTCCATAATTACATAATTTTTAAGTTAACTTCCTTACTTACCATCCTGGCTTGCTCATTTGGTTTGTTTCTGTGGCTCCAGTCTTTGGTGTCAGACTCCCACTCAATGCAGCTGTGCTCCCTTCTACCCCCTTTTTTTTCCTGCTATTGTTCAATGTATTGCATTTTACATGGTTTGGACCCAACAGTACAATTGTATACATACTACTCAAGATAATTGCTTTTAAAATCAGTTTAAGAAAGGAAAACAAATATGCATTTATACTTTTATAATTAGGCAATTACTTTTTATAGAATTTTTAATGTGGGTTCAAAGTACTGTATAGATAACTTGCTCTAAGCTTGAAGAAATTTCAGGAATGTAATTATTTTGCCTTCATTTTTGAAAACAAATTTTGCTGCCTATACCACTCTTGATAGTCCCTTTTGAACCTTTTGGATGGTATTCTCTAACCTTCTGGTTCCATTATGTCTGATAAGTCAGGTGTTAATTTGAGTTTCCCTTGTATGTGATGAATAACTTTTCTTTTGATGTTTGTATTACATTCTCTTTGTCTTTTAAAATTCTTACTGTGATGTGTCCGAATGTGAGTCTCAGTATTTATCCTACTTTTCATGAAGTTTTTGGACCTATAATGATTTCATCAAGTCTGGAACGATTTTAGTCATTATTTTAAACCACTTTTCTGCTCCTTCTCCTCCTTCTAGAATTCCTGGTACATGTCAATTGGTGAGTTTGGTAGCCCACATTTCTCTAATGCTCTCTTCACTTTTCTTTGTTGTCTTTTCCTTTGTTCTTTGGGTTGTATAATCTCTATCAATCTCTCAGCTTGGCTGCAACTTTCTCTCCACCTCATCTATACTTTTGATCTTCTCTAATTTTTTTATTTCAATTTTTGGGCTTTTTTTAATCTCTGTATTTTTTTTTCTAAAAAGTAATTTTGATTTCTGATATTTTCAGAAAATGTCCTTAGTTATTTTATGTCCATTTAACTATTAAGACAGCATCAAATTACTATACTTTTATTATTTAAAATATACAATATATATATATATATATATATATATATATATATATATATATATATATATATATTATAACATGTAATATGTGTGATATGTTTATGTATTATATAATATATTTTACATATTTTCAAATCTTTCCTACGATCAACATCTGAGTTCTCATAGGAAGTTTCTGGAACCTGCATTTAACCCCTGTGGATGGGTAACCCTTTTCTGTTTACTGTGGACTCTATGTTTGTGTCCTTCCATCAAATCCATGTGTTGAAGTCCTAACCTCCAATGTGATGATATTTGGAGGTGGGCCTCTGAGGCATAATTAGGTGTAGATGAGGTCATAAATGTGGGACCCTTATGATGGGACTCATGTCCTCCATCAGAGGAAGACGACAGACCCTCTCCTCCTTCTGCATGCATGAAAGCCCAGCCCATTGAGGACAGTGTACACACAGTGGGAAGGGAGGACTGTGCAGGCAAGGAAGGCTGTCTTCACTCTGCAGTCCCCAAGTCTGCCAACACTGAGGCCTCCAGCTTCTCACCCTCCAGAACTATTAGAAAAAAATGTGGCTGAATTTACCCCATCTGTCATAATTTCTTGTAGCAGTATGAGCTATGATGTGCTTCTTCATGTCTTGTGTTTTGTTGTTGTTGTTGTTACTGAAAACTTGCTGTTTGGAGTGATATACTTGACTGAGCCATACGCCAGGCTTTTGTTATTGTTGGCTTTATTTATTGTTATTTTTTGTTTATTTAGGGTCTGTAATTAGAGCCTCTCTCCCCTCCTGTGTAGAGTTCATGTTGCTCCTAAGAGGGCACAGCCTCGGTCATGCTCATAGCTTTCTGGTAGGACAATGGGGTCAGCAGTGCTCTTCCACTGCCTAGTACTTGAAGTCTCTGCTAAGCTGTCTGAAATTCAAATTCTGGCCTTGAAAATCAATCTATAGATGTTGCTTCAGAGTTTCTTCAAGCATGGCATGTGTGCCACTTCTGGTACATAACATGAGATTCGGTGGGATTTAAAACGAATAACCATCAGATTGTTTTTAATGTACCTCAGGAAATGATGCATTTAGTGCAAGGAGCCCATTCCTCATGGATGAATTCCTGCTGAGAGCCAAGCTGGGTGGGCAGAACTGAGCTATTACTGGCCATTCCCAAATTGAGTGACCTGGAGGAACAGGAACAGGTTGTATCTGTGAAAATTATGAACCTAGAGCAAGGAATTCCTTCTGGGATTGTTGGAGAGATGGAGAGATTGAGGGTCACCAACAGAGTTCCTCCTGCTCCCATTTCAAAGTATTCAAAGCTCCACTGGGCTCTCTTTCTAAGAGGGAAATGAAAGTTCTTTATGATGCGAAGACGTGGCAGAGTCTGTGAACACACTACACAGCAACTGAACTTTGGGACACTTGGCCTGAGAAGCCATTGGCTCAAGCCTACAGTAACTTAAATCTTCATTAATCTTGTTACATTACAAACACATACTGTGCTGCCAGGTGCTAAAGCTGCACAGATGATTAAGGCCTCACCTTAGCCTCAATGGTCACGATTTAGAAATATTCCTTTAAAGCTGTTTGCAAAATGATATGGGGACTGGAGAGTGATGGCTGATAAGCAGTAGTGACTTTGTGGAGCAGGTGATATTGAAGCTGTGTCTCAAGGGATGTGTAGCAGGCATGCAAGTCATTTATAATAAAAATTACTGTAATTTCACACCGGTGGCTACTCCACAGGCCAGCCAGAACCAGAGAATTGTAGCCAGGATTCAGCCAGCACTTCCCATGCTAGATTGATTCAGAGTCAATCAAGGGGTGGATTCTGGTGATTGACTGGGCCACCAACACCTGCCCAAGCACCAGGCTTTCCTCTCTGACCCAGGTTGGGTTCTGGTTTCCTGGACCTCCTCAAAATCATTACCATGTGAGCATGGGTGTCCAGAATTCTCTTGACAACAGGAAATGTCTTGCCTCTTCCAGGTGTTCAGCATGGGCCTTTCTATGACCTGGAGTAAGTGGTGAGAGGCTACATTTCTCCTTTTCCTAAAATGTCAGAGATAAAAATTCTTAGCTTCTGATTTTTGCAAGTTTACAATTAACACCATTTACAAATTTACACCATTCTTTTTGCAAAACTTTATTTTCTTTAAAAAAAGTTTCAGGGCCGGGGATGGCTCAAGTGGTAGCATGCTCACTTGGCATGCATGGGCCCCTTTGTTCGATCCTCAGAACCACATAAAATAAAATAAAGATGTTGTGTCCACTGAAAACTAAAAAAAAATATTAAAAAATTCTCTCTCTCTAAAAAAAGTTTCATTTAATTGTGGTGGTACACATCTGTAAACCCAGTGGCTTGGGAGACTGAGGCAGGAAAATCACAAGTTCAAAGTTGCCTCAGCAACTTAGAAGACCTTGTCTCAGAATAAAAAATAAAGGTCTGGGGATGTGGTTGAGCACTCCTGGGTTCAATCCCCAATAACTCCCCGCTAAAAATAGTTTCAAAACAAGTTTGAAAAACACAAATAATTCTATTCTTTAGTATTCCTCTCCTTCTGAGACTATGCTAATCCTGCAAAATATTTGCCTTTTACATAACTGATTTATATACCCCTCTGAAGACTTAAGCTCGGAATCCCAACACCTGTGCATGTGGCACATGGCACCTATGCTCCAGAAATACTCCACAGAAGCCCTGGGCCCTGGTCACAACTGTTCAGGATTCTGGCAGCACCATGTGCTGTGGGGCTCATCAGGTGGACACTCTGTCTTTCTAGGCATGTGAAGCACAGGACTCGTATATAAAACTGTAAGTGTTGGTGGTGCATTTTAAATGTTCCCTGTAAATGGATAAGTGCTTAAATGAAGACATCTAATAGATAAGCACATGATAAGGTTTGCACCAAATCATAACCTTGGGCCTTGGTTGCTGGCATAGTCTTGATAACGGGCACCATTTTGGTATTGCTTGTCTAAAAAGGTAAAATTGAACTTTGCTGAATGCAATTTGGGCAGGGATTTCTTTAGAAGAAAAGGACTAGCTTTTTTCTTCCTGTTTTTTCCTCTATAGAGGTGGTCCAGCATGAGGGATGAGGGACAGAGAGTCTCTTTGAGCAGGAGATGTCATGGGCATCTCAAATAAAGTTGAGCAGCAGTCCCTTGATGTGTAGATGGACTGAATGTAGCCAGCAAGAGAGTTCACATGTGATTCCATCTAGGTAAAATTCTAGAGAATGCAGAGTACTCTACAGTGAAGAAAGCTCACCAGCAGTTACATGGAGCCAGGAACTCAGGGAGTGATGGATGGAAAAGAGGCATTCAGGGCAACAAGAATGTTCTGAGTGTAGGATGGTTTCATAGATATACACAGCATCAAATTTAAACATATGCACCATATTAATTATAAATTAATTATAAATTATATCTCAGCAAGGTTGGTTAAACGTACCCATGTGTGCATTTAGGTCTTGCCTCATCAGCCTATGGTCCTCGAAAGTCAAGGCCACATCTTCCTTGTGTGAACTGCACCAAGGTGGCAAAGCATTGCACCCAGGAGGCCTCTGAAAAGAGACCAGTGTGAACCCACACACTTTGTCTCCCAGCTGTGATCACTGGAGAAGCACCTAAACTGGGCCTCAGTTTTCTCATCCATAACATTGGGACACATCACTTAATATACAGAATATTCGGAGAGTGTGATTGGTATGATTCTAAGTAAATCTTTGAAAATAATTGTTTGGTACTAAAAATACATCATAGCTATTTGGCAAAAATTCAAGGTAAAATAAATAGTTTGGGATCTATAGTACCTTAGAGTGCACTTTGCTAAACAGTAATACATACAAAGTGTTCAGATTTCAATTGAGTAGGTTTTTTGGTTGTTTTGATATGAAATTTTAATATATTCTGTGAATCATATGAGAAACTTACTACCTGATTCTGTAGTGTTCTTTCCTTCTGACTTAGTTGCACAGTTCTTGGGTTGTAGAAGGTGTCACAAGGAAGAAGTTTAATGCACATCTCAGACTGATGGGCCAACAGTTTGGCAAACACAGAGCATGAGTAATACAGATGAATTTCCTGCTACTTTCCCAAATAGAAAATGAAGAAAATTATGTGTTCTCTGAACCACTGTGTATAGAGTACACACACCCATCTCATAGGCTTTAATCTCAATCCTAGAAACAGCCTGTTGTTTTAGATTATGTTTTTTTTTTTAACCCAAGAGACAATTCAGAAGTGTTAAGTGAATTGCTTGATGCTGCCCACTACCATGTGCCAGAGTCAGGATACAAACTCTGTCCTAATGGCAGGAGCCTCCTGACCTGTGCTACACTGCCCGTCCCTGCCCTGGTCTTTTCTTCAAGAGCTGAAAAAGAAGGCAGAGTGGCCATTCCCATGTACCTCCTCAGCTGGGGATGTGTGCATAGGACAGATGGCTCAAAGTTTTCACTGAAGTACGTTTACACCAATGACCACAAAATCTCTCTGAATGTTGCTTTTGGGGTTACAAATAATTTTTAGAAGGTATGAATTTACAGAGGCAGAATCCATGAGTAATAGGTCAACTCTATCTTGGTGAATTCATGAAGGGGGGAACTCTGGTTTTTGTGTATATGATATGGCCCCTGTATGTTATTACATACTCAAATGTTAGCATTCAGTACGATAAGCCTTATTGGAGCTGTTTTTGAATTACACAAGGATGGAGAACATACATATATAAATGGCATTTATATCTTATGAGAGATAAATGATAATAACATGCAGAATTGCTAAGGTCATTCACTCTGTTACATTTTTAGGTAATGAATGAACTAATTATTGTTCCATGTCATTACAGATCAATTTCCTGAAATACAGGGCAGGGTTAAGACTGCATGTGCTCTGAAAGGAGGCAGAGTCACTGCATTATGATTTCAATTCAAATATCAGAAATAAAACCTCATGTTTTCCAAATATGATGTGTTCTTAGTAGTGGGATGTGGTTCAGAGTCAACTGAAGTGGATTTAGTTGTGGGTGGGAAGCTGTTGACAAAGAAGAACCAGAATTTTCCATAAATGTCGGAGGGTTGAGGTCTGTATTCTAGAAAGTAGGATTGGGAAAGTCCCAGCAATAGGTGACAACTACTTGTACCAGGGAAAAGGTGAGGGCAGAATGGAAGTTTCTACTGTGTACAGTGCAGCCTTGTGATTGGCAGGGAACCTCATTCTCTGAAGATGGTCTGCGTGGCATGGACAGATTACATTATTTATCTTGCTCCAGAGGAAACGTTCTTCTTGAACTTCAACTTTCCCCAGAGCAGTGGTCCCATGGGTAGAGGGTTTCCTCTGTAATGGGACATCTGTTACCATTTATAAGTATCTAAATGGATGGCACCCAGACAAACTTTGTGTCAGAATCATGGGATTTATAAGACCATGACCCTCCATTCTATTTTTCTGCTCTAAATGGAAATTGTATTATGATTGCTCCCTTTAAAATACTGGGCAAAATAATACAGATTCAAGTCCCTCAAACATGCCACCCAAAACCACAGATTTTCTTTGCTATTCATTTTTCCCTTTTATAAAATTAAAGCAGAGAAGATGGGAAAATATTTTTTTTCTCAAATTTGAAGAGTCAAAAGAGATGCCCTCTTCAGCTCAAACTGGGATTATGGGGCTGAGAGACACTTTAGTTACCACTATACACTATCATCTTTATTAAAAAGTTAATTTGTTTTAATTAGTTACACATGACAGTAGGACACAGTTTTTATAACTTCTCATTCTTCTGCTTATACATGATGTAGGGTAATACTAGTCATGTAATTATATATGCACCTAGGGTTATAAAGTCTGATTTATTCTACTATCCTTCTTGCCCCTACACTTGCTCTCCTTTTTACTCACCCTGTATAATTCAAAGTACATCCAATCATCCCTAGCCCCTTATTGAGAATTAGAATCCACATATCAGAGAAAACATTCAACCCGTTGTTTTTGGGAGATTGGCTTATTTTGCTTAGCATGATATTCTCTAGTTCACTCAATTTACCAGGAAATACCATAATTTCATTCTTTGTTAAGCTGAGTAATATTCCATTATGTCTCTATACCACAATTTCTTTATCCATTAATCCATTTAAGGGCATCATATATTATTAAGATTTGTGCTATTATAAATATTGATGTGGCTGCATACTGTAGCATGCTGATCTTAAGTCCTTTGGGTATAAACTGCAGATTGGGATAGCTGGGTCAAATGGTTGTTCCATTCCAAGTTTTCTGAGGAATCTCCATACTGCTTTTCATAGTGGTTGCAACAATTTTCAGCCCCACCAGGAAAGTATGAGTGTACCTTTTCCCCACACCCTTGCCAACATTTATTGTTGCTTATATTCTTGATAATGGTCAGCATCTGTCGCGACCCCTTGCCCGCAAGGAAGACGCAACTCAGGAATCTTCTTTCAGCAGTTTATTCAGGCCCTTGATATTTCTTCTTCTCCTCTCAGATGCCCCTCCCAGCCTTAATAAAGCATCTCAAGCCCCAATGCAAAGCTGCCACGTGGAGCTTTCTCATAGGGTGATAAGGGATTACGTGCCAACTCTCCAAAAAAGGAGTTGTTTATCACAGGCCACAGTGGAAGCCGGCGCCATCTTCTAATGGCGGCCACGGTCTATAGGAACGGCTCACCACAAGCATCATCATTTAAAAACAGTATTATTTTAACTTTACAAATTCATGGGTACTGTGTGATAATCTGATGCTTACATATAGAATATACTGTTCAAATAAGGGTTGTTAACATTTTCACCTCAATCATTTAAAACTTTAAATTAACACAATAATTATACATATTTATGTGCTACAGTGTAACATTTCAATACATGTGTACAGTGTGCATTTATCAAATCAGGACAATTGAATTTCTGTTCCTCTCATTTCTCATAATTGGGGTCTTTGAGCTCTTCTCTGATTAGACATAAAACCAATAGGTTATTGCAGAGAAGTTTCCCCTGACACTTCTGTAGAGTATCAGAACTTATTACTTCTATCTAGATCTGTTATGGTACACATTATCTAAATACCCACTGCTCACCCCCTCAACACTTCCCAGCCTCTAGTAATCACTGTTATACATTTAGATTGACTTTTTAAAAAACACACATATAAAAACATGGAGAATTTGACTTACTTTTCTGAATATAATATTCTTCAATTCCACCCATTTTGCTGTAAATGATAGAATGTCATTCTTTTTAAAAACAATTTAAATATTTATTTTTAGTTGTAGTTGGACACAATATCTTTATTTCATTTATTTACTTTTATGTGGCACTGAGGATTGAACGCAAGTTTTCACATACACGAGGCAAGTGCTCTACTGCTGAGTCACAAGTCCAGCCCGAGAATGTGATTCTTCTATGACTGAATAATATTTAATTATAAACAGCTGTGTGTATATAGCACAGTATCTTTATCCATTCCTCCACCAATGGGCATCTGGGTTTATTCCATATCAGCTATTGTGAACAGTGCAGCCATGAACATAGGTGGCAGTTATCTCATTTCCTTTGGAATTATACCCACAAGTGCATCATATAGTAGATCAACTTTTAGTTTCTTGATGAAGCTCCATCTGTTCTTCATATGGCAGTGTTAGTTTGCATTCCCATCAATAATGTATGAGAGTTCCCTCTCATTCATATCCCTGCCAGAATTTGTTTTATTTTTGGTAATAGTGATTCCATCTGGGGTAAGATAGTATATTTTAATTCTTATTGCCATTCTGGCTAAGTAAGTTGAGTGTTGTTTTTTCTTTTTCATTAATTTGTTGGCCATTTGAATTTATCCATTTAAAAACAGACCAATGGAACAGAAGAGAGTCAGAAATAACCCTGTGTACTTACAGGCAAATCATCCTCAAAAAAGATGCCAAAAACATGCTTTTGGAGAAAGGAGAGTGTCTTGGATAAATAATGCTACAAAAACTGGATATTCACAAGGGGGAGATTTAAATTTGAACTCTATTTCTCACTATAAAAATCAGCTTGAAAACTGGGTTTGTAGCTCAATGGTAGAGCACTTCCCTGGCCTGTGCGTGGCCCTGGTTTCCATCCCCAGTAACAAAAAACAACAATAACAACAAATAACAATGAGAACAGAATGGTCAAAAACTCTGAAGTCACAAGAAGAAACCAGAAGAAATACCTTGTGACATTGGTATAGGCAATGACATTTTTCATAAGTCCTCAAAAGGACCAGGAATAAAAATAAAAAAAGATGAGTAGGATTAATCAAACTAAGAAACTTCTGTAAGCAAATTTGCCATAGAGGGAAGAGACATGCTGCAAAATAGGAGAAATATTTTGTGTGACAAAGAGTTACTATGTGGAATATGTAGGAACTTAAAGTACTCAATAACAACAACCACATCAGTAACACCATCAACACAAATTACTTCACAAATAATCCACTGTGATACTGGGGAAGATTTGCTGCTCAGAAGAGCAGATCCTGGAGAGAAGGGGACTTAGCTAGACCCAATTGCTCTCAGGCTACCTCTGTGCATTGCTTTGTGTACCAGGGTTACCCATTCAGGGTCACTGTGATTTCTGCTTATCTGCTAGTTAGTGACTTAAGTGAAACTCTCTTACAGATTCCCTAAGATGATACTGATGTTGTGAAGTGGAAATGACAAAAGTTCTTCTCTGTGACTGGGATGAAGGTGAGAGTTTGGTTTCTATCTATGGTGAACTACTGCATCCACAAACATGGCTGGTAGGTAGTGGGAGGCCATAACTTCCTCCTCAGGGAGCACATTTATTTTTTTTATTATTTTTTTATTGTTGGTTGTTCAAAACATTACATAGTTCTTGATATATAATATTTAACTCTTTGATTCAAGTGGGTTATGAGCTCCCATTTTTACCCCATATACAGACTGCAGAATCACATCAGTTACACATCCATTGATTTACATATTGCCATACTAGTGTCTGTTGTGTTCTGCTGCCTTTCCTATCCTCTACTATCCCCCCTCCCCTCCCCTCCCCTCTTCTCTCTCTGCCCCCTCTACTGACATTCATTTGTCCCCCTTGTATTATTTTTCCCTTTCTCCTCACTTCCTTTTGTATGTACTTTTGTATAACTCTGAGGGTCTCCTTCCATTTCCATGCAATTTCCCTTCTCTCTCCCTTTCCCTCCCACCTCTCATCCCTGTTTAATGTTAATCTTCTTCTCATGCTCTTCGACCCTACTCTGTTCTTAGTTACTCTCCTTATATCAAAGAAGACATTTGGCATTTGTTTTTTAGGGATTGGCTAGCTTCACTTAGCATAATCTGCTCTAATGCCATCCATTTCCCTGCAAATTCTATGATTTTGTCATTTTTTAATGCAGAGTAATACTCCATTGTGTATAAATGCCACATTTTTTTATCCATAAATCTATTGAAGGGCATCTAGGTTGGTTCCACAGTCTTGCTATTGTGAATTGTGCTGCTATGAACATCGATGTAGCAGTGTCCCTGTAGCATGCTCTTTTTAGGTCTTTAGGGAATAGACCGAGAAGGGGAATAGCTGGGTCAAATGGTGCTTCCATTCCCAGCTTTCCAAGAAATCTCCATACTGCTTTCCAAATTGGCTGCACCAATTTGCAGTCCCACCAGCAATGTACAAGTGTACCCTTTTCCCCACATCCTCGCCAGCACTTGTTGTTGTTTGACTTCATAATGGCTGCCAATCTAACTGGAGTGAGATGGTATCTTAGGGTGGTTTTGATTTGCATTTCTCTGACTGCTAGAGATGGTGAGCATTTTTTCATGTACTTGTTGATTGATTGTATGTCCTCCTCTGAGAAGTGTCTGTTCAGGTCTTTGGCCCATTTGTTGATTGGGTTGTTTATTCTCTTATTGTCTAATTTTTTGAGTTCTTTGTATACTCTGGATATTAGGGCTCTATCTGAAGTGTGAGGAGTAAAGATTTGTTCCCAGGATGTAGGCTCTCTATTTACCTCTCTTATTGTTTCTTTTGCTGAGAAAAAACTTTTTAGTTTGAGTAAGTCCCATTTGTTGATTCTAGTTATTAACTTTTGTGCTATGGGTGTCCTATTGAGGAATTTGGAGCCCGACCCCACAGTATGTAGATCGTAGCCAACTTTTTCTTCTATCAGATGGCGTGTCTCTGATTTGATATCAAGCTCCTTGATCCATTTTGAGTTAACTTTTGTGCATGGCGAGAGAAAGGGATTCAGTTTCATTTTGTTGCATATGGATTTCCAGTTTTCCCAGCACCATTTGTTGAAGATGCTATCCTCCCTCCATTGCATGCTTTTAGCCCCTTTATCAAATATAAGATAGTTGTAGTTTTGTGGATTGGTTTCTCTGTCCTCTATTCTGTACCATTGGTCCACCCGCCTGTTTTGGTACCAGTACCATGCTGTTTTTGTTACTATTGCTCTGTAGTATAGTTTGAAGTCTGGTATCGCTATACCGCCTGATTCACACTTCCTGCTTAGCATTGTTTTTGCTATTCTGGGTCGTTTATTTTTCCATATGAATTTCATGATTGCTTTCTCTATTTCTACAAGAAATGCCATTGGGATTTTGATTGGCATTGCATTAAACCTATAGAGAACTTTTGGTAATATCACCATTTTGATCATGTTAGTTCTGCCTATCCATGAACAGGGTATATTTTTCCATCTTCTAAGATCTTCTTCTATTTCTCTCTTTAGGGTTCTGTAGTTTTTATTGTATAAGTCTTTCACCTCTTTTGTCAGGTTGATTCCCAAGTATTTTTTTTTTTTTTGAAGATATTTTGAATGGAGTGGTTGTCCTCATTTCCATTTCAGAGGATTTGTCGCTGATATACAGGAATGCCTTTGATTGATGCGTGTTGATTTTATATCCTGCCACTTTACTGAATTCATTTATTAGCTCTAATAGTTTCTTTGTAGACCCTTTTGGGTCTGCTAGGTATAGAATCATGTCATCTGCAAAGAGTGATAATTTAAGTTCTTCTTTTCCTATTTTTATGCCTTTAATTTCTTTCGTCTGTCTAATTGCTCTGGCCAGTGTTTCGAGAACTATGTTGAACAGAAGTGGTGAGAGAGGGCATCCCTGTCTTGTTCCAGATTTTAGAGGGAATGCCTTCAGTTTTTCTCCATTCAGAATGATGCTAGCCTGAGGCTTAGCATAGATTGCTTTTACAATATTGAGGTATGTTCCTGTTATCCCTAGTTTTTCTAGAGTTTTGAACATAAAGGGATGCTGTACTTTGTCGAATGCTTTTTCCGCATCTATCGAGATGATCATATGGTTCTTATTTTTAAGTCTATTGATGTGGTGAATAACATTTATTGATTTCCGTATATTGAACCATCCTTGCATCCCAGGGATGAATCCTACTTGATCATGGTGCACAATTTTTTTGATATGTTTTTGTATCCGATTCGCCAGAATTTTATTGAGGATTTTTGCATCCAGGTTCATTAGAGATATTGGTCTGTAGTTTTCTTTCTTTGAAGTGTGTTTGTCTGGTTTAGGTATCAGGGTGATGTTGGCCTCGTAGAATGAATTTGGAAGTTCTCCCTCTTTTTCTATTTCCTGAAGTAGCTTGAAAAGTATTGGTATTAGTTCCTCTTTAAAGGTTTTGTAAAACTCTGCTGTATACCCATCCGGTACTGGGCTTTTCTTAGTTGGTAGTCTTTGATGGTTTCTTCTATTTCCTCAATTGATATTGGTCGGTTTAGGTTGTCTATATCCTCCTGACTCAATCAGGGCAGATCATATGACTTCAGAAATTTATCGATGCCTTCACTATCTTCTAATTTATTGGAGTATAAGGATTCAAAATAATTTTTTATTATCTTCTGTATTTCTGAAGTGTCTGTTGTGATATTGCCTTTTTCATCCCGTATGCTAGTAATTTGAGCTCTCTCTCTTCTTCTCTTCGCTAGCATGGCTAAGGGTCTGTCGATTTTGTTTATTTTTTCAAAGAACCAACTTTTAGTTTTGTCAATTTTTTTCAATTGTTTCTTTTGTTTCGATTTCATTAATTTCAGCTCTGATTTTAATTATTTCTTGCCTTCTACTTCTTTTGCTGTTGTTTTGCTCTTCTTTTTCTAGGATTTTGAGATGAAGTATGAGATCATTTATTTGTTGTTTTTTTTCTTTTTTTAAGGAATGAACTCCAAGCAATGAATTTTCCTCTTAGAACTGCTTTCAATGTGTCCCATAGATTCCGATATGTTGTGTCTGTGTTTTCATTAATCTCTAAGAATTTTTTAATTTCCTCCTTGATGTCTTCTATAACCCATTGATCATTCAGTAACCTATTGTTCATTCTCCAAGTGATGTATGCTTTTTCCTTCCTTCTTTTATCGTTGATTTTCAGTTCCATTCCATTATGATCAGATAGGATGCATGGTATTATCTCTACTCCTTTATATTGTCTAAGAGTTGCCCTGTGACATAATATATGATCTATTTTTGAGAAGGATCCATGTGCTGCTGAGAAAAAAGTGTAACTGCTTGCTGTTGGGTGGTATATTCTATATATGTCAATTAAGTCTAGGTTATTAATTGTGTTATTGAGTTCTATAGTTTCCTTATTCAACTTTTGCTTGGAAGATCTGTCCAGTGGCGAGAGAGGTGTGTTGAAGTCTCCCATGATTATTGTATGGTGGTCTATTAGACTCTTGAACTTGAGAAGAGTTTGTTTGATGAACATAGCTGCACCATTGTTTGGGGCATATATATTTATGATTGTTATATCTTGTTGGTGTATGGTTCCCTTAAGCAGTATGTAGTGTCCCTCTTTATCCCTTTTGATTAACTTTGGCTTGAAATCTATTTTATTTGATATGAGTATGGACACTGCTGCTTGTTTCCGAAGTCCATATGAGTGATATGATTTTTCCCAATCTTTCACCTTCAGCCTATGTATGTCTTTTCCTATCAAATGCGTCTCCTGTAGGCAGCATATTTTTGGGTCTTATTTTGTGATCCATTCTACTAGCCTGTGTCTCTTAATTGGTGAGTTTAAGCCATTAACATTTAGGGTTATTATTGAGATATGGGTTGTTCTTCCTGCCATATTTGTTTATTTATGTTACTAAACATGGTTTGTTTTCCTCTTTGATTCTTTTTCCCCCCTTTACTGTCCTACCTCCCACTGTTGGTTTTCATTGTTATTTTCCATTTCCTCTTCCTGTAATGTTTTGCCGAGGATGTTTTGAAGAGATGGTTTTCTAGCTGCAAATTCTTTTAACTTTTGTTTATCGTGGAAGGTTTTAATTTCATCTTACATCCTGAAGCTTAATTTCACTGGATACACAATTCTTGGTTGGAACCCATTTTTTTTTCAGTGTTTGAAATATGTTATTCCAGGATCTTCTAGATTTCAGAGTCTGTGTTGAAAGATCATCTGTTATCCTGATTGGCTTACCCCTAAATGTGATCTGCTTCCTTTCTCTTGTAGCTTTTAAAATTCTCTCCTTATTCTATATGTTGGGCATCTTCATTATAATGTGTCTAGGTGTGGGTCTCTTATGATTTTGCACATTCGGCGTCCTGTAGGCTTCTAGGATTTGGGATTCTGTCTCATTCTTCAAGTCTGGGAAGTTTTCTCGTATTATTTCATTGAATAGTTTGCTCATTCCTTTGGTTTGAAACTCTGTCCCTTCCTGTATCCCAATGACTCTTAAATTTGGTCTCTTGATGTTATCCCATATTTCTTGGTTGTTCTGCTCATGGTTTCTTAACAGTCTTGCTGAGCTGTCTATGTTCTTTTCAAGTTGAAATACTTTATCTTCATTGTCTGATGTTCTATCTTCTAAGTGTTCTACTCTGCTGGTAGTATTCTTAATTGAGTTTTTAAGTTGGTTTATTGCTTCCTGCATTTCTAGGATTTCTGTTTGTTTGTTTTTTATAACCTCTATCTCCCTGTGTAGTTGATCTTTTGCTTCTTGGATTTGTTTATGTAATTCATTGTTGAAGTGATCTTTCATTGTCTGATTTTGCTGTCTGATGTCTTCCTTGAGACTCCAGATCATCTGAAGCATGTATATCCTGAATTCTTTATCTGACATTCCATCTGCTGCAGCTATTACCTCTTCGAACGTTGAGTTGACCTGCATTGCTTGTGGTCCTTTCTTTCCTTGTCTCTTCATACTGTTCGCGTTCCTTTCTACTTGGTGAAACTGTTGTGCTATTGAATTTTCCCCCTATATATTTATATTGGTCTTGTATAGTTGCAAAGTCTCCCTCGCAGGCGTGGGCGGCGGCTCTTCCCCTCCTCCAATTGGGGCAATGTGCCTACTACGCTGGCAGGGGGCCTGCTCTGCCGGTCGGTAGCCGGTCAGCCTACCTTCCAGGTGCGGGCGGCGGCTCTGTCCCTCTGCGGGCCGCTAGGCTTGTTCTGTCGGTGGTCGCAGTTCTGCCTACTTTGCATGCGCAACAGCGGCACTGCCCCTCTGCAGGCCTCTGGGGCTGTTCTGCCAGTGGGTCGCAGGTCCGCCTACCTTGCAGGCGCGGGGGGTGGGGGGGCGGCTCTACCCTTCCTCAGGCCACTGGGCCTGTTCTGTCTGTCGGTTGCAGGTCTGGCCTGTTCTGTTGGTGGTCACAGTTCCGTCTAACTTGCAGGCACGGGGGGAGGGGGCAGCTCTGCCTCTCAGCAGGCCGCTGCTCCTGTTCTGCCGGTGGGTCGTAGGCCCGCCTACCTTGCAGGAGTGGTTGGCAGCTCTGCCCCTCCGCGGGCCACTGGGCCTTTTCTGTCGGTGGTCACAGTTCTGCCTTCCTGGCAGGCCCGGGGGGTGGAGGGCAGTTCTGCCCCTCAGCAGGCCCCTGGGCCTGTTCTGTGGGTGGTCACAGTTCCGTCTACCTTGCTGGCGCAGGGGGAGGGGGCGGCTCTGCCTCTCAGCAGGCCGCTGCTCCTCTTCTGCCGGTGGGTCGCAGGCCCGCCTACCTTGCAGGAGTGATTGGAAGCTCTCATGGAATACTTTAAGGAGGTTAAAAAACACAAACTAGCTTTATGTGAAAGGATACTAATCTTAAGGTTGTATCATCAAATCAAAAGAGGAAGTTATAGAGAAATACCTCTTGTATACTCTCATTTGTGGGAAAGACAGAAACACCTCCAATGGCAAACATGTGCACACACACACACACATACACACACACAAATACACACACATTTTTCTTTAGTATGTGCAGACCCCAGGCAGTAGTTGATAAACCCAGCCTAATTCCATCCTAAGTTCAGGAGTCATCTCGTCAAACATTATAAAAAGTACATTTCTGGTTTCTGTAAATACTAGGTTTTGTATTTGGCCTGGCCATATTTTGATGTTTCAAACTTGCTTGGAATGCCTGTCCATACCTTGGACTCACCCATGCCTGGCTTTTCCTGACCAGGTAACTACCCTTTCTGAAAACTTAGCGGTGCCTCATAAATTTTGATGTTGGCATCTGAATTTATTTCCTAACTTGAAATGTTGAGACATGTAGATCACTAACCTACTCTCTGCTTTTTATTATACTTGTCAATATTCTGTTAGCTGTAAGTTCTCAAGACATCCCACTTTGCAACTTTTTGTGCTATAAAACTTCTTTCCTGAAACTGGGGTGCTGATTTCTAGCCCATGTTGGGAGAGACAGTCGCTGATCAGCTCTCTTTGTGTACACAAATAGAAGCTTGTTTTAGTTTGATTTAAAAATGGAATTGGTAGTCTTCTCTTTGCACCTGGGTTCAACATTGTACAAGAACCAGTAGCAGTCAGTGCCTCTGAAGAAGGAAAAGGCACTAACTAAACAGAAGAACCTGGGGTGGGGGGGGATTTAACTTTCCAGTTATTTCTTTTTGTGCCTTTTCTATATTTACTTTATTCAAAAGTAAAAAAAAATTCTTCCTAGAAATAATATACAAAGGAGAGGCATATTTATTCCCATTCACACTCCTGGAAGATGCTTCCTGCAGTTGAGAAAGGTCTTCTTTTTCTTCTTTTCACTGGTTGTTTTTGGCCTTAGCATGTGTTAAGATGTGAGATTTCAGGTTAATTGACTGAGCAAACTTCTTATTACAACCATTGAAGGGGCATACATAGGGCCTGTCTCCTGTATGGATTCGCACATGTGTGCGCAAATTGAAGTCCAGTGAAAAGCGTTTCCCACAGCCTTCGAATATGCACTGGAAGGGCTTCTCTCCAGTATGAACCAGCTGGTGTCATTTTAGTTTTGAGCTCTCAATGAAAGCTGTTGGCTTCCTGTGGTGTCGTGTGTGCTCCGCCTGGACTGAAGGCCTGAGGAGTTGAGGAAGATCAAGGTTTTTTTTTTTTGGTTTTGTTTTTCCTATTTGTTTTCATGTGCAAGTTCTCCTAAATGTCAGTTATTTCACTAGATTGGAGAAGGACCCTTTAAGAAGACCCTGTACCATGCCTGCCCCTGTTCCTGAGCAAGAGCTCAAGAAATGCAGATTGAGGGAGGTTCCTGGGTGGTGGCAAGTCCTCAGATCCTGCACAGGAGAGCTTGGCCCACTGTAAATTGGAAACCTGCTAATTCCACCCACCAATTGACCACTTCCTTGCCTGGCTCTTTCACTTTTCTCAACACCCGACCAACAGCAAGGGCAGGGACCCTAAAGGCCAAAACAGTGGTTAGAACTGAAGTTGCTGGCCGGAGCCCTCCCTGGTACTGGGTTACCTTGGGCCTCTGTCCTTCAGGGTCACTGGTCTGACTTTCAGCCCTTTGTTATGGGACCATTCCCCCACCCCCATGGCATTAGTGCTGCTGCAGCGTCTCTTCAGAGTTCATACCAGTAGGACTGGCAGGTGCATTCCACCCAAACTTCTTAACCCAAGAGGAGGGAGAGGAAGCCATAAGTCCAAGATGTGCTTGCTCATGGTGCTGGCCCTGCGTTTCACAGCCTGGTCTTTTGACTTCATAGGACAGAAGGGCCTCCGTGCCTCCAGCACACTGTAGCCTTGCAGCAGCATCCAACTGAGTGACTGGCTAGGTCTCAAAACACCCTAATTACTGACCTTGGCCCTTCTCACTGCTCAGGTTATATTCAGATGCCCTGGCTGCTTCAAGATGGTTCACTGCAGGACCTTCAGACAAGTGGCATCAGGTTAGAGGGCAGATACATGTCTAAGAGGCTTCTTGGCATCTACCCTGGGTCTGAGTGGTCCACAGGGTCCTGGGAAAAACTTAAAGCAAGACTGGATTTATGGGAGGGGTGGGTGGCAGACGTGTGAATAGTAGGGGATAGGAAAGGTAGCAGAATACAACAGTCACTAATATGCCATTATGTAAAAATGTGAATGTGTAACCGATGTGATTATGCAATTCATATATGGGGTAAAAATGGGAGTTCATAACCCAATTGAGTCAAATGTATGAAAGATGATATATCATGAGCTTTGTAATGTTTTGAACAACCAATAAAAAAAAGGAAAAAAAAAAAAAAACAAAGGAAACCTGAAACTGACCATTGGCATTAGGCCACAAGCAAACCAACCCTCCCAGAAACTACTAAAAGGCATGAGCTGCCACATGGAGGGCTCAAGACACTCAGGCCCTTAGTATTGTTGAAAAGGAGCAGTTGGGTGTGTGCTGTGTTGTCTGCAGCCTTTCTTGTCTGGGGCTGCTTGGTGTCTGCATATATCATGGAGGCAAGAAGGGCACCAGACCAAATGGAGCAGCCTCTTTCTCCACATGTATGCAGCATTAGGCTTTGTTATCTATAGATGGCAAGAAAAATTCTGTCGTATTCACTTTCTGCTAACTTGTGTAGGCCCTGGCTCAAGGACTTAGTATTGGGTCTCATGTTCATCTTTTTCTTGTGTTCTTTGCCATTTCTGGAATTGTCCTTGGTTTTTCCTTAGCTCATAGGTCATAGATGCAGAAATATTATAGTATTTAAGGCATCTGCATCAAGCATCAGATGGCTTTGCATCCAGAAAATCATTAACTCAGTTTGAAGCACCAAGCATGTGTGACATGGCTCTATAAAATATAATAATCCATACTGTTAAGCTTTAAAAAAAAGTAAAAAAATATTTTATTAAAAATTGAAAATAAAAAGTTTTATTTAGCTTTAAAACAACTGACTTATGCTGTGCTTTGAGGTTGGATCACTATCCCCTTCACAGCCATTAGGATTCATTGCCTGGACACAGGGAAGGCACCTGTAGCTCATGTTTGCTTTTGTTTTGCAGGACTTTGTTGGCATTAGGATGTCATGTGAGTATATTGGATGAATACACTAAAGAAAAGGTGAAAAAATGAAGCCCCCCAATTAGTAAGTTAAGTGACAGGCTGTATCCACATGCAGGGTGCAGTTGGTGTGGCATTTGCAAGCTGAGGGAGACCTGGGTGTCTTGCTTGTACTTGGCCATCCACTGCAGATTCAAAAATTCATTTGAGGTGAATCACATGTGCTTCTTCACCTCTGTGGTGGACAGTAGACTCTCAAGTTGCTGAGAGGAAGAGCAAAGCTCATTGTATGTTTGAGAGTGTTTTATAAAAAAGACTTATTACTAGTGTTTGTATGTGTGAGAGCTCTTATATCCGAATTTATGATTTTATGTGACTTTTGGCTGTAGGAGTTCATTGCCATGGTCACTGTCACTTACTTGTCAGTTCATTTAGGTACTTCACACCTTCTGGATTCATTTTACCCCCTTCATCCAATATGGGATCATCACAGAGAAGAGCTGTTCATGCACTTCCTTCCTATGATGGCACCTCCAAAAACAACCTGAGAGGCAGGCAGGGTGAAAATGATGACTTCAACATGGGGAAGAGATTATCAGCCTCCACTCTGGAAGCCACATAATAGCAATCTTTATTGGATTTTAATGTTCAGCAAAATTTAGTTCATGCTGATTGGTGGAACCTCAACTCTCTTTTTCCTCCCTGCTTAGTGAATGAACTCCTGAAATAACACCCTGCATCACACTTCATTATATCACCATGAAAGCCTAATCATTGAGTGATCATTCAAAAAACTATGATTCTTGGTAATACCTGATCACATTAAAAGCAAGAACACTGTATGAGCTTGCTTTTAAAACTAAATGCTCTCAGTTTGAATACTGTCTCACAGATTAAGTGCAACTGAGTTTATGGTCTGCCACATTATCATGGGGAGATATATACTGACTTCTTGAAATAATCTACTCTAGTGCAGATAACATTGAAGGAAAAAGGGAATACAACTTTTAGTAACTCTTAAAATAGGCTCAAATTTACAAATTATGCAAGTAATCATACCTTTCTTATCATTATTGGCAAGCAGCAGGAAATTTGACAAAAAGCAGAGGCAGGATTTTGAAGGGTAAAGATGTATTGTGAAGTAATGCACTACCTGACATTATTGGAAGGAAACATTCCCCTAACTAGAGTTTACATTTGGGTAGTAGTGTGGCTTGTGTTTTTAACTGACCTACCCAAAATAATTGCTTTCCATTTTACACCTGGAATGTATTCAAGATTTTGAAATGTTTGACTGACTCTCAGATCTTTGGGTCTAACCTAAAGGCAGGTATGATACTGAAGGCAAATTGAACGACAGCATAACAGTGTTAAAACAAAGATTAACTGACATGACTTCACAGGTACCCCCTACATCTGCATAGTGGCTATGTTGCTAATAGTTTTATGATGACTATATATCACATTCACTTCTCCGTGCTTAGTAAAGTATAGAAGGGTCAAAAACTGCCAGTATTTTTCTGAACTTTCAGAGTAAAATTGGCTCATCATGCCAGCCATGGTAGAACATTCCTGTAATTTCAGTGACTCAGGAAGTTGAGGCAAGAGTATTACAAAATTGACTCCAAACTGTGCAATGTAGGAAAACCCTGTCTCACAATAAGATTTTAAGGAGGCTGGGGATATAGGTTGGTGGCAGAGCACTTACCTAGCACGTGAGAGGCCCAGGATTCCTCAGTACTGCAGGGGAAAAAAATCATCATTATTGTATGACAAGGATATTTAATCCTAACATTAGGTCTAGATTGTTATTAAGAAAAATAGATAGTCCAAAAATGTACTGCTATGAGCCAGTAGTCACTGAGCTAGTGACTACACACCAGCCTGTGCACAGGGTGAGTGGGTGAGAGTCTATTTGCTATCCTCACTGACAGGAATTGATAGAAAGTTTGGGGGACACCCCACAATAGGACTTTTTACCCCAGTTTATACCACCATCTTACAAAGTCAATTTCATGTTAATAGTTTTGAACACCTGGTATATTTAATGACAGCTAAAGCTTTTTAAAAATATGAATTTATTAATGGATATGACCAATACTTAATATTCAGTATCATAGCTGAACCAGATATTTATTAGTTGCCCATTGAAGCAAAAAGGTTTATTCACATTACCTTTAAAATACATCTACAGTTCTCTGATGAATCAGCATTAATTGATTTTGAATAGTTTTCTATCCAACATAAGAACAATTCTTTATTTCACCTTTTAGGAATACTACTTGCTGGAAGGTAAACATTCCTAGGATTTAATTGTGATTGTATACAAAGTGATATGCAACATAAACCAACATTCCAGCTAATTCATTAAAAGAAAAATAAATGTCTGATTTTCAGTGCTGTTCAATATGCTGTATGAGTAGAAATGTACAGCTTCAGAAGACAATGGTATCTTTGTTTATGAGTTCTTTAAAGATGGACATAATATCTTTATTTAATTTATTTATTTTTATGAGGTGCTGAGGGTCAAACCCAGTGCTTCTCATGTGAGGGGCAAGTGCTCTACCACTGAGCTATAACCCCAGCCCTGATAATAATATCTAGTTGAACAAAGATTTAAAGGGTAAGTGGTTGTATTGTTGTAAAATGAACATGCCAGTTTACCATCAATCCCAAACCTTTTTCTTGAATGTATTGACCTGAATTTAGAAAGCCTCCTTGATCTTGATAAAATTAATTAAACCTAAATATCAAATTAGATTGTCAGTGATTATTAGTATCCTCATAGCACTGATATCCCTTGTAATAAATGTAAATACACTATCATTGAAGTTCAAAGAGGTACAAGATCATCTAAGAGATCAAGTATCTGAGAAATTTTTTCTGTGATAGGGTGTTCATAATTATTTTTGTGCTTGACTTACATTTTGAGCTATTTTAATTTCATGTGGCATATAAAAATATCTCACGTGAATTTTATTGATATTAGGGATCAAACCCAGAGGAACTCTACCACTAAGCTACATACTGATACATATTTTTTTTATTTTGAGACAGGATCTATGATACCTAGGCTGCCCTGAACTTTCCATTCTCTCCCCAGCCTCCAAAGTAACTAGGAATGCAGGATTGTATATGTGCTAAACTTCACCCCGTTGAATTTTTTTGTAATGATAATTTTACTATAAGGATCCTTTACCAAAGAGCCATATCTCCATCCCTTTTTCTTTTTTTCTGTTTTTAATTTTCAGACATTATCTGACTAAATTGCTTAGGGCCTAAGTTGCTAAAGGTGTCCTTGTACTTGTAATTCTCCTATTTTAGCCTCCCAAATCACTGAAATTTCAGACATGTGCCACTGTCCCTAGCAAAATGAGAATTTATAATGATCATTGCACTAAAATATTTTGCAGTCTGAAATATGTTTCATATAGATATTGAGTTTTCAAAATATTTTATTTTTTTAGCTATATTTGGACACAATATCTTTATTTTATTTATTTTCATGTGGTGCTAAGGATAGAACCCAGGGCCTCACACATGCTAGGCAAGCACTCTAATGCTGAGCCACAATCCTAGCCCAAGTTTTCAAAACATGTAACTTAAATCAATTTCCCTCTCTCTTTACAGGGCTGGAGATTCAGCCCATGCCCTTGAACACACTAAAACATATTCCACATTGCCAGGCACTGTGGTGTGTGCCTGTAATTCCAGCAGCTAAGGGAGGCTGATACCAAGTTCAAAACCAACCTTAGCAAAAGTGAGGCACTAAGAAACTCAGTGAGACTTTCTTTCTATAAATAAAATATAAAACATGCCTGGGGGTGTGGTTAAGTGGTTAAATGTCCCTGAGGTCAATACTCAGTACCAAAACAAAAGTGCTCCATATCCGTACATATTCAGCACTCAACTTGAATTTTCTATGTATTACTATGTACACTGTGGGATTTTCTGAAATACTGGTCCAAAAATCATTTATCATTGGGAAATTCCTTAGTCATACTTCTCACAATTCTTTTATTACATGATGTATTCATTTTGTTTGTTACATACAAACCACTGTATGCAGTTATAAGTTATTGTTAAGTTAATTTAGACTTGAATCAAAAATATGTTAAAGTGATGATATTTACAATCTCAAAGGACATTTTCTAAAATAATTTGTAGAAATCAGATATGCTACTCACTTCTTAAAACTTTGCCATATTGCATTAAATTAGGTTTGGCCTGAGGACAACTCCACCCTTGAGTCTGGGATCTGCCAGTGTAGGTAGTGCTCACCCTACCTAATGAAAGCCTAGTGCAGAGGATACTCCTAACCCAGTGGAGTCTCAGAAATGGCAGTGCTGAGCATGTGAATTTGGAATCCTAGGAATGGAGTTCTGTATGACCTGGGAAGCTGTTTTCAGCCTCACTGTTCCTCTTCATCAGCGCTGCCCTGCCACATGGGAGGCATAAGTGCTGTGAAACTATTCTAGTCCTGAGGCTGACAAGTAAGTGTTTAATTTGTTTCCATTTTCTTTTCCACTAAATGTAACATGTCTAAAGAGTTTTCCTTTAACCTTAAAGTAGGGGATGGAAACTAAAAGCTTATTAATTGCCATGTAATTATGAGTCTTTGATATTTACATTTAAGACCTATTCACATCTTGAAGAAATATAATATTTAAAATACAACAGTGTTTCTTATTCATGCTTATGAAGCCTAATATGCTCTCTCAGCTATGGCATATAAAACTATTAGTAAAATTTTGAAAAAAGTTAAAATACAAATACAATTGTGGGCATACTTACATACATAAAATATGTTTCAGAAAAATAAAGTCTGAATGATGATCTAACTCAAATTATACAAAAAAATAGAAGTAACACTCTATTTCTTTGAAAATTTTGCAGGGAAATATGAGCAGAGAAAGCAGAATTTCTGCCAAGCAGTGGATCCTGGTAGAAATTTAGCAGAAATTTCTGTGCACAAAGATGAATGAGTGATGAGCAGGTGCAGGGTACAGAGTTAGCTCTCGTAGAGTCCTGAGTGTGTGGGTAGGAGGGTTCCAAGTGCCATCCTAGGAGGAATGACCTCTTCAGGGTCTTGAGGAGGTTCACACAGGAATCCAGCCTATAGAGGCCCAGTTAATTGGTTGCACACTTCTCCCTGTTCCAACCCAAATGTGTCCCCTGCGTTAAATGATTCAACTCAGAAGACTCAACCAATCCCCTCAGTAGAGTAATTGAGGTCCAAGTGTCAAGGGCGTTACCCATACAATTAATAACTGATTGCTACCTGGATGGATTAGAACAGAATGTGCTGCTATGCCCCTTTGAATGACATCCTATGAAGAAACCTGTGTGATAGTCACCTGGATCTGTGCACGTGAGGGGACTAACAGTCCATTTTGGGTTCAATGTGCCTGAGTCTCTGGCCAGTCTAGATGGACATGTGCTTGGTCAAGTTGCAGCTAGGGTGTCATCAGGCAGAGCTGCTAATCTGTCATATCTACACAGAGGTATGGGCATGAGGACTCATTGGAAGTGGAGTCCGCAGGGCCTGAGACCCAGAGACAGCCTAGCCTCTGGAAGCATAGGCTGTACCTATACCTGCAGGTGGACACTTTATAGTGAGCTGGGAAAGCTAGAGAGAGCAAACCTGTCACAGAGGGGCTTTCATGGCTCCTTTTCCTGAAGAACAAATCGTGAATGAGTTTTGGCAGAAAACCCTTATGTGTATGCCAATATTATGATGTGGTAATGCATCACCAAGAATGCATGGGCATGTCAATGACAAAGGACCTTTTCAACAAAGGGTGCTGAGAGAACAGATAAATATTCAGAAAATAATGGAGTCAGACTCCCTCCCTCACTTCATATACACACATCTGTATACACACATACACATACACACACACACACACATTCACACACACACATTCACACACACACATCCTCAAAATATATCACAAAACTCAATGCACAGCTGAAATTGCAAACTCAAGAAAAAGTACATCATGTAATTTATATCACTGAATTTTTATATTTTAAATAGAGGTTTACATTTCCCAAAGGAAGTTGGCATTTCTTATTTCCAGGAATCTGTCACTTTAAAACACTCTCAGAATAGGAGGCCACATTTATCATATTTTTGACCTTCCTAAAGTTCTTTGCTGAAAAAAAAAAAAAATTGCAAGTTGTCCTTTTACCCAATATTAAAATAGCTAATGGCATTATCACTCATTCATTCAAAATTTCAGGCAAGGATTTATGAACAGCATTCCATCACCAACCAATCCCTCCCAGATGAATCCTCAAATGGACACCTCACCAGACTGGATATCCCAGGATGTGGCACCACCTAAAACACCTATTGAAATCAGGCCACCTGCCATCCTCACTGAGAACCCACATCAGTGAGAACTCAAAAACCCCTCACTGGCACACCTCAGTTGTTTGTTTTCCATTTTAAATGTTTTATTGTGGTTAAAATATATATGATATAAAATTTGCCTTGTTAACCATTTTTTTTTTAAAAAATATTTTTTTAATTCTAGATATACACAATACCTTTATTTATCTATATGTGGTGCTGAGGATCAAACCCAGGACCTCGCAAGTTCTAGGTGATCACTCTATTGCTTGGTCACAACTCAAGTCCTCTGTTTTTTTAAACACTATCCTTTTACTCAATATCAGTACTCTCAGGTATGTAGCATATTATAAGGAATATTGGTATACCTGGGTATATGAATTTAATTCATGAAATGGATTCTACCATACCCATTTCCTCTATTGTAGAAGGGTAGATGCTGGCCAAGTGCTAGAAAATATTTCAGGCCTTTGATAAAACTATGATAGAATCAGAGAATCTGTATAATGAGTAGAACATTAGAAAATAATTCAGGTCTAATTATTGTTGTTATCTATTTTTGGCTTTATTTCTTTGATAATAGAGATAAACCCATTTCCTTTTTAGATTTTTGTTAGTGGTTATTAATATATAATCATATTTGTATAATCTTTACAAATGTATAGTCTTTACAAAAAACTGGGGTTGTGGCTCAGTAGCAGATATCCTGCCTAGAATGTGTGAAACACTGGTTTGATGATCGGTACTACATATAAATAAATGAATAAAATAAAATTTTATTTACAACTAAAAATCGTATATAAATAAAACACTTAATCATATATCTATTAGTTTCCTTCACTAATGCTATATTTCTCCACATAAATCTTGTAAAAAGACTATTCCTTTAATTATGAAAGCTCAAATATCAGGAGCAGGACTCTTATTTTTTTAATATTTATCATTTAGTTGTAGTTGGACACAATATTTTATTTCATTTATTTATTTTTATGTGGTGCTGAGGATAGTACCCCAGGTCTTTCACGTGGAAGGCAAAGGATCTACCACTGAGCCACATCTCCAGCCCAGGACTCTTCTTTAGTTGTGAGAATTTTGGCTTTTACAATAACAACCCAATTATTTAGGTAAAGTGTATATAAATATGAACTGAGTATATGACTTCATTTTTGGAATTAATACTTCCTTATTTTTCTATAAATTGCCAATTTTTAATATTGTTTTATTTTATTTAACTATAATTTTCAGAGCTGTAAACAAATTTGTAACCTTATTCAATAAATGGTGTCATATTTAGAAGGACCTTTCATGTTTTTTTTCTGAAGCTATAACTTTTTATAGGACTGTATCATGGTATTTAGGCATTTCAGTTCTGTTTTCAACCTGAAATTACCTTATTTTCAGTTTCTTGGGGTAAAAAATGAAACATACTAGCAACTATTTTCCTGTAGTAGTTAGGGCAGAAGTAGTTCTGGATTAACATCAGTGGGGAATCATCAGTCCATTCTATCAGATCATGAATGTTGACTTGTCTTCCACTCGTTTAGCGTGAGTAATGTTTTATGCTGGAAAGTAAAAATTACAGGATTGATTTAACAACTAATGTTACTCTTGAGGGAAAACAGATTAGATTTATTGAACTTGTAGCGTTTCTTTTTCAATGCCAAACTTTTTTTTTTCTCATTTAAATTAATCAAGGGCACAAGTATCATTGAAAGTCTTCACTGCCATCAATTGTGATAAAGCTGCTTCTGATATTTGAGAAGAAAATTATATTGCTACATTTATTTTAGACTGAAATATATAGTCTTTACAAAAAACTAAAGAGCATATTTAACACTTGAAAAAAATCTTTAACCACTAATTCTTAATTAGTGTATTTTTAATAAATGTTCTTTCTTGATCTCTATCAGGAAAACATTGTTCAAAGTGTCCTCTCAGGACTGGTGCAGTTTTGTAAATTTTTACTTATTTGCAATAATATAGAAATTGAGATTAATGACTTTATTTATCATTTAGTGTAGAGAGTGATCCCTTATATATTCTGGTTAGTTTCCTTTTACATACTAGTCTTTGTCTTCAGAGAAGTTAATACACATTTCTGTTTGGGCATTCTATTTTTATACTACAAATTAGCAAGAATGTTCAAAACTGATTTATGGAGGGCTCACAATGATACATATGGCATTATATTCTCTTTCCTTTTTTCTGAGATATATGTACCACAAACTGTAGCTCAGTGGTTAAGCACCCCTGGCTTCTATTCCCAGTACCAAACCAAATGAATGCCAGATGTACTTCACTGAGTTCTGAGAATTTAGAATTATCATGAGTTAGAGTGAGCAAAGTTTACCCTAAGTAACTTTGAAGAGGAGCTGTGTAACTTAAGACTGATTAAAGCTGGTTCTTCTAGACCTTTTCTAAAGATCAGTTTCTTAAACAACGAAAGACCTTCAAGTGGAGTTACCAGTGAGCAGCTTTCCACCTGCAATCACAAGTGTTCCTAAGTTCCTGCCTGGCAGCTGACCACTTTGCAGACTGTTTCCTGGTGGGGAGAAAATTATTAATGGGGGGCAGATCTTGACAACTGTATCCCTTGGGGGATCCTCTTCCTCTTAGGCTATTTTAACAAACTCCATGGCAGTACTTCTAGTATCTAAGATGTAGAGAGTTTGAATGACCTCTGAAGCTAGGGCATTGAACCCTGATCCCAGGTCCTCACCTCACTCCATATCCCTGGGTTTGGGTTTTCTAGGGCAGCTCAAGGCCCTGATTTTGGAGGATTTCACTTCCATCCTACCTCTATGCCCTCCAGTTCACTGAGGGCTTCCATTGCAGTACCTGGAATTGAAAAGGAGTTTCTCCAGGCAGGAGATTCAGCCTTCCAAGAAGGCTGTCTTGACCTTGACCCTACAGAAGGCAGTGCCCTTGGAGCTACCCAGTAGACCACCTTTGGGCTGTAACTTATGGGGTTGAGTCTTAGCAATTGTTGCCAGACAGGCATTTCTCCCTTTTGCCCACGATCTCCCTCCCTGACGTAGTAGTTACACATTGATGGAGGCTGAAGGCTATCTAGGTGCCAGACACTCACTTTTTTCATTTCCTCTGCTCACTGGTAACAAAATCAGCTTCCTCTCTCACAGCCAATTGCCCAAGGCCCAGGTGACCCAGGAGGCTTTAAATGTTAGTAGCATTCTTCAAAGGGACACATTTGTTCTGAGATGGTTGCAGTGATAGGAGTCACCAGCATGTTTTCTTCTAGACCATCTTGACAGTGGGGTTGTGATGGGTGCAATGAGGAATTCCTTTAAATCCACTGTCATTTGTGGCTAGAGACTTACACAGAATCCTGTTGTCCTGGGATAGAGAAAGCATATTTTGGTACATTGTAGAGAACTTGTTGGTTAGGGGTACAAAGGGTGTGTGAAAGCTTGAAAATGCCTCTGAATACCTTCCTGGGACACTTGATGAGAGGTGCTAAGAGGAGAGGCAGGGCTCCTAACCCACCAGCTCATGAGCCATCACTGCTCAATAGCCATAGATTAAAAGCAACATCTTCTTGCAGTGGTGGCTTCTAAGTTGTGACTGAAGCACAGAAGGCCAGAGCAGTTCAGGTCTTGATGAGTCCAGCAGTGATGTCAGTCTTGCTGGCCACTTACTGGTATGAATCAAGTTGTGGTAGCTAAGCTCTCCAGGCCCTAAGTATGGATAAGGGCAGAGATACAATCTGATACAAATAGATCCTTCTTATTCTGGGACTTCTGACCTTTTCTGAGTATCACAGCTAGATTCTGGCATGAGTAGAATCATATGTAATACAAGAGAAACTGTCACTGAGAGATGACTTGTGAGTTGTCCAAGTCACACATCTCAGGAGTGGGTCAACCCAGGTTGAATTCAGGCATTGTCTCTTGACCCATTCCCTCACACACTCAGCTCAGGGAGCTGCTGCCCATGGTGGGTCAGCAGCTCTAGGGGATGATCAATGTGACCACTGTGTGCTGTCCCCAGTGGCAGGATTTTGCACTCAATGTGTTCTGCCATCCTCCTAAGGACCTTGGGTAAAGGTGATCTGCATTGTATAGGAGAGAAAATAGAAGCCTCAAGGTGTGCTGGGATTTGGCAATGAGCCCACAATTAGTAAGCAACAAACAGGGACCTGACCAGGGCATCTAAAAGCTCTTTGTTAATAGGCTTGGCCTCATGACTTTTTATTGATGGGAATCTCTTTGAAATCAGGAGTAGATCTGCCTGTGTGGGAGGGAGATGGAGGTGGAAGGTGGAATCTGACCCACTTCCTGGGTCTGTAGCACCTGTGAGGTTGGCTTTGACTCCCATGAGTCATTTTCTGGGGCCAGATGGGGAATCCAGTAGAATGCTTTTCTTTCCCTTTTGATGGTACCATAATGGGAAGTTGCTTAAAATTAACTTTTTAATAAATATTTAAAATATTTATTGGTGCTGGGATCAAACTTAGGGTCTTCTGCATGCTATGTGCAGACTCACTGCTGAGCTACTTCCCTAGCCCCTGATCAGATTTAGGAGGAAATTTTCCTATTTCCAGAGGTTAGGCAAGATGAACATAATGAATAGAGTCAATTTCTGGGACTTATGGGAAAAGTATTTGCTGAAGAGTAAGGTGTGTAAGTTTTCTCTATCACTGCCAATTTCTGTCTTCAGAAGGCTAGTGTTGATGTACATCATGGCAGTGTGAGTGTACAAGAAGCCCTCTTGAGTGCTGTTAATGAACTAGAAAGAATTGCTCTTCCTAATGCCTTGCTGCAGGGAACACCAAGTTGCTGTGTAATGATAGGACTTCTAGTCCAGGGCTTCTCCTGTCTCCAGGCTGAAGGATGACTTTTAAGCGTGTCCAAACTACTGCACACCAACACTGGTGTCACATACATTGGAAGTGAGAAACTAAGGAAATGAAGTGGAAGAAGCCAAGGACACTCTCAGACCCAGTCTGTGGGCCATACACTGGATGGTGTGGAGAAGAGAATAGGGAAAATGTTCTGCTCTCAAATGGCTTATCTGATTGGTCTGACCCATGAGGGTACTCTCCATAAGATCGATAAGTTGTTTGTAGTTATTTCTGTGAAGTCCCCTCACCACACTATCAGATTAGTGTTTAACTGATGAAGCAGGAGATGGGATTCTTAGAGAGCAAGCAGTTCATCTTTAGAATTCTGTCTACTTGACATCACGTCATTAAATTATTGGGACTACTTTTCAGTAATATTATTATTCTTGATTTAGACAAATAAATTGAGGAATGGACAGGTGAAGCCACAAGTTCACAGAGCTTTAAGTGGGAAAACCAGGGTTTAAACTCATGAAGCCTCATTCCAGTGCTCACAGTCTTAATCTTTGCAACATGTGCATGAAAAATGGCCAACATCCACTAGCAAGGGTACTGAAGAAGAGGAACACAGAAATGAACAGGAATTAGATGGTGTTGGAAAACAGCTATAGCCAATGCGAAGTCTCATGCCAGGTGCATCTGTCATCTCACAGCATCCCCACAACTACTCTAGGAGGTGTTAACATTAAAATGTGAGTGAGTCCCAAGTCAGATTTATCTGAACCTTAAGCACAGACCACTGTAACCTACTGTTGTGTTCTCCTCACCTTCTGTTGGAAGCCACCAGAATCCTCTAGCCCTTGATCTGTCTCAGCTCAGTGTCTGAGATCTCAATCTGCAGGAGGTGGTGGGACACCAAGACAGTGACCTACACCTTCCAGGTTGCTGGTGATTGAAGCTCACTATCGTGTCCATCTTACTCTTTTTTTAATTATATTTTAGTTATAGATGGACACAGTACGTTTACTTAATTTGTTTATTTTTATGTGGGGCTGGGGACTGAACTCTGTGCCTCAGGCATGCTACACAAGTGCACTACCACTGAGCCACAAACACGGCCTCTCTACTTTACTCTTCATTTCCTTCCCATTCCCAAAAATGGAGTCATCTTTGTTTGAAAATTTTGGGGAAGAGAGAGAACCAGGAGATGCACCAGCCAGAAAAGCACAAGCAAAACCTAACAATAGCAAAGTACATGAGCTGTGACAGCTCTGATTTATTAGACAACAGTATGACCACACGAACATGATTCCAATAAAAGGTAATTTGCAGGCACTAATCAGTAACAAATACTAAAAAACAGATGCCAGAAAAACCATTTTGTTTCAAAATTGTGACAAGTAAACCTGTAAACATAATTTAATAAAGTCACATAACCTTGCAATGTGTTTTTTCTTCATCTTACCTTTTCCCATTAACTCAAACCACCAGTAATCAAACCCAAGGTGCAATTTATTTCACTCTGGCACCATATTAGAAGATGCACAAAACATTTTTGTCTCATAAAATCATATTTAACTCAAGCCATAAAGAGGATCTTCTGAAAAACCAAGAGACGTTTGAACTAGATTAAAATCCTAGTAAATCCATGAGGCAAAGCACTCATGAAATGTGCTAGAAACATAGATGCAATTATTTTTCCCCATTAAACTATAATTTTGCAGAATAGTGGTAAGAATGCAGCACTTTAGCCTGGTCTTTTGACTCCACATTTGGAGGCACCCCCTTTAATTGATCCATTCACAGATTCAGACTTAGGCAATACAAGTCTCCATTTCAATTTACATCTTCAGAATAAGCAAATAAAGCATTACTGCCTTGCTCTCCTGGCCCAATATGAAAATGTATAGAGGAGCAAGAAAGAAAGAGTAGGCATCATGTCATGAAGAGACATCAGAAAATAAAGCATAAATTCACAACATAATCACAAAACTGCAAAGGAGAAATGATCTCATTTTGCAGATGAAGAAACTGAGGCTAGCAATATGACATAATTGGCTAAAGGTTACAGACTACTTTTTTTTAAATTGTAGTTGGACACAATGGCTTTATTTTATTTATTTTAATGTGGTTCTGAGGATCAAACCCAGTGCCCTGCACATGCTGGACAAGTGGTCTACCACTGAGCCAAAACCCCAGCCCCACTGACTACTTTGTTTAAAGCCTAAAATAAGTTTATTACCTTGAAGTTCCCAAAGTCAAAATTCCAAAAATCAGTCTTGGTTAAAATTGGCAGAGATGTTTTCTTAAAAGACTGTGTCAGGCTGGGACTTCTGGCAAGGCTCACAACTCAACCAGATGCCTCCAAACAGCCAGACTGACAAGCCACCAACTGAAACCTGTCACTTCTCTTTCTCTCCTCTTCACCTGAATCTGGAGCTGCAGCTCAGAGCTCTCCTCCAAGCCTCAAACCAGAATCTCACCTGCCTGCTAAGGATCATTAGATGAGTGGATCAAGAGTGACATCAGAAATGCCAGAGAAAACCTCCAACACTTTTGAGACATGTTAACAACTTCCTCTGCAAAACAGTACCATTATAAATGTGCTCCCTGAGGAGGAAGTTATGGCCTCCCACTACCCACCAGCCATGTTTGTGGATGCAGTAGTTGACCATAGATAGAAACCAAACTCTCACCTTCATCCCAATCACAGAGAAGAACTTTTGTCATTTCCACTTCACAACATAAGTATCATCTTAGGGAATCTGTAAGAGTGTTTTACTTAGGTCACTAACTAGAAGATCAGCAGAAATCACAGTGACCCTGAATGGGTAACCCTGGTACACAAAGCAAGGCACAGAGGTAGCCAGAGAGCAATTGGGTCTAGCTAAGTCCCCTTCTCTCCAGGATCTGCTCTTCTGAGCAGCAAATCTTCCCCAGCATCACAGTGCATTATTTGTGGAGTAATTTGTGTTGATGGTGTGGCTGATGTGGTTGTTGTTATTGTGTATTTTAAGTTCCTACATATTCCACATAGTAACTCTTTGTCACACAAAATATTTCTCCTATTTTGTAGCATGTCTCTTCCCTCTATGGCAAATTTGCTGTACAGAAGCTTCTTAGTTTGATTAATCCTACTTATCTCTTTTTATTTTTATTCCTTGTCCTTTTGATGACTTATGAAAAATGTCATTGTCTATACCAATGTCACAAGATATTTCTTCTGGTTTCTTCTTGTGACTTCAGAGTTTCGAGTCTTACATTTAAGTTTTTGACCATTCTGTTCTCATTGTTATTTGTTGTTGTTGTTGTTGTTTTGTGTAACTGGGGATGGAAACCAGGGCCACGCACAGGCCAGGGAAGTGCTCTACCATTGAGCTACAAACCCAGTCCTCAAGCTGATTTTTATAGTGAGAAATAGAGTTCAAATTTAAATCTCCCCCTTGTGAAAATCCAGTTTTTGTAACACTATTTATCCAAGACACTCTCCTTTCTCCAACACATGTTTTTGGCATCATTTTTGAGAATGATTTGCCTGTAAGTACACAGGGTTATTTCTGACTCTGTTCTATTCCACTGGTCTGTTTTTAAATGGATAAATTCAAATGGCCAACAAATTCATGAAGAAGAAAAAACAACACTCAACTTATTTAGACAGAATGGCAATAAGAATTAAAATATACTATCTTACCCCAGATGGAATCACTATTACCAAAAATAAAATAAATTATGGCAGGGATATGAATGAGAGGAAACTCTCATACATTATTGATGGGAATGCAAACTAACACTGCCATATGGAGAACAGATGAAGCTTCATCAAGAAAATAAAAGTTGATCTACTGTATGATGCACTTGTGGGTATAATTCCAAAGGAAATGAGATAACTGCCACCTATGTTCATGGCTGCACTGTTCACAATAGCTGATATGGAATAAACCCAGATGCCCATTGGTGGAGGAATGGATAAAGATACTGTGCTATATACACACAGCTGTTTATAATGAAATATTATTCAGCCATAGAAGAATGACATTCTAGGGCTGGGCTTATGACTCAGCAGTACAGCACTCGCCTCATGTATGTGAGACCTTGGGTTCAATCCTCAGTGCCACATAAAAGTAAATAAATGAAATAAAGATATTGTGTCCAACAACAACTAAAAATAAATATTTAAAATGTTTTTAAAAAGAATGACATTCTATCATTTACAGCAAAATGGGTGGAATTGGAGAATATTATATTCAGAAAAGTAAGTCAAATTCTCCATGTTTTTATATGCGTGTTTTTTAAAAAGTCAATCTAAATGTATAACAGTGATTACTAGAGGCTGGGAAGTGTTGAGGGGGTGAGCAGTGGGTGTTTAGATAATGTGTACCATAACAGATTTAGATAGAAGTAATAAGTTCTGATACTCTACAGAAGTGTCAGGGGAAACTTCTCTGCAATAACCTATTGGTTTTATGTCTAATCAGAGAAGAGCTCAAAGACCCCAATTATGAGAAATGAGAGGAACAGAAATTCAAATTGTCCTGATTTGATAAGAGCACACTGTACACATGCATTGAAATGTCACACTATAGCACATACATATGTATAATTATTGTATTAAAGTTTTAAATGATTGAGGTGAAAATGTTAACAACCCTTATTTGAACAGTATATTCTATATATAAGCATCAGATTATCACACAGTACCCATGAATTTGTAAAGTTAAAATAATACTGTTTTTAAATGATGATGCTGGCCATTATCAAGAATACAAGCAACTATAAATGTTGGCATTGGTGTGAAGAAAAAGGTACACTCATACTTTCCTGGTGGGGCTGCAAATTGTTGCAACCACTATGAAAAGCAGTATGGAGATTCCTCAGAAAACTTGCAATGGAACCACCATTTGACCCAGCTATACCAATCTGGAGTTTATACCCAAAGGACTTAAGATCAGTATACTACAGTATGCAGCCACATCAATATTTATAATAGCACAAATCTTTTTTTATTATTATTTTTTTTGTTTTATTTATTTATTATTTTTTTTATTGGTTGTTCAAAACATTACAAAGCTCTTGACATATCATATTTCATACATTTGATTCAAGTGGGTTTTGAACTCCCAATTTTACCCCAAATACAGATTGCAGAATCACGTCGGTTACACATCTCCATTTTTACATAATGCCCTATTAGTAACTGTTGTATTCTGCTACCTTTCCTATCCTCTACTATCTCCCCTCCCCTCCCCTCCCATCTTCTCTCTCTACCCCATCTACTGTAATTCATTTCTCTCCTTGTTTATTTTCCCATTCCCCTCACAACCTCTTATATGTAATTTTGTATAACAATGAGGATCTCCCTCCATTACCATGCAATTTCCCTTTTCTCTCCCTTTCCCTCCCACCTCATGTATCTGTTTAATGTTAATCTTTTCTTCCTGCTCTTCCTCCCTGCTTTGTTCTTAGTTGCTCTCATTAGATCAAAGAAGACATTGGGTATTTGTTTTTTTAGGGATTGGCTAGCTTCACTAAGCATAATTTGCTCTAGTGCCATCCATTTCCCTGCAAATTCCATGATTTTGTCATTTTTAGTGCTGTATAATACTCCATCGTGTATAAATGCCACATTTTTTTTATCCATTCATCTATTGAAGGGCATCTGGGTTGGTTCCACAGTCTAGCGATTGTGATTTGTGCTGCTATGAACATCGATGTAGCAGTATCCCTGTAGTACGCTCTTTTAAGGTCTTCAGGGAATAGTCCGAGAAGGGCAATAGCTGGGTCAAATGGTGGTTCCATTCCCAGCTTTCCCAGGAATCTCCATACTGCTTTCCAAATTGGCCGCACCAGTTTGCAGTCCCACCAGCAATGTACAAGTGTACCCTTTTCCCCACATCCTCTCCAGCACTTGTTGTTATTTGACTTCATGATGGCTGCCAATCTTACTGGAGTGAGATGGTATCTTAGGGTGGTTTTGATTTGCATTTCTCTGACTGCTAGAGATGGAGAGCATTTTTTCATGTACTTGTTGATTGATTGTATGAGAAGTGTCTGTTCAGGTCTTTGGTCCATTTGTTGATTGGGTTATTTGTTTTCTTATTGTTTAATTTTTTGAGTTCTTTGTATACTCTGGATATTAGGGCTCTATCTGAAGTGTGAGGAGTAAAGATTTGTTCCCATGATGTAGGCTCCCTATTTACCTCTCTTATTGTTTCTCTTGTTGAGAAAAAACTTTTCAGTTTAAGTAAGTCCCATTTGTTGATTCTTGTTATTAACTTTTGTGCTATGGGTGTCCTATTAAGGAATTTGGAGCCCGACCCCACAATATGTAGATCGGAGCCAACTTTTTCTTCTATCAGACGTAGAGTATCTGATTTGATAACTAGCTCCTTGATCCACTTTGAGTTAACTTTTGTGCATGGCGAGAGGAAGGGATTCAGTTTCATTTTGTTGCATATGGATTTCCAGTTTTCCCAACACCATTTGTTGAAGATGCTATCCTTCCTCCATTGCATGCTTTTAGCTCCTTTATCAAATATAAGATAGTTGTAGCTTTGTGGATTAGTCTCTGTGTCCTCTATTCTGTACCATTGGTCCACCCGCCTGTTTTGGTACCAGTACCATGCTGTTTTTGTTACTATTGCTCTGTAATATAGTTTTAAATCCGGTATCGCTATACCACCTGATTCACACTTCCTGCTTAGAATTGCTTTTGCTATTCTGGGTCTTTGATTTTTCCATATGAATTTCATGATTGCTTTATCTATTTCTACAAGAAATGCCATTGGGATTTTGATTGGCATTGCATTAAACCTATAGAGAACTTCTGGTAATATCGCCATTTTGATGATGTTAGTTCTGCCTATCCATGAACAGGGTATATTTTTCCATCTTCTAAGATCTTCTTCTACTTCACTTTTTAGGGTTTTGTAGTTTTCATTGTATAAATCCTTCACCTCTTTTGTTAGGTTGATTCCCAAGTATTTTTTTTTTTTTTTTGAGGATATTGTGAATGGAGTGTTTTTCCTCATTTCTGTTTCAGAAGTTTTGTCGCTGATATACAGAAATGCCTTTGATTTATGCATGTTGATTTTATATCCTGCCACTTTGCTGAATTCATTTATTAGTTCTAGTAGTTTTTTTGTAGACCCTTTTGGGTCTTCTAGGTATAGAATCATATCATCTGCAAATAATGATAATTTAAGTTCTTCCTTTCCTATTTTTATGCCTTTAATTTCTTTCGTCTGTCTAATTGCTCTGGCCAGTGTTTCAAGAACTATATTGAATAGAAGTGGTGAGAGAGGGCATCCCTGTCTTGTTCCAGATTTTAGGGGGAATGCCTTCAATTTTTCTCCATTGAGAATGATGCTAGCCTGAGGCTTAGCATAGATAGCTTTTACTATGTTGAGGTAAGTTCCTGTTATTCCTAGTTTTTCTAATGTTTTGAACATAAAGGGATGCTGTACTTTGTCGAATGCTTTTTCTGCGTCTATTGAGATGATCATATGATTCTTATCTTTAAGTCTATTGATGTGGTGAATAACATTTATTGATTTCCGTATATTGAACCATCCTTGCATCCCAGGGATGAATCCTACTTGATCATGGTGCACAATTTTTTTGATGTGCCTTTGTATCCGATTCGCCAGAATTTTATTGAGGATTTTTGCATCTAGGTTCATCAGAGATATTGGTCTGTAGTGTTCTTTCTTTGAGGTGTCTTTGTTTGGTTTCGGAATCAGGGTGATGTTGGCCTCATAGAATGAATTTGGCAGAGCTCCCTCTTTTTCTATTTCCTGAAATAGCTTGAAAAGTATTGGTATTAATTCTTCCTTAAAGGTTTTGTAAAACTCCGCTGTATACCCATCCGGTCCTGGGCTTTTCTTAGTTGGAAGTCCTTTGATTGCTTCTTCTATTTCATCTATTGATATTGGTCTGTTTAAGTTGTGAATATCCTCCTGACTCAGTCTGGGCAAATCATATGACTTAAGGAATTTATCGATGTCTTCACTATCTTCTATTTTATTGGAATATAGGTTTTCAAAATAATTTCTAATTGTCTTCTGTATTTCTGTAGCATCTGTTGTGATATTGCCTTTTTCATCCCGTATGTTAGTAATTTGAGTTCTCTCTCTTCTTCTCTTCGTTAGCATGGCTAAGGGTCTGTCGATCTTATTTATTTTTTCAAAGAACCAACTTTTAGTTTTGTTAATTTTTTCAATAGTTTCTTTTGTTTCAATTTCGTTGATTTCTGCTCTGATTTTAATTATTTCTTGCCTTCTGCTACATTTGCTGTTGTTTTGCTCTTCCTTTTCTAGGGCTTTGAGATGAAGTGTGAGCTCATTTATTTGTTGGTTTTTCCTTTTTTTGAGGAATGACCTTCAGGCAATGAATTTCCCTCTTAAAACTGCTTTTATTGTGTCCCATAGATTCCGATATGTTGTGTCTGTATTTTCATTTATCTCTAAGAATTTTTTGATTTCCTCCTTTATGTCTTCTGTAACCCATTGATCATTCAGTAACATATTGTTCATTTTCCATGTGATGTAGGATTTTTCCTTCCTTCTTTTTTCATTGATTTCCAGTTTCATTCCATTATGATCAGATAAAATGCATGGGATTATCTCCACCCCTGTATATTTACTGAGGGTTGCCCTATGGCATAATATATGGTCTATTTTTGAGAAGGATCCATGTGCTGCTGAGAAAAAGGTATATCCACTTGATGATGGTTGATATATTCTATATATGTCAGTTAAGTCTAGGTTGTTGATTGTGATATTGAGTTCTATAGTTTCTTTATTCAACTTTTGTTTGGAGGATCTGTCAAATGTTGAGAGAGGTGTGTTGAAGTCACCCATAATTATTGTGTTGTGGTCTATTTGATTCTTGAACTTGAGGAGAATTTGTTTTATGAATGTCGCAGCACCATTATTTGGTGCATAAATATTGATAATTGTTATGTCTTGTTGGTGAATGGTTCCTTTTAACAATATATAATGTCCTTCCTTATCCCTTTTGATTAACTTAGTCTTGAAGTCGATTTTATTCAATATGAGGATGGCCACCCCTGCTTGCTTACGAGGACCGTGTGCGTGGTATATTTTTTCCCAACCTAGCACAAATCTTAATAATATATGGTGCCCTTAAATGGATTAATGGATAAAGAAATTGTGGTATAGAGACATAATGGAATATTACTCAGCTTAACAAAGAATGAAATTATGGTATTTCCTGGTAAATTGAGTGAACTAGAGAATATCATGCTAAGCAAAATTAGCCAATCCCCCAAAAAACAAGGATTGAATGTTTTCTCTGATGTGTGGATGCTAATTCACAATAAGGGGCTGGGGGAGATTGCATGTACTTTGAATTATATAGGGCGAGTAAAAAGGAGAGCAGGTGTAGGGGCAAAAAGTATAGTAGAATAAATCAGCCTTTATAAACCTAGGTGCATATATGATTACATGACTAGTTTTAACCTACATCATGTACAACCAGAAGAATGAGAAGTTATAAACCATGTGTCCTACTGTCATGTGTAACTAATTAGAACAAATTAACTTTTTAATAAAGATGATAGTGTATAGTGGTAACTAATTTGTCTCTCAGCCCCATAATCCCAGTTTGAGCTGAAGAGGGCATCTCTTTTGACCCTTCAAATTTGAGGAAAAAAATATTTTCCCATCTTCTCTGCTTTACTTTTATAAAAGGGAAAAAATGAATAGCAAAGAAAATCAGCAGTTTTGGGTGGCATGTTTGAGGGACTTGAATCTGTATTATTTTTCCCAGTATTGTAAAGGGAGCAATCAGAATACAATTTGCATTTAGAGCAGACAAATTGAATGGAGGGTCATAGTCTTATAAATCCCATGATTCTGACACAAAGTTTGTCTGGGTGCCATCCATTTAGATACTTATAAATGGTAACAGATGTCCCATTACAGAGGAAACGCTCTACCCATGGGACCACTGCTCTGGGGAAAGTTGAAGTTCAAGAAGAACGTTTCCTCTGGAGCAAGATAAATAATGTAATCTGTCCATGCCATGCAGACCATCTTCAGAGAATGAGGTTCCCTGCCAATCACAAGGCTGCACTGTACACACTAGAAACTTCCATTCTGCCCTCACCTTTTCCCTGGTACAAGTAGTTGTCACCTATTGCTGGGACTTTCCCAATCCTACTTTCTAGAGTACAGACCTCAACTCTCTGACATTTATGGAAAATTCTGGTTCTTGTTTGTCAACGGCTTCCCACCCACAACTAAATCCACTTCAGTTGACTCTGAACCACATCCCACTACTAGGAACACATCATATTTGGAAAACATGAGGTTTTATTTCTGATATTCGAATTGAAATCATAATGCAGTGACTCTGCCTCCTTTCAGAGCACATGCAGTCTTAACCCTGCCCTGTATTTCAGGAAATTGATCTGTAATGACATGGAACAATAATTAATTCATTCATTACCTAAAAAAGTAACAGAGTGAATGACCTTAGCAATTCTGCATGTTATTATCATTTATTTTTCATAAGACATAAATATCATTTATATATGTATGTTCTCCATCCTTGTGTAATTCAAAAACAGTTCCAATAAGGCTTATCATACCGAGTGCTAACATTTGAGTATGTGATAACATACAGGGGCCATATCATATACACAAAAACCAGAGTTCCCCCCTCCACGAATTCACCAAGATACAGTTGACCCTATTACTCATGAATTCTGTATCTGTAATTTCGCATTTTCGAAAAATTATTTGTAACCCCAAAAGCAACATTCAGAGAGATTTTGTGGTCATTGGTGTAAACGTACTTCAGTGAAAACTTTGAGACATCTGTCCCATGCACACATCCACAGCTGAGGAGGTACATGGGAATGGCCACTCTGCCTTCTTTTTTAGCTCTTGCAGAAAAGACCAGGGCAGGGAAGGGCAGTGCAGCACAGGTCAGGAGGCTCCTGCCATTAGGACAGGGTTTGAATCCTGACTCTGGCACATGGTAGTGGGCAGCATGAAGCAATTCACTTAACACTTCTGAATTGTCTCTTGGGTAAAGAAAACATAATCTAAAACAACAGGCTGTTTCTAGGATTGAGATTAAAGCCTATGAGATGGGTGTGTGTACTCTATACACGTGGTTCAGAAAACACATAATTTTCTTCATTTTCTTTTTGGGAAAGTAGCAGGAAATTCATCTGTATTACCCATGCTCTGTGTTTGCCAAACTGTTGGCCCATCAGTCTGAGATGTGCATTAAACTTCTTCCTTGTGACACCTTCTACAACCTAAGAACTGTGCCAATAAGTTAGAAGGAAAGAACACTACAGAATCAGGTAGTAAGTTTCTCATATGATTCACAGAATATATTAAAATTTCATATCAAAACAACCAAAAAACCTACTCAATTGAAATCTGAACACTTTGTATGTATTACTGTTTAGCAAAGTGCACTCTAAGGTACTATAGATCCCAAACTATTTATTTTACCTTGAATTTTTGCCAAATAGCTATGATGTATTTTTAGTACCAAACAATTATTTTCAAAGATTTACTTAGAATCATACCAATCACACTCTCCGAATATTCTGTATATTAAGTGATGTGTCCCAATGTTATGGATGAGAAAACTGAGGCCCAGTTTAGGTGCTTCTCCAGTGATCACAGCTGGGAGACAAAGTGTGTGGGTTCACACTGGTCTCTTTTCAGAGGCCTCCTGGGTGCAATGCTTTGCCACCTTGGTGCAGTTCACACAAGGAAGATGTGGCCTTGACTTTCGAGGACCATAGGCTGATGAGGCAAGACCTAAATGCACACATGGGTACGTTTAACCAACCTTGCTGAGATATAATTTATAATTAATTTATAATTAATATGGTGCATATGTTTAAATTTGATGCTGTGTATATCTATGAAACCATCCTACACTCAGAACATTCTTGTTGCCCTGAATGCCTCTTTTCCATCCATCACTCCCTGAGTTCCTGGCTCCATGTAACTGCTGGTGAGCTTTCTTCACTGTAGAGTACTCTGCATTCTCTAGAATTTTACCTAGATGGAATCACATGTGAACTCTCTTGCTGGCTACATTCAGTCCATCTACACATCAAGGGACTGCTGCTCAACTTTATTTGAGATGCCCATGACATCTCCTGCTCAAAGAGACTCTCTGTCCCTCATCCCTCATGCTGGACCACCTCTATAGAGGAAAAAACAGGAAGAAAAAAGCTAGTCCTTTTCTTCTAAAGAAATCCCTGCCCAAATTGCATTCAGCAAAGTTCAATTTTACCTTTTTAGACAAGCAATACCAAAATGGTGCCCGTTATCAAGACTATGCCAGCAACCAAGGCCCAAGGTTATGATTTGGTGCAAACCTTATCATGTGCTTATCTATTAGATGTCTTCATTTAAGCACTTATCCATTTACAGGGAACATTTAAAATGCACCACCAACACTTACAGTTTTATATACGAGTCCTGTGCTTCACATGCCTAGAAAGACAGAGTGTCCACCTGATGAGCCCCACAGCACATGGTGCTGCCAGAATCCTGAACAGTTGTGACCAGGGCCCAGGGCTTCTGTGGAGTATTTCTGGAGCATAGGTGCCATGTGCCACATGCACAGGTGTTGGGATTCCGAGCTTAAGTCTTCAGAGGGGTATATAAATCAGTTATGTAAAAGGCAAATATTTTGCAGGATTAGCATAGTCTCAGAAGGAGAGGAATACTAAAGAATAGAATTATTTGTGTTTTTCAAACTTGTTTTGAAACTATTTTTAGCGGGGAGTTATTGGGGATTGAACCCAGGAGTGCTCAACCACATCCCCAGACCTTTATTTTTTATTCTGAGACAAGGTCTTCTAAGTTGCTGAGGCAACTTTGAACTTGTGATTTTCCTGCCTCAGTCTCCCAAGCCACTGGGTTTACAGATGTGTACCACCACAATTAAATGAAACTTTTTTTAGAGAGAGAGAATTTTTTAATATTTTTTTTTAGTTTTCAGTGGACACAACATCTTTATTTTATTTTATGTGGTTCTGAGGATCGAACAAAGGGGCCCATGCATGCCAAGTGAGCATGCTACCACTTGAGCCATCCCCGGCCCTGAAACTTTTTTTAAAGAAAATAAAGTTTTGCAAAAAGAATGGTGTAAATTTGTAAATGGTGTTAATTGTAAACTTGCAAAAATCAGAAGCTAAGAATTTTTATCTCTGACATTTTAGGAAAAGGAGAAATGTAGCCTCTCACCACTTACTCCAGGTCATAGAAAGGCCCATGCTGAACACCTGGAAGAGGCAAGACATTTCCTGTTGTCAAGAGAATTCTGGACACCCATGCTCACATGGTAATGATTTTGAGGAGGTCCAGGAAACCAGAACCCAACCTGGGTCAGAGAGGAAAGCCTGGTGCTTGGGCAGGTGTTGGTGGCCCAGTCAATCACCAGAATCCACCCCTTGATTGACTCTGAATCAATCTAGCATGGGAAGTGCTGGCTGAATCCTGGCTACAATTCTCTGGTTCTGGCTGGCCTGTGGAGTAGCCACCGGTGTGAAATTACAGTAATTTTTATTATAAATGACTTGCATGCCTGCTACACATCCCTTGAGACACAGCTTCAATATCACCTGCTCCACAAAGTCACTACTGCTTATCAGCCATCACTCTCCAGTCCCCATATCATTTTGCAAACAGCTTTAAAGGAATATTTCTAAATCGTGACCATTGAGGCTAAGGTGAGGCCTTAATCATCTGTGCAGCTTTAGCACCTGGCAGCACAGTATGTGTTTGTAATGTAACAAGATTAATGAAGATTTAAGTTACTGTAGGCTTGAGCCAATGGCTTCTCAGGCCAAGTGTCCCAAAGTTCAGTTGCTGTGTAGTGTGTTCACAGACTCTGCCACGTCTTCGCATCATAAAGAACTTTCATTTCCCTCTTAGAAAGAGAGCCCAGTGGAGCTTTGAATACTTTGAAATGGGAGCAGGAGGAACTCTGTTGGTGACCCTCAATCTCTCCATCTCTCCAACAATCCCAGAAGGAATTCCTTGCTCTAGGTTCATAATTTTCACAGATACAACCTGTTCCTGTTCCTCCAGGTCACTCAATTTGGGAATGGCCAGTAATAGCTCAGTTCTGCCCACCCAGCTTGGCTCTCAGCAGGAATTCATCCATGAGGAATGGGCTCCTTGCACTAAATGCATCATTTCCTGAGGTACATTAAAAACAATCTGATGGTTATTCGTTTTAAATCCCACCGAATCTCATGTTATGTACCAGAAGTGGCACACATGCCATGCTTGAAGAAACTCTGAAGCAACATCTATAGATTGATTTTCAAGGCCAGAATTTGAATTTCAGACAGCTTAGCAGAGACTTCAAGTACTAGGCAGTGGAAGAGCACTGCTGACCCCATTGTCCTACCAGAAAGCTATGAGCATGACCGAGGCTGTGCCCTCTTAGGAGCAACATGAACTCTACACAGGAGGGGAGAGAGGCTCTAATTACAGACCCTAAATAAACAAAAAATAACAATAAATAAAGCCAACAATAACAAAAGCCTGGCGTATGGCTCAGTCAAGTATATCACTCCAAACAGCAAGTTTTCAGTAACAACAACAACAACAAAACACAAGACATGAAGAAGCACATCATAGCTCATACTGCTACAAGAAATTATGACAGATGGGGTAAATTCAGCCACATTTTTTTCTAATAGTTCTGGAGGGTGAGAAGCTGGAGGCCTCAGTGTTGGCAGACTTGGGGACTGCAGAGTGAAGACAGCCTTCCTTGCCTGCACAGTCCTCCCTTCCCACTGTGTGTACACTGTCCTCAATGGGCTGGGCTTTCATGCATGCAGAAGGAGGAGAGGGTCTGTCGTCTTCCTCTGATGGAGGACATGAGTCCCATCATAAGGGTCCCACATTTATGACCTCATCTACACCTAATTATGCCTCAGAGGCCCACCTCCAAATATCATCACATTGGAGGTTAGGACTTCAACACATGGATTTGATGGAAGGACACAAACATAGAGTCCACAGTAAACAGAAAAGGGTTACCCATCCACAGGGGTTAAATGCAGGTTCCAGAAACTTCCTATGAGAACTCAGATGTTGATCGTAGGAAAGATTTGAAAATATGTAAAATATATTATATAATACATAAACATATCACACATATTACATGTTATAATATATATATATATATATATATATATATATATATATATATATATTTGTATATTTTAAATAATAAAAGTATAGTAATTTGATGCTGTCTTAATAGTTAAATGGACATAAAATAACTAAGGACATTTTCTGAAAATATCAGAAATCAAAATTACTTTTTAGAAAAAAAAATACAGAGATTAAAAAAAGCCCAAAAATTGAAATAAAAAAATTAGAGAAGATCAAAAGTATAGATGAGGTGGAGAGAAAGTTGCAGCCAAGCTGAGAGATTGATAGAGATTATACAACCCAAAGAACAAAGGAAAAGACAACAAAGAAAAGTGAAGAGAGCATTAGAGAAATGTGGGCTACCAAACTCACCAATTGACATGTACCAGGAATTCTAGAAGGAGGAGAAGGAGCAGAAAAGTGGTTTAAAATAATGACTAAAATCATTCCAGACTTGATGAAATCATTATAGGTCCAAAAACTTCATGAAAAGTAGGATAAATACTGAGACTCACATTCGGACACATCACAGTAAGAATTTTAAAAGACAAAGAGAATGTAATACAAACATCAAAAGAAAAGTTATTCATCACATACAAGGGAAACTCAAATTAACACCTGACTTATCAGACATAATGGAACCAGAAGGTTAGAGAATACCATCCAAAAGGTTCAAAAGGGACTATCAAGAGTGGTATAGGCAGCAAAATTTGTTTTCAAAAATGAAGGCAAAATAATTACATTCCTGAAATTTCTTCAAGCTTAGAGCAAGTTATCTATACAGTACTTTGAACCCACATTAAAAATTCTATAAAAAGTAATTGCCTAATTATAAAAGTATAAATGCATATTTGTTTTCCTTTCTTAAACTGATTTTAAAAGCAATTATCTTGAGTAGTATGTATACAATTGTACTGTTGGGTCCAAACCATGTAAAATGCAATACATTGAACAATAGCAGGAAAAAAAGGGGGTAGAAGGGAGCACAGCTGCATTGAGTGGGAGTCTGACACCAAAGACTGGAGCCACAGAAACAAACTAAATGAGCAAGCCAGGATGGTAAGTAAGGAAGTTAACTTAAAAATTATGTAATTATGGACCTAATCTCCTACTATAAGCTTCATAAAATCACATGTTTATAACAATGCATTATTATAATATGCTATGACATATTTTATATGCACAATAATAATATCACAAAGATGGATAAGAGTTATATGGATGTAATCCTTCTGTGCCTCTTGAATAGCTGGATTACGGGAGTGAGCTACAGTGTCGGGCCACCTTCTGTATCTCATAGGAATTATTTCTTACAGATATCTAAGTTGATATGGTAAGATGTGTATGAAAACACTGTAGCAACTACTAAGAAATTTACCCCCAAAATAGTAAAAAAATCATTAAAAGAATTAAAATATTACATTAGAAAATAATCAGCTAGTGCAAAACAAAATGGTAAAAGTGAAAGTGAAACCAAAACAACAGGAAAATAGGATGTGAAAAGTGTATGGAAGATGTAATCAATATATCAATAGAACATTCCTGTGAGTTGGTTTGATAGTTCAACAGAGTCAGAGATCATCAGACATGACCAGAAACAGGTCCCACTACATGATGCTTGCAGGAGAGGCACTTTATGTTCAGAGATGCACTAGGTTGAGAGAAAAAGGAAAAAGCTCTGTCCACACCACTCTATGAAAGCTACAGCAGCTATCAACAAGATGCAAGATCGATTCTGATAAGAATGGACATTTTTATTAGTAAAATTATCAAGGTATTAGGAAGAAATAGCAATTATAAACATTATATCTGAACTAATGAAATTGTTCATAGAAAAAAATAGAGGAAATATACACATAAAAGAATTGGTACATTAAAAAAAAACAGACATCTAGGTGGGCTGGGGTTATGTCTCAGTGATAGAGCACATGCCTAGCATGTGTAAGGCCCTGGGTTCACTTCTCAGAACTACATATAAATAAATAAATAAAAATAAAGGTCCTTTGACAAGTTAAAAAAAAAAAAAGGAAAGGAAAGAGAAAGTAGCTATTTAGTTCAATTGACAAAGGAAAAAGGAAAAAGAAGACCCAAATAACAAAAACCAAGAATGAAAGAGGAGACATTCTTACTACATTTACAAAAAGAAAAATGGCTACAAATGAACACCATGAATGGTTGTTTGCTAACAAATCAAAAAGCCTACAGGAAAATGGACAAGTTTCTAAAAAGAGAAAAAAATGACTCCAGCTGACTCAGGGAGGAACCTAAAACCTGTACAGACCAGTAACAAGCTCAGGTGACATTGGTAATCACACAAAGAAAAGCTCACGCCCAGGAATCACAGCAAAACCACCAAATATTTAAAGAACTGACAGCAAACTTTGACAAACTCTTTCAAATAATACAAGAGGAAAAATTCTTCCTGATTCACCTCTGTTAGGAAGGAACCTAGTGATAAAAGCAGGAGCAAACACCTCATTATCCAGAAGCCAAGTTCAGGTAGGACTGCCCTCATAATGGGCATTCATTTTGCTACAGATTCCTAATTATGGAACAGCAAAATGTTTAGAGGAAACCTAAATATAAATGGAGAGGGAAAGAGCCTGCCACTGACTACCAGACACTGAAGTGTCTGACGAGTTAATGTTCGAGCTGGGGTGTGCCCTGCTTTGGGCCTTCTGTGACTTACCCAATCCTTTCACAATTAGATACACAAAAGGCTGGGTTTTGCTTTAGGGTTCTAACCCCCAAATTGGAATTCATCTCACAGCTAGTAGCCTACTTCTTCAAACAATTAGATCCCAGTGGCCCAGGAGTGGCTGGCTTATTTAAGAGCAGGGCTACAAATGCTTTGCTGGTTAATGAGTCCCCCAAATTAACCTTCGGACAACCAAGGTTTAGACACCCCAAGTCCAGACAGCCTTAGGAGTCAAGGTCACATCCCCAGATCACAGGGAAGATGTGTTGTATTGTCTGTATGTGCATATTTCATATATCATATATGAGGAGCACTCATGAAAAAATGGATCCAAATATTTTTTTATTCACGTGATTTAAATGGTTTAATTTAAATTGGGTAAACAGCTGTTGAAGATTGTTTTAATATGTTAACAAAAAAGGAGGTTAACAGACCTGTTTGTTTACTTTCACCTTTCCTTTTCATTATATTTAATAATTCTGTTCAGGATAATGTAAATTGTTTAGAAAATTGCTTTCTTTTAGTGCCTGCTGCATTATTTTCTTTTTAGCCATCATTGCCAGAATTCCTATCTTCATCCCAGTGCTGGTGAAGACAAAGATAAAACCAAACTACATCTTCTATGATAGCTATCACAACAAACTGTATAAACTGATGCATCAATGAATAATGTAACTCAACAAGTTGATGCTCGATCAAGGAGTCAATTTACTTTGGGAGGAAATGGACACATTAATAGATTCCTCTGCTTTGAACTGCTTGCAGAACTTGCCTGGACTATGTATCACTTGTATGCATTGTGAACTATCTGTTGGTGCAGCGAATTGTGGTAGTGCTGGTGTATCACTGTTGATGATGTCATTGGTGGTAAAATTTTTCCAAAAGGGACTGTCATTTGGCTTGGTGTTGTGGCATTTTGCATCCTCCTCCCTTCTGCTTGTGATGCTCTAAAATTTGGGGGCCAACAGAGGAGAGGCAAAGAACCCCACCCCCCCACTGGCACCAAGGCCAAATTTGGGGGCCAACAGAGATGAGGCAAAGAACCTCACCCTCCCACTGGTGCAAAGGCCAAATTTGGGGTCAACAGAGGTGTGGCAAAGAACCTCACACCCTACTGGTGCAAAGGCCTATCCACAAGTATGGCTGTATGCTGGACCAATAGTCAATGATGGGTAAGATCCAATTGCAATGGTACCAACCTAAAACAGGAGGCTACGCCTTAAGGACAGCTCATCTGATGATGGGTAAGGACATATATAGTATTGGACAACCTAAGACAGGCACAGTCCCTAAGCCACATGCTGTTGTTTAATTAAACAGAAGCGGGGAGATGTTGAGAGCCACAGCCAAGTCAGAATGACACCTAGCATATTGTCAGAGGGAATGGTTTAAAGGTGACTTCAGCGAACCATTGAGATGATGATTTGAGTTAAGCTGTATATAATTGCTGTGATGCTGGATTGATTGAGTTGTATATGGACCCTGCTCCAAGAATAGGGAGGCTCGGGAATCTGCCTCGGGTGCCCTCTACTTTGGAGTTCCCGTGCAGTTCTCACGGGGGTTCAGGGAGATTGGGCAGGCAGAGCCCGGTGGAAGGAGTGTGTTCCCCAGTAGTGTGTGAGCAGTGCTGGTGAGAGTTGGGGAATAAAGAATTGCTGTTTGAACCTACAAGGCTTTGTGGTGGCTCGGTTATTTGTGCCCAGCCAGACTGCGGCATGTAACAATGAGGAAAAGGCCAGGAGATGTAAAATCCTTGATGCTCAGACATCCTCCATCCATCAGACTAACACCTTCCTGTGGCAAGTCTGGCCTTAATTATACCTCTTTCTTAGTGATGTCCATGTTTTCTTGGGTTACTACTACATGCAGCTGACCTTGATCCCTATAAGAATTGACTCTCAGATCATTTATGCTTAAGCCCTTCCAATCCAGCTTTTTCTCCAGAGTCCATCAAAACACCTTATCCAAGTCACTCACAGCATCCCTGGACAACACACCCAGGACAACTCATGCCCTGGCCTGCTCCCTCTGCAGCGTGCAGCCTGCTGCCTCCTGGATTTGTTCTCCTTCTCCTGGCTGTGCGAGGTCATTCTCTCCTGGTTCTCTGCCACTTCTCTGCCATGGTTTTGAGGACAGATCATTTCTGAACCTGTTCAATGCAGGAGTCCTTCAGGACTGGTTCATAAGCTCTCTATTCTTCTCATGATTTTTACTGAGAAAATCTCATTCTTTATGTGGCTTCAGTTATTATATAAAACTTCAAGATGCACCTAGAAATCTATATCTCTAAGCAAGAAATGGGACAAGGGTGCTTGGAGTACTGCATACATGGCATACATTAAGTACATCTGAGCAGCAGACCACTTACTGTTGAGAACCTCACACCCTACCTATACCATTACTAAAACACCTGGCTTATGAGCAAGCGAATCGTTGGTGCAGAGATATCATTAGACCATGGAAACATGAAGATTTAAACACATATATTAAATTATGTAGAGACATTAATGAACAAGAGCAAGTCGTGGCAGCTGCAGTAAAACAGGCTTTAGATGCCAGAGACATTAATGAACAAGGGCAAATTGTGGCAGCTGCAGTAAAACAGGCTTTAGATGCCAGGCCAAGAACATGCTGCAATTGTGAACAAACAGGACATTTTAAAAGGAATTGCCCCATTGGAGGAGGGTTTAACAAAACTAGGTATCAAAGGAGTAGAATACCAGGTATTTGCCCACGATGCCGTAGAGGGAGACATTGGGCTAATGAATGCCGTTCTCAAACCACCATAGAGGGTACTCCATTATCAAAAAACGAACAAGGACCAGGTGTTTATCCACGATATCGTGGAGAAAGGCATCGGGCTCCATTGCCAAAAAAATGGACAGGGGGGCCCAATGCTCCGGGGCCCAAAACCACAAATATACGGAGCACTGGAGGAACCCAGCAACCCCATCAGGGTAGTGCCCAGGACACATTGTCCATCAGATCCCTCATCAGACAAACCAGAGGGAGCGCAGTGTTGGACATCTGCGCCTCCGCCAGAGCAGTACTAACTCCAGAGATGGGAGTTCAAATCATTCCCACAGGGGTGAAAGGACCTCTTCCCAAAGGAACAGTAGGCTTATTATTGGGACGCAGCTCTTCTACTCTAAAAGGACTTATGATAAGTCCTGGGGTAATTGATCCCGATTATGAAGGTGAAATAAAAATTACAGCCAGTTCTCCAAAGGGTATATCAGTAATTTCACCAGGAGATAGAATAGCACAGTTACTAATAATACCCAGCCTACATGATAAATTTTCCAGTCGTACTGTAGAAAGAGGTTCCAAGGGATTAGGCTCCACAGGTGTAGACTGGGCTATGCTTTCTTTAAATTTAGATTCTCGCCCCATGCTAAAACTAAATATTCAAGGACATGAATTTAATGGACTACTGGATACAGGTGCAGACCTTAGCATCATCTCTCATCAAGAATGGCCAAAACATTGGCCATTACAACAAGCCACTCAAACGCTTCGAGGCCTAGGAGTGGCGACTAATCCCCATAGAAGTGCAATGGTATTAGATTGGAAGGATCCTGAAGGATGTGAAGGAACTATACAGCCATATGTATTGGATCATCTTCCTGTAAATTTATGGGGACGAGATGTCCTAGATCAATTAGGTTTGACATTAACAAATAACATCAACCAAAATGCACCCACTATTATGACTAGACAAGGTTTTAGGAAAGGAAAAAGATTAGAAAAACAAGAACAAGGTATAGCAGCACCAATAAAAATAGATCAAGGAACAGAAAGACATGGGTTGGATTTTCAGAAAGGGCCACTGAGACAATAAAAATTACTTGGAAATCAGAAAGACCAGTATGGGTTCCTCAGTGGCCCCTGACTAAAGAAAAGATACAAGCAGCCCATGACCTGGTCAAACAACAATTAGCAGAAGGACATATACAACCTTCTGTATCTCCCCATAATACTCCCATTTTTGTCATCAAAAAGAAATCTGGTAAATGGAGATTATTGCAAGATTTAAGAGCCATTAATAATGAGATGGTTATTATGGGACCTGCTCAATCAGGGATTCCTCAGTTGTCTGCTTTGCCAAAAACCTGGTATGTTTTAGCTATAGATATTAAAGATTGTTTTTTTTCAATTCCAATTCATCCTGAGGATAGTCCACGTTTTGCATTTACTATCCCTGCACTGAATCATGAAGGTCCTGATCAGAGATATGAATGGAAAGTACTCCCTCAAAGGATGGCTAACAGCCCAACTATGTGTCAAATTTATGTTAACAAAGTAATCCAGCCACTTAGAAATCAAAATCCTGAACTACAAATATTTCACTATATGGATGATGTATTATTAGCACACAAAGATAAAAACACATTGCTAGAATGTTATGCCACACTTACAAACTTATTAAAAAATTATAATCTAGAGATAGCAATAGATAAAGTACAATTAAATTTTCCAATTAATTATTTAGGAGTTCTACTATCCTCAACCATGGTCCGTCCACCAAAAATTCAAATACGAGTAGATCAACTCAAATCACTTAATGACTTTCAAAAGTTATTAGGAGACATAAATTGGATAAGGCCTTATTTAGGTATACCAACAGGAGAGTTGGGACCTTTATTTGATATCCTAAAAGGTCCATCAGATCCAAATTCACCCCGAATGTTAACGCCTGAAGCAAGAAAGGCATTAAAAATCATTGAAACATATATGGAAAATATGCATTTGGATAGAATTGATATAAGTTTGCCTTTATTATTTATTGTACTACCAACAAAAAATATTCCTACAGGAGTATTTTGGCAAGAAGGTCCATTATTATGGATACATTTATCTTATTCTCCTAACACTATTCTTACTAGGTATCCTGAGGCTGTAGGACAATTAATACTCAAAGGAATAAAAGCAGCAAAGGGAGTGTTTGGAATTTCTCCCAATAAAATTATTACTCCATATACTATGAATCAAATTGATGAGTTAGCTAATGAGTTAAATACTTGGGCAATAATCATGTGTAAATCTAATGTTTCATTTGATAACCACTTACCATCTAATCCTTTATTGTCTTTTTGGTCATTGCATCCTGTAATTTTTCCAAAAATGACAAGAAAAACACCTATCATGAATGCTCCAAATATATTCACTGATGGGTCAAATAATGGTACAGCAGCAGTAGTTACCCCTGATCAAACTTTTACATTTTTAGTACCCAAACAATCAGCTCAAAAGGTAGAGCTTAATGCAGTTTTACAAGTTTTTGTGATGTTTAAAGATTCTGTATTTAATTTATTTTCTGATAGTCAGTATGTAGTTAATGCTATAGTATCCCTTGAAGATGCTGGTAGGATTTCCCCTTCTTCTACTGTTTTCTCTTTGCTTTCCACTATACAAAGTCTAATCTGGGACAGAAAAGATCCATTCTTTATAGGACATATCAGGGCACATACAGGATTGCCTGGAGCCCTTAGTTTGGGCAATGATTTAGCAGATAAAACTACACATGACATACATATATTCTCTACACTAGAAGAAGCTATAAATTTTCATAAAAAGTTCCATGTCAATGCTAATACTTTACAAAAGCGTTTTAAAATAACTAAGGAACAAGCTAGACAAATAATAAAACAATGTCAAAATTGTGTGACCTTTTTACCACAAGTTAATCTTGGAGTCAATCCTAGAGGATTGATACCTAACCATATTTGGCAGATGGACATCACACACTTGCCAGAATTTGGAAAATTAAAATATTTGCATGTTACAGTTGATACTTCTTCTGGATTTTTGATGGGCTCCCTTCATGCCGGAGAAAAAACTAAAGATGTTATAGCTCATTGCTTACAAAATTTTGCCACTGTGGGTGTTCCAAAACAGTTAAAAACAGATAATGCCCCTGGTTATACTTCTACCTCTTTTAAACAATTTTGCTCAACATTTGGCATTACTCATATAACAGGAATTCCATACAATCCACAGGGACAAGGCATAGTTGAAAGAGCTCATCAAACTATTAAAATGTACTTATTAAAGCAAAAAGAAGGAATTGGGAAGGGGTATATATTCCCCAAAGATAAACTTAAAATAACCCTTTTTACTCTAAACTTTTTAAATTTGGATTCATCAGGACTTAGTGCTGCGGAAAGGCATATGTGTCCAAAAAATGTGCATAAGCCCAAGGTACTTTGGAAGGATATTCTAACAGGACAATGGAAAGGTCCTGACCCAGTAATTGTCTGGAGTCGGGGGTCTGTTTGTGTGTTTCCACAGGGAGAACAGCAGCCGATTTGGATTCCAGAGAGATTAACCAAGGTCCTGACCCAGTGATTGTCTGGAGTCGGGGGTCTCTTTATGTGTTTCCACAGGGAGAATAGCAGCCGATTTGGATTCCAGAAAGATTAACTAAAGCGATTTCTACAGACCAAAAAGAAGATGATTTGGCTCAAATCCATAACAACTGATATCCAAAACTCCAGTTTGGCTATTCTTACATCTGCAACAGAACCAGGATGCTTTTTTCAATATCTATTTTATTATTGCCCTTTGCCATATCATGAAGTTCTATTTTGTTTTTTGAGCTCATACAGACCTAGGTTAATGTTTTGCTGATCAGTTCTATTTTTTGACTATAGAGTTTTTAAACATTGCAATGGAGATTTCACCTGTAAAAAGTTATAAGGCCTTTACTATAATGTTATGTGTTGAATGTATTATATTATGTGTGCACACTTGTGTTTTGTGTTATATGTTTGAATGTATGTATGTCCATATATCATATATGATGAGCGCTCATGATAAAATGGATCCAAATATTTTTTTTTTCACGTGATTTATATGGTTTAATTTAAATTGGGTAAACAACTGTTGAGGATTGTTTTAATATGTAAACAAAAAAGAAGGTTAACAGATCTGTTTGTTTACTTTCACCTTTCCTTTTCATTATATTTAATAATTCTCTTAAAGATAATGTAAATTGTTAAGAAAATTGTTTTCTTTTAGTGCCTTCTGTAATGTTACATAATTTTTTCTTTAGCCATTATTGCCAGAATTCCTATCTTCATCCCAGTGCCGGTGAAGACAATGTAAATTGTTAAGAAAATTGTTTTCTTTTAGTGCCTTCTGTAATGTTACATAATTTTTTCTTTAGCCATTATTGCCAGAATTCCTATCTTCATCCCAGTACCGGTGAAGACAATGTAAATTGTTAAGAAAATTGTTTTCTTTTAGTGCCTTCTGTAATGTTACATAATTTTTTCTTTAGCCATTATTGCCAGAATTCCTATCTTCATCCCAGTGCTGGTGAAGTCAAAGATAAAACCAATCTACAGCTTCTACAATAGCCATCACTGAACTGCTTGCAGAACTTGCCTGGACACATTGTGAGCTCACCTGTATGCATTGTGAACTATCTGTTGGTGCAGCGACTTGTGGTAGTCTTGGGGTATTTTTGCTGATGATGTCACCGGTGGTACAATTTTTCAAAGGAGCCCTCAATTGGCTTAATGTCATGGCATTTTGCATCCTCCTCTACTAGTGATGGTCTAAAATTTGGGGGCCAACAGAGGTGAGGCAAAGAACCTCACCCCCCCACTGGTGCAAAGGCCTATCCACAAGTATAGCTGTATGCTGGACCGGTAGTCAGTGACAGGTATGATCCAATTGCAGTGGTACCAACCTAAGACAGGAGGCTGACGCCTAGAGGTCAGTTCATCCGATGACGGGTAAGGACCATATGTTGAATTGGACTGCCTAACAGACATGGTCCCTAAGCCACATGCTTGTTGTTTAAACAGAGAGGGGGAGATGTTGAGAGCCACAGCTGAAGGGGCCCCAGCAAACTTCCAGCTGCCAGCAAACTTCCAGCTGCCGGCTGATGATTGGCTCACAGCGGCCCCAGCAACATCTAGCTGATTGGCTCCTCGGCCCCAGCAACATCTAGCTGATTGGCTCCTCTGCGGTGATGCTCATTGGACTGTTTCCCTGCCCTTTCAGACCACGGAGCTGCTCATTGGGGGACTTTTTTGGCTCCACCCACGTGACCCAGCCAATTGGCCTCAAGAGCAGGAGGATTGTGGGAGGTGGAGAGAAGCTTGTGTGGGAGAGAGAGGCTTGTGGAAAGCCGGTGGTGGCAGTTGAGGCTCTGAGGGTTTTTCCTGAGAGGCTGTTTTGTTTGGCGTGTGTGCGGTTCTAAAAATAAAGTTAGTTTCTTTTGACAAGTGGCTCCTGATTTTTCCCAGTCAGACTGCGGCACATGGAAATGGAAGGAGACCCTCAGGGTTATACAAAAGTACATACAAGAGGAAGTGAGCGGAAAGGGAAAAATAATACAAGGGGGACAAATGAATGACAGTAGAGGGGACAGAGAGAGAAGAGGGGAGGGGAGGGGAGGGGAGGGGAGGGGAGGGGGGATAGTAGAGGATAGGAAAGGCAGCAGAACACAACAGACCCTAGTATGGCAATATGTAAATCAATGGATGTGTAACTGATGTGATTCTGCAATCTGTATATGGGGTAAAAATGGGAGCTCATTACCCACTTGAATCAAAGGGTGAAATATGATATATCAAGAACTATGTAATGTTTTGAATAACCAACAATAAAAAATTAAAAAAAAAAAAAGTTCACTTGAAAAAAATATATATAGATTAGGAATCAATCTTAAATAAACTGCAAGAGTATAATGCTATTTTTAAAATATTTATATATGTGCATACATTATTTTTGTTAAATAATCTTGTCAAAATAAATATATTACTCAAAATTACTTTCAAAGGCAGAACCAAAACATGAAGATCAGTCCTTATATTGTTGACCTTGAACTGAGCAAGGGAAAGGGCATTGGAATGGAATGGGAAAGAAGGAACATTTTGTAGTACTGAACACTATCCTGCAAACCACAGCACACTGAACTGAGGCTTGGACACTACAATTTTAGGAGTTAAAAAACAAAACAAATTCAAACAGCCTTGAAACAATGAGAAGGGTGAGAGGACTAGAAAAATTGGTTACCAGGTAACTGGGGAAATGGAGGTTGGAAAGGAAAGAGGAGAAGGGAGTACATGGGCAAGACCAGATGACACGGTAGACCAATAAAAGCAATCCTCAAGTAAGTAAAAAGTAGAATCAAGGAGAATTCAGTTAAAACCCCTGTGCTTTAATCAAATGTTTCTTGAGCCATGACTAGGAATACAGACTGAGTCTCTGCGTAGGCTCCTGACCATTGTGATCAATGGCTGCCTGGAGCAATGGATCTCAAACTTGAGCCTCATCAGAATTAACTGGCGGGCTTATTAAACCACAGCCCTGATGCTAGGAATACCTGCATTCACTCATATTAAAATTATTTCTAATAGAAAAGATTGTAAATATTCCAAATGTACACTGACAGGAAGTTGGTTTCCCTAACCGTAGCTCAAATAACCATTTATTAATGGTTTCATTAACAAATAAATAGTGATATATCTACCTAATGGAATAATGTGTAGCAAGCAGTGTCTTTAAGAGAGAGACTTACGTAAAGATACTAATTAAATAGAAAAATCATGGTATAGAATAAAATAAAAAGAACATCACCTTTTTAGGAAGGAGGGAAATAATATTTGGATCTGCACAAGAAACACTGGAAGGATACACAATGAAACTAAGAAACAGTCATCTATGGGTGGGGAAAGAACAATAGGGAGAATTGTTTTGATTTCTAAAAATGTTTATTTATTAGCTTACAAATAAAAGTATGATAAATGAAATTACTATACATAGAACTATTTACGCCTTGGCAAAACAAATAGTACTAATTCATCATTATTATCCAGAATTCATTTGGAATCCTAATGGACACAAAAGTGAAAATTAACCTCTACCCTGCAGGTGGATCAGAAGCATCCAGGGCAAGTTTGAGGAACTCTGTCATCTCTCACCTAGGAAATGGTGTTACGCATTAGATTCACTTTGTATCTCAACCTCATAATCTTGCTGAGATGAAGAATAAAAGAACTGCTGCTAAAGTTACCAAAAATGAAACAACAGTAATTTGATAGTTTTGTAAAGGCACTTCCCACCATCTAATGATTTTGGCAAAAGGAGAAAAATAGCTGTGATGTAATGCGGGACTTCTTTTAGCTATTTGTCAATAAAGACTGCTACAGAACTAACTGTATTATTATAATCACTGGCTTTTGCTTTTAACTTGTGTTGGGTATTTGCCTTCAAACCACTTTATAAATATTACACAGTAGGAATCCAAAAGTTGCATTTTCCCTAAAACTTTTATTAAAATTTTAGAGCTTTTATTAGCTTTACCAAGATTACATAAATCCTTGAAGCAAGTGTTTAAAATTAGTTTGGGGAGTGGAAACTAGATGGATAAAATAGTTTTAACTATTAATCCATTTTCCTTAACCAAAGCTTGGCTTATGACAGAGGCAGAGAAGAGGCGGCAGCTGAAAGGTCAGAGGGATATATTCTGAAGGAGTCAAGAATAACACCACTCATTTTCAAAACTGCAGTGTGATCCACTTCCAAAATACAACATCCAACTCTGCAGGAATCTAAAGACTTATGCCAAGAAGTGAAGTCTTATGATGAGCCATTTATAAGCCCACAAATATGCATCATTCATTTTGTAGTTTATCATACTGTTTTTCACTTAAAAGTTTTTTTTTTTGTTTTTTTTTTTTTAGTCCAGATTTATATTCTGTGGAATTTCTTTAGAAATCATATAAAGCTTAATTTCCCCATTATGTCCTCTTGAGGGATTCAAATTCAACAGTCAATACTCAGTTTGCCATACCAGAGAGACAAATCAAGGGAAATAAGTATTTACTCATTAATATACATTTTCAGAATAAATATGCTTTATTGTACATGGAAATATAAAACTTTCTGATATTTACTCATGAATACAGCTTAATTCTAATTCCTTTACAATTAATTCATTTGCAAACAGAAGATTTCAAAGGTTAGTAATATAGGGACTTTCACTAGACAGTTTGAGTGGAAAAACACTCATAAGGCCAGGCACAGGGTGCATGCCTTTAAAATTAGCAACTTGGACAGTTGAGGCAGGGTGATCATTAGTTCAAAGCCAGTATCAGCAACTTAGCAAGACCCTAAGCAACTTAGCAAGATCCTGTCTCAAAATAAAATATAAAAAGGGCTGGGGATGTGGCTCAAAGGTTAAGCACCCCTGGGTTCAATTTCCGATACAAAATAAAACAAAAACAAAAACACTTGTAAAATAGCCAACTCGTGATACATTTTTTGTTTATATATAGAGCATCCTGGTTGTAAAGGCTCCCCTCAGTTGACCACCCCAATACCTAGGAACCAATATCACAGTAATATAGCAACTACATATATCTTTATAAAAATATTAAATTGCAGATAATTTAATACTGCTTTGCTTTTTTAATGTCTAAATCAATGACTAACATTTAACAAAAAGTAATTGCTAACAGAGGTAGAATAAGAAAGGGCAGTTTGGCTATGCACAGCTTTACTAACTGATCATCTTTAAGTCATCAAATAGAAATTAAATATACTTTATAAAAAAAAAGTTTTATAAGTCAGTTGGAAGTAAAATGATGGCTTGCAAGTGACTGACTGCAAACAGTAACAAAAAACAGTTCAAGGAACCAGGGCCTTCAACAGCCTTGTGTCGGGTGTTCCAGAGCAAGGGCCAACTGCAGGGATGAGGCAGCCACAGCCCTATTCTCTCACTGGTCTTCTGAGTGGGAACCTGATCATTCTCCTGCTCCAATGCATTTGTATTGCCAAGAACCCATTCCCCTTGTGATTTCACCCATCTCATCTCCAGCATGCCATCTGGGACCACTTTTCATTGCCTGTAAGCTCCTAAACCACATCCTGCCCTTTGGTATGGGGACAGGAGAAAAGCAAAATATGAGATTTAGGGTATGGGAAGTACCTTCAAGATCTGTGACACCTCATTAGACACAATGAGATAAACAGATTAGACTTGGGGACTTACCAAAGAACTTCTGTCTCCTGGAGGCCGTCTGAATGAAGTGGGCTGGCGGCAGACCCAGCACCTTCAACAAGAACAGTGTAGTTGGTTCACTCTTGGTGAAGTCACAGATTCAAAGACTGTTAAGAGCTAGGTGGGACTTTGGCCACATTTTGCCTTTTACAGATAAGAACTTGAGGATATTAAGTGATGACATCAAGTCAGTAGCATGGCGGACCCAGAGCTCATGTCTCCAGGGCTGTCTCAGTATCTTAAGATTCACATGCTATTCTAAACATACATCAGCACCAACAAAGGCAAGCCACCTTGATAGCAGCCAGATCTCAATGTCGGTACATGCTGATCACATTGAATTAGGAATGACACACCCCAGCATGGAACACCAGGAAGAGAAGGGAGGGAAAGGAGATACAAATCACCAGAGAAGGTATTTCTTATAAGATAAATTCCTTCTTGGAAAGAAAAGTATAGGCCTACTTATTCACTTTTCTCTACTGAACCTTATAGGAGTGTACAGATAAAGAAATTTATGGGTTGCTCTCAGCCCTAGGTTTCTGGCCATAATCCATGCACAATCCTGCCTTCCTGCTCCTCAACCCTACAGATATCAAGGGGAAACTGAGTCAGTCCTGGGGCAGTGGGAAGCTCAAGCCAGATGCCCCATTCACCTTGGTATTAGAAGCAGGAATGGTTCAGGGATATTTCATAAAATCATTACTAACCTTAGAAGTCATCTGGTCTGACCCCTTCATTTTCCAGTCCAGAGTGGGAAATGACTTGCCAAAAAGTCAGAACAAGGGCTAGACCCCAAATTTACTAACTCCCAGGCCAGTGTTGATTCCACCATAGTTACCATTTCTAAATATTTTCATCTAAATTATTTTAATATTTTATTATTAGTTTCAAACAACAAATGAAATCATTTATATTTAATACTTCTCAAAGGCATGTGTCACTGATTAACTTTGAGACAATCTAGAAAACAGAAATTTAGCTTTTGATTTAGAGAGATTCACGGTCAAACTTTTATCAGTTTATTAGGAAAATCCTAAAATTTGAATTTTTCAAATTTTTAGTTATTTTCTCCATTTTGTCTAATTTAGCTCTACAAGAAAACTTCATTGAAAAAAAAATGAGATGTGATTAATAATCCTGTGATGAGTCTTAGTAAAGCCTTTTTACTGGGAAGTAGTCCTCCCAGGTTAAAAGAGCAAAAGTCATTACTGAACGCTACCTATTTTTTGTCAGAAAATTTCCAATTATTTGTTTCAGCTGATAGGTTGATAAAAATAATTTCTGATGATAGATCATTATTCAATTGTTACACAAAATTCAGAAAAAGTCATAGAATGAGAAAACATAACTAGAACAGCTTTCCTTCCTGGGTTCACATCTTTGGAATCAATGTATTGTAATGGCCTGGTCCTGAGCCTGTTCATTGTAGCAAGAAGTAATGTTGGGGCTGGGTTTGTGGCTCAGTGGTAGAGCACTTGCCTAGCATGTGTGAGGCACTGGGTTCAATTCTCAGCACCACATATAAATAAATAAAATATAGGTCTATCAACAACTAAAAAAAATTTTTTAAAAAGAAGTAGTGTTCACTTACAGGTATAAGAATTAATGGGAAAAAGAGAAAACTCAGCTCCATTTATTCTTCTAAGAGGTATATACAATGTGAAGTAAAATTTCACATTTTATGCCTACTAATTATCTTAATTTATGCACTAGTTCTATTTTAGTGATCTCTTGAGAAAAAAATTCTACACATGGAGCTTATGATAATAAAAATTTGAAGTTATAGTGATTGATATATTTAAAAATAAAGCTATATTAAATTAGAATAAAATTCTATATATGAGGTAGAATTTAAAAAGTTCATTCAAGGAGGAAAAAGAGTTAAAGAAAGGTACAACTGTTAAAGAACTTATTCATGTCCTTTTAAAGGTAGATTTTGGTGGGTATTAGGTCACTCTTTTTTTTTTTTTTTTAATTCTTTTGGCTATATTTGAAAGATTGCTTTAACAGTTTTATTTTTAAATGTCACAATTTACATTAAGGGGGAAATGGCATCCTTTGAAACTATGTAAATTTATAATAAAAATGTTAGTTCTCAAAAATGTACAAGAAGTATGTAACTTCAAAAACACTTTTAGGGAAACTTTGACCAAAGGAAAAAAAATAGTATGCAGGCCACTGCCCTTGATGAGTCTGATGTAGCCCCATGTCAGGACTGAAGCCATCCAAGGACATCAACCAAGCAGGCCTTCCTCCTCACCTCCATGATGCAGGCCAGCTGCTCCACCTCATTCTCCCCCGGGAACAGAGGGTAACCCGTGTACAGCTCTGCCAAGATGCAGCCCAGGCTCCACATATCAATGGCCATATTGTAGGGGTGACCCAGAATCACCTCAGGGGTTTGGTAGAACCGGCTCTGGATATAGGTGTATACTGTTAGGGCAAAAAGAGAAATCTGATGTGGGCAAGCTGGCTTTCTCTCCAGGGCCCCCTCTCCAGGATAGTTTGGCAATTAAAGATGGCAGATAATTTAGAATCCCCCTATCCCCACCTTCTTACCCTATTGAGCTCTGCAAGATGAAAGTAACATCAAAAACAAAACATCATCAAATCCTCACAACAACCTGATGATTGATAAGGAACTCCAAAGTAGGCATTGTTCTGAGCAAGTTAAAGCAGGGTACTTTAAAATACTTTATGTCAGACAAGTTTTTAAAGAAGCAAACCATAAAACTAATATAAACTAAGTTTTCAAACTGTCAGGTGAGCTTTGGAAAGATAATTTCTGACAGTATTGTGATTTGGCACTGGGGGAAGCATATCAGAATTGGAAGTGTACAAAATGCAAAATTTAAATTCAATGTCTATTCAATATATTTATATATATATATATATACATATACATTCATATATATATATATATATATATATATATATATATATATATATATATATATTGTATAATGAAGTACTAAAAGAAAAGCTCAACAAAAATCTCAGCAAATAAAGATAGAAAGAAGATTACATTGTAGGGGGCCTAAATTTTATAGATAAGGAATCTAAAACAAGGGAAATGGAACATTTTGATTTCTCCTATGTTGTGATTTCCTGGATTGAGAGGGGCTATAATCACTTCTTTAATGTTTAGATTGGTTATAAGAATGTAATAATTCTGTAACTTAAAATAAATGTTTGATTAAAACCAACTTTTATACCATGCCTTTTCCAAAATGAATTTGAGTACTATGCCAAGTTCATATATATAGGGTACTTTAAATCATAAATTTAATGGCACCTGTGTGGTGCTTAGCATGTGCCAGGCACTATCCCAAGTGCTTTATGTAGATGAATTCTTCCAATCCTTACAAAAGCCCTATGAAGCAGGTACAATTTTTGTCTCAATTTTAAAGATAAGAAAACTGAGGTTAAATGAATTGTCAAGGTCATTCAGCTTCCAGTGAACAGAGCTGGGAATTGAAACCAGGAAGTCCAATTCCAGTATCCATACTCCATAGTGCCTCATAGTCAAAGATAAAAGGAAAGTCAGGAGAAATATAAAGGAGGACGTTACAGTCAGAAAGCAAGTATACAGTAATTGCAAACTCAGTTCTGAGCATCCTGGCAGCCCAAGATAAATAGCAACTAATAGGTTAATACAGTCGCCAATATCTAAAAAGAGTAAACATACAAGTTCTTTATGGGGAGCATTGTTTTCTGGATGGAATTCTTATAGGATCCATATAGAAAAATATATTAAGGAGATAGGTCCTCCAAAGTGGTTCTGCAGACTATTTGGGAATACCTATCCGATAGTCCTTTCTGCAGCCTCAGAGGGCTCCCTCTGACACATTCTGACACCAGGAAGGCTGGTCCCACAGTCTTTTTGTGTGTGCGTGCCATTAATAGAGCCTGTGTATCTTCCCAATCATTCTACCTATTTTATTTTACTTTTTTTTTAATCTTTCTGTCTCTTACATTATACATAAGCAACCCAGGACAGGTAATATTTCATGTTTTGGTTTTGGTACCCAAACCAGCAAATGATGAATACCAGAAAATAGACATTTGTTGAATGGTACATGTTTTCTACATCAGTCTTGACAGAAGCCAAGTTAATTGATCTTAAATCAAATCCAATAAAGGTTGATGCAAATGTGCTCCAGGGCTACTTCCTGCATTCTAGTTTGGAAAAAAAGTACAAAGCCTAGAGAAGCTAGGATAGTAAATCCCAAACATTAGAATGCCTGTTTTCTAAACTGCAAACTCCTGTGCACTCTCCAGAAATTTAGTAGGGTGAGGTCCTGGAAACTATAATTTTTCAAAGCCCCAAGGTGTTTCTGATACACATGTAGTTAGTTTTGTGACCCAATGTTTATTGGTAACTTCATGTCCACAGAATATAAGATCTTTAAAGAGCCTCTATGGTATTTGAATCTAATTTCTCATTTTATAGATGAGGAAACTTAGGCTCAGAGAAGTGAAACACCTTGTTCAAAATCATACTAGTAACCCTGGATGGCTGGTCCTAGATTGGAACCCAGGTAGTCTTGTGTGTAAACGAAGAGAAATTGCAATGGGAAAACTCAAGACAGTGGGGAACCTACCTTTCTGGTGCTCATAACAACTGGACCCAAAGTCAATAACTTTAACTGCGATTTGGCCCTTAGCACAAAGAGAAAAAAGACAGGTCAAGTTTATAAAAATTAATGTTGTCCAAGGTGCTCCACTTACTTAAATGCTCATCCCTACAGGGCCTAGTTCAAATCTGACCACCTTCAAACTCCTCCTCTGGCATCTCCTCCACATTCCATTGTACTCTCTTGCTCTTATTTCCCATTGATTTGTAGTCTACACCTTCTTTGGATTCGTTATTCACTGTTTTGCATGTATCTTTCCCCATATTGATTATGTAACTCCTGAAGATGGTGGGTTTATTAATATCTTCTTCCACACCCAGTTCTGTGCCTCACTTGCCTTACAAATATCACTGAATTGGTTTAATGCCCCTGTACACCTACCACTATGACAATAAAAAAACATAAATAAACAAATAAATAAATAAGTAACTAAATAAGTTAGATTGGGGTTTGTGTGTCTCACACTGACTTTGGGGAACCCATGAAATGACAAGGTCGAGCTTCTGGGCTATCCTTTCAGCACTGGCTGAGATTGGAAGATTAAAGTCCTACTTGTGCCTCAAGGATCTCATGTCAAATGAATGGATCATGTGATTGCGTGCTGAGTACATAACATGGCACATATGACATAGCAGGCCTCTTCTGAAGCCTCTGGTACCAAAACTAAAAATTCAAATTTGCTCCATGGTATCTTTTCTAAAGAATGTTTGTGTTAATGCAAGGAGGATAATTAGCAGAAATCTTAAAAGAATTTCTAGTGAGTCTCTAGCCCAATGGAAAGAAGACCCCTTCACTAGATGGGGCTGGCCCTTTGTTATGATAAAAGCCCAAAGTTTGCTGTGTGGAAGGCTTAGTCATCAGCCTATGGCACTGTGGAGAGGTGGTAGGTCCTTTAGGAGATGGGACTAATTGGAGGAAGTTAGGTCACTGAGGTTGTGCCTTTGAAGGGGATATTGGGACCCTGTCTCTTTCTTTGGTTCCCAGCCGCATGAGGTAACAGCTTTGCTCTGCCATGAACTCCTAATGCCAGGTTCTGCCTCATCACATGGTTGAAGCCATTCAACCATGGAGTGAAACCTCTGAAAACTGTGATCCAAAACAAATCTTTCCTCTTTGTAAGTAGTTTATCTCAGGTATTTTATCACAGGGACCAAAAGCTGACTACCATACCCTCTCATCTCCCATCTTTTTGGTAGAAAGAATTCCAGGGAAGGGACAAATGCAATGAGCGATCATAGCTCATCCATACTAACCATGAAGTCCATAAGAATAATTCCCTGATTCTTTACTCACAAAATACCCTGCTGGTTGTGTGTATGTTGTCCAAAGGGATGCACATATTTGGTCTACTTGATATACTTTGTCAAGGAAATCTGTTACTTTATATTTTAGCCATTAAGTGTCTTACAGATTTCCTTGGTGAAAGTCACTTCCCTAAGCCCAAGAACCATGGGCATTGTGAATTTTTGGAACCGCAAAGCTAAAGGTTAGGAATTTGGAAATGCAGAACAAAGCAATGTCCTCCCATATCTTTACAATATTAAGTTACAAAAAATATCCTCAATTTTATTTATGAGTAACAGTTTAAAAAAATTAAATCATGTTTGGGGGTGCAGAGAAGGGAGTAAGGAACTTAAGGGATATTCACCTTGTGAAGGTCAGATTACTTTTGGAACGAGCGTTCCTCACATGTTGTCCTTAGCTACCTCTATAGTATACTTCTTCATATTGGCAATCATTGGCTCATTTAACAAGCATTTATTTATTGCCTTCCATTATTCTCACAGGCACCATATTAGGTCCTGGGGACATAACAGTCTGACCTTGGGAGAGCTTGCAGTCCAGTGGGAGACACAGAATGAGCTAAGAATACAATACTAGCATGACAAGTAAGAAGGGCACAGCCACTGAAGGAGAGGAAGTGGTCTGAGGTGGGCCATACCTGAGGAGCAACACAGAGTATAGTGGATCTAGTAAGGACTTAGCAGAGCAGAGTAGTAGAATGATCCATCTACGTGAATGGCACAAGCCTCTGCAGAACAGATGAGGGAAAACTCTAGAATCCAGCAAGAATTCTTAAGAACTATAAGCGACTAATGATTGAAAGGGCAAAAGTGGGTAAACCCAGACCCCCACAACTACTTGTGGAACATCTTGATGCTCAAGACAGCCACCACCCACCCCTACCACTTCTGCAGGAAACCCCTCTGGTTCTTAGCTGCCTCAAGTACACTACACCTCTCTTAGTCCTTCCAAAATGTGTGCCTCAGGCTTCACTGCATCTCACTTAGCCTATAAGCAGGAAATTTAGGGCTGCCACTCTGGAAGCCCTGGCCATGCTGGCTGCCCTAACTGCCACTAAAGAGAACCTGCTCTCCTGGCAGGACAGAGGTTATACTCACAGGCTTGAGATCACAGTGGATGATTTTCTCTACGTAAAGCATTTGCAAGCACTTCAATACAGAGAGCGTGAAGCGCCGAACTACCGATAGACTGAAACCTTGAAAGCTATTACTCTTCATCAACTCATACAAGTTGATTCTGGGAAAGACAGAAAAAGTGATGAGTATAAAAAGTATCCAAGTTTGAACCTTCAAGTAATCCTGTGTTATCTGGATTCCCTTCTAGAAGCAAGTAAATCTCAAATCAGTAGGCAAGGTTTTTCTTTCTGATAAACTGAGCCTTCTCAGTGACTCAGGGTAGACCCAGATTGGCACTCAAACATGCTGGATTCTCCAATGTACCCCGATTTCTTACATGACAAAGCCACTTAAGTACTTCATTTACATGTGTGGGTTCAGAGATTGGATCAAATTTCTATAATAGTCATAGTTCTCAGGCCCTTGGAAGGGCCCCGGAAGCCCACTAGTCACTCAACCAAGTCATTCCTACCCTGACCTAACAAGATTATCTAAATATTGTAGGTAAAGGAGAAAGAGAGTGTGCTGACAAGAGCTAAGGTAAATGAGGGACTCCTACTCTATTAAAGACAAGTGTGGCTGCTTGGTCCCATCTAACTGTGGCTTTGCTATAATGAAGGCTGGCTCTTGCCAGATAATCCTCAGTTCTCTAGAGAGGTAGAATCCTGAAATATTATATAAAATCATATTCAATTATATGAAATCTGCTAACTTACAAGTCTTGGAAACTAATGCCAAGCATTTTAAAAAGAAAAACTTGTTTGTAAATTGCCAGTTTGTGATCTCTGTGCAAACTGTGAGACAAAGATAGGAAGGAAAGAGAAGGACCTAGAAATGACTCTGCAGGCTCTTCCTGATCTTCCATTTCTAAGATTATCTAGCCTTGGTGGTATTTAGAAAGCCATATTTTTTGTACCAGGAATTGAACCCAGGGACACTTAACCACTGAGCCACATCCCCAACACTTTTTTTTATATTTTATTTAGAGATAGGGTCTCAATAAGTTGCTTAGGGCCTTGCTAATGGCTGAGGCTGGCTTTGAACTTGCAATCCTCCTTTCTCAGTCTCTTGAGCTGCTGGGATTACAGGTGTGCACCATTGTGCCTGGCAAGCCATTCATTCTTGAGAGGTACAACAGAGAAATGCCATCCTGACCTGGGCACCTCCACCTTACTAGGCTTAGGATTCTCCTTCTACACACTGGCCTCTCTTGACCTCACAGAGCCCTTTTAAAGTACAATGATGTCCTAACTGGGCATTGTGATTAATGGGCAAGAAAGGCAGCCTGGACTGTCTGTTTTGCTCCACAGAAGATGATGCCGTGTTGCATATGGTAGGATAGAACACATTTTGTAATTATCAGAGATGGTGAGGGGAGTGCCCATGCTCCCTCTCAAATATAGCCTGTTCCTAGAACCTCACCATCAGTGATGGTGTCGTGGGAGCACCAAGTACTAACTCAGGGAATCCAGAAACATATGTCTTCTAAGGGTTCACCCTGATTTTTCTCCTTTGCTAAATGTCTTCTGGGCTTGTTTAAATTGCAGCATATTGACTTCTCAGAGAGAAGAATAATCAAATTAGCATGCATTTTCCCATTTAGAATGCTTTTTCAGTTCCAATATTCACCCAAATGATTTCAATCTATTTAAATCAAGACTCTGCTCTCTTACCCAAAATATCTGCCCTTCTCCTTCTTTACTCAGAATTAAAGTCCTTTTCCCACTCTGATCATCCAGCTTCCTGTTCTTTTAGGTTTCAGCCTCTATACCATAGAGATGGGAAGCCAGTGTGTGGGGAACATGATAGCAAAGAAAGTCCTTTTAAACATGTTTCAATTTAGCTCTTGAGGGCAGAGGCCTTGTTTTGGACTTTCCACCTACTCAGTACTTAGTCCTCAGCACCAGGGAAGCACAACATGAGTATGCTGGCAGATAACAGGTTTACTGAGGAATGGGGTGAGATCTCCGTTTTGGGTCCCGTTCTCCTCACTCCTGGACCTGCTAGATAACTGTGTGACTGCTATGTCTACACTAGTCACTAGATATTCACGCCCAGAAAAATCTAGTTTTATGACTTCAAAGTTTTTCTTCAAGTTCCCTTAAGCAACTTTTCAAAAGAAAATGAATCAAAAAGACTGACCCCAAAAGTTCAAAGGTGATGCAGAGGTGATTCCAGAAGTAGAAAAAGTCCTTCATGTGTACCACATTGTACTTGTTGTCTTTATCCTTCCTTCTGAGGACTTCCAGGATCCTCAGCTCCACCAGGGCCTGGTAGTGAAATCTGAGGTGATTGGGGAGTGGCAGGGAGGGTGGGGAATGAGGACAGAAAACACAGGTATCATGTCATAGTGCAGCAATTAGCCCGTTTTCTCAGACCCTACCACAACCCCAACAGAAATGTCTAACACCGCAGAAAGCACTAATAACTCCACACTCTTACTTCCGCTTTGCCCCTTCATGGACTCAGACATGAAGAGAGAGAAATAGGAAAGGGAGAATGAAGAGAAATATAAGAGGAAGAGGCAGAGGCAGAAAGGTTTAGAGTCCTGAAGCAGCTAGAAGCCAGGCAATCCATCTTCTATGGCCTATGTCATCCATGGAGCCACACCTCTTTTTGTTCCTGATGATTTTCAGGGCCATCAACTCATTGTTTTTGTGATCCAAGCACTTGGCCACCTGTCCAAAGGACCCTTTTCCAATCATCTCCAGAACCTCGTAGCGGTAGGCAATGTGGTCATGCAGGACCTGCAGAAGCCAGGCCAGAGGTGAGGAAAAGAGCCAGACGCTAGATCATGGGTCACTCCTTGGAGGGGAGTGGTTCTGAACTCCCACCCTTCCTTCTGTTACTGTAGTGATTAGGTGATCTCCTGGATCCAAGACCACCCATGTGGTGCCAGGGGCAGTTAGTTCCACAGGCTCCATCCATGTCAAGCAGTGAAAAGAACATTAGTTAGTCTTTGGAAATGTTGGGTGCTAGTCCCAGCCCTTGGTTTCCTGCATGTCTTTCTTGGGACCTAAAAAGTAAAGGGGCTGGATAAAACTGAAAGTTCTTTCTATTTTGGACATTTCATGACTCTTCAAGTTCAACATCAGCCCCCTTTTAGGGGAGTTCTATCTCTGACCCTTGATGTGATTCTATCAATCAGAGAAGGCTTTATGCCTGTTCTGTTCCTTCCTGACCAGATTTGTTCCTCTCTTATACTTATTCATATTTAGTCCCCTTCTGAAGTTAATACAGACTTCTTGGTGAGAGTAATATTTTCTAAGAGCCAGAATCACCCATGACTATCCTTGTGCAAGAAACCAGGTGTTTAGTTAAAACCACAGGAAATTTTCCATTAAAGACTTGAGCTAAGTGGCTTCAAATAAGTCACTTATGTACTCCGAGCTAGAGTGACCGCATCTGTGAAGATGAAGATGAGAATCTGGATAAGATGATTTCTAAGGTCATCAGGCTCTTGATCTCAGCTTTCTACAATTACACATGAATTTGAAAGAGGTGAGGGATGAGCGTGCACAAGTTTTCAGGTTGGTTTGTGACTGTGTGTTTGAGGATAAAGGATTATTCACAAAGAAGAATCAACACCATAAATTTGAGCATGTAAAACATTTTACTGATACATCAGAGAGGGTTAGTCTAGACTAAAAGGCCTTTCATGAAAATGGGACAGAATCTGCACAAATTTGGCATATATTTTTCAAGAATTTACATTTATCTTCTTCATGTCATCAGTTTGGTTGCCTCATAATTATTGGCTTACATGTCAACTTGGACTTTGGTTGTGCTTACTTGACTCACGATAGTTCCCTTTGTATTTTCAGAGTCTAATAGATTCCAAGCTTATGACAGGTGCTCAGTAAATAATTTTACAATTAACATTTGTTGTGAGAATGTAGTTATCATTTGTTTAGGAATTATATATTTGTGTATATGCTGGAATAAAATAGGAATAAAAATTGGAGCTTACAGAGAATGCACATTATCCCTCTCTCCCCATGCAAATCATACTTCTCTAAGATTTGGGACTAAAGAACTGAGTTCCAGTGAATTCCCATAAAGGTAGTATTGACACCCCAGCTAATTTCTTAGAGACTCTAGACTCAGGTAGGGCAAAGCAAAGGAAGGAGCAAGGAGTGAGGGGTTGTGGACATGTGGTTGAATTGGAGAAAATGTTTATATTGAAGATTCTTAACCAAGGACCCATTAATGCCCCAAAGCATTGCACATACACAGCTTAATGTTTCTGGGATGAAGATACTCAAAGGGATCCTTGACCTAAAATTGTTAAAAACCAGGGTTCTAGATGAAGAGTGAGTGATAAAATCACATCCTTGCTTCTTAGAAGTGTTACCTAAGGACCTGTGGTATAGGCTTCACCAAGATGCTTTTCAGAAATGCAAAATCTCAGATCCCACCCCAGACCTGCTAAACACAAATCTGCACTTGAACAGAAACCCAAAGTGATTTGTGTGCATAGTCAAACTTGAGAAACATGATGTTAAGAAAATTTATCTCTTCTATGAAGCCCTCAAAGATTCATATCCTAAAACCAAGTTGTGATGGAATTTCCAGAAGTAGGAAAGTGCAGACAGCTCACAGCCTAGTGGACTAAGTGTCACTCATGCAGGCATCCTCAGAAGAGGGGGTCACTGTCCAGATTTCATCCTCAGGCGAGAAAGAAGCATTACCCTGGGATCCCCAGAGGTACAGTCAGAAAAAGAGGAGTCTCTGCAATCAATTTTTGAAAAATGGAATGAAGTAAAGCACTGTGCACGAGGGACACTACAGTGACAAAAACTATTCTTATCTGTGGAGGGAATGACAGCTGCTATAAAACAGAAAAGGAGCCATGAATAGGCTTGTGTGGAGGAGACAAAAAGGGAGATTGAGGGGCAAGTGCATCTTACTCCAGTCTGATCTTTTCCAAGGGGTCCAGGACAGTGCAAGAGAATAGCCTGTGAGAGTTCACTCAGGATGCAAACTTGTTATCCCAAATACCCTTGAAGAAAATCACCATTCTGTTAGAAGATTTTGCATACTAAATTTCATGTTTAAACAAGGTGTTTATTTGGTTTAGCACTCATTAGCATCTGTTGGAATGTCTAGTTCCTGTCATCTCAACACAAAACATTATAAAATATCCCCTTTTGCTTTCCTTTCCATACTCTCTGTTGCACCCAAGCCACCTGAGGTCACCATGACCTCCTCCCTCATCACCTTCAGATAGGAGCCATGTTCATCATCAAAACTTGTCTTGCTGAATTTCTCTGGAGCCACATTGAGTTTCTCAGCATCAAGCCCCAGGGACCATAACTCTGTGTAGCCCAGGATTTCACTTTGCTCATAAGGAGACAGCTTACTCTTAAAATTCTTTAGGGCTTCTATGTGAAAAAACAGGATAATTGTTAGTTAAGTTGAGGCAACAAGGGTATTACCGAAAGTGCAGATGATGTGATGTCTTTTCTAGTTCATGAGCCTTTTCCTCAAATAGGTGGTTTCTTAAAGATAATGCATGGAGAATATTCCCACGAGGAAATATAACAAGGATAAATGCCAAGGTTTTGGAACTATTTTAAAAAATTCAATATGACAACACAAACATAAGGGAAAAGAGAATTTAGTGCCCCAAGAGCTATGGGTTGCTGCAAAATATGAATTATTATTATTATCATTATTATTATAAATATTTAAAATAATAAGTCCAGAAGTAAAGCCTATAACAATAGTGTACCATTAAGGTGATATTTGTCCAAGTTCATGTGGAATCAGGTCAGACAAATAGTTTATTTTGAGAAGGTTTGAAAACTACAAGTTTTCTGGACCAGGCAGGTGACATAAAAGCAACTTTAAAAGTCCAGTGGTATAGTCCAAGGAGAAGGATAGCTGGGTCAAACTAACAGTGGTTCTAGTCCCAGATTTCCAAGGAATCTCCATTCTGCTTTCTAAATTGGCTGTACCAATTTGCAGTCCCACCAGTAATGTATGAGTGTACCTTTTTTAAAAAACAGCATACTATAGGAACACAGCCACATCCATGTTTATAGCAGCACAATTCACAATAGCTAAACTGTGGAGTCAACCTAGATGCTCTTCAGTGGATGAATGGATAAAAAACATGTGGCATATATACACAATGGAATTTTACTCAGCAATAAAAGAGAATAAAATCATGGCATTTACAGGTAAATGGATGGCATTGGAGAAGATAATGCTAAGTGAAGTTAGCCAATCCCCAAAAAACAAATGCTGAATGTTTTCTCTGATATAAGGAGGCAGACTCATAGTGGGTTAAGGAGGGGGAGCATGGGAGGATTAGATGAATTCTAGATAGGGGAGAGGGGTGGGAGGGAAAGGGAGAGGGCAGGGGATTAGCAAGGTGGTGGAACATGATGGACATCATTATCAAAAGTACATGTATGAAGACTCAAATTGGGTGTTAATATACTTTATATATAAACAGATATGAAAAACTGTGGTATATAAGAATTGTAATGCAAAAAAGTACATGTATAAAAGCATGAATTGGCATGAACATACTCTATATACAAAGATATGAAACATTGTGCTCTATATGTAATGCACTTCTCTATCGTGTATTTAAAAAAAATAAAATCAATAAAACTAAAAAAAAAAGAAAAAAAGTCCTGTGGTTACTCCCACTCCGGCCTGCAGGGGAGCCAGCTAATACTTCAAACCATAGAGGAAATGCTTGTTAGTGCCTCTCTCATCTACATGAGACAGATCACATGAGCGTTTGTGTTAGGGCAAGGGGGGCCAGGTGGGGAGTGAGATTCACACTTGAATAAAATGAAGAGTACTCAGAGACAGGAAGCCAGGATCAGGGTAGGAGGCACCATGTTATTTGACAAACTGCTGAAAAGTTGAACTGTGAGGAGAAAGAAAGAAAAAAAGACATAGAGCACAAGGCCACTGTCTTCATATACCCGAAGAGCAGTCATGTCAAAGCTAAATAAGGCATGTTCCTTGCCCAAAGGACAGAATCAGGACCCAAGATAGATGGAGGCAGATACCATCTCTGTAAAGGCAGAATGAACTCAGAACTGAAATCATCTCCTGGCAGGAGGGTCACTCCTGAGATCATTTAAAAAGGACAACAATTTCAACTTCAGCACTGTGGCAGAAAAGCTGTGAGCAGTGGACAGTGTTGGCATATGGTAAGTGCTAAGTGGACTTTGGTTCTCTTCCTTTGAATCCTAAGAGGTCATGAAATCTCTGAACTTCGTGAGGAGTGTAGCTCCTGCCAGAAGACTGTGTGTGATCTTTCAGACCTCACAATAGACAATTACCCAGGCTTAATCTGGCAGGCTCCACAGAGGCAGCTGTCTTCCCACACCAGACTTGGTCCACAGCCTGAGCTTGTAGTCTCTGACCAGAGCTGCAGCTGAGGACCAAATTCTCCTGGCAGGCGACTGATTCTCTAAGGCATCTGAGTCTGTCTAACCCAGAAGGCCCCACTCAGAGCCCTCTATTGGAGACCCAGCTGAGGCCTGCCTCAAGCACCTCTGCCAAGACCCCCTTGTCAAGAGAAAGGCAGAATTTTCAGGACACTTTACTTTCAGTATTCTGGACTTGTCCACTCCTAGCTCCTCCCCACTCACTTTCCTTTGTTCCTAAGTCCGTAAAATGACAGAAGTCTTTCGTTGGGGCTCCCCAGGCAGTGAGACAGTGCCCTCTGTCTGCACTAATGCATCTGACGCTTACCTTGAATAGTTCCAAGGTAGGTAATAGAACAGTGTGATGCTGGTACTTCCTCTTACCCAACCTCTTGTTTATACTGTTTCAGTAAGAGGGTAAAGGCTTAACTTCTTTCATTTTGATTTGTAGCCTTAGTTGACTACTCCAACATATGGCCACTAGGCCCTCTCCAGGTCAGCTCAGCTCTTAACACTGACCCCCCCGCCCCCAACCACCGCCTATGCTGCTACTGCCCACCCCACCAGTGTCATACCTGCTGCTGTCAGAGGCACCTTGTGCTTCTTTGGTGGTTTCTCTTCTACCTTGTGTTCATGAGTCTTCATGCTAGGGTGGAAAGGTGCTTCTAAAGCCTTGTACTCAGAGGCCAGCTTACGACTGTGCGTTTGAATTTCCTGTCCAAGGAAAGAAATTGGTAATAAAGAACTACTTCAACTTCTTCTGGGGGACATAAACTATTTATATGCCCCAAAACACTCACATCCAGACAGGATTTGTCCTACCTTTCCAGGGAGAAAACAGTAGTTAAGAGACAGTAGGTTTTCTCCACCTTTCTCCCAAAGGAAGTATCTAATTCTCATCTCTTGCCCCAGGAGACATGCACATTAGAGCATACAGTTGACAACCCCAGGGGTGTGTCACTGTAGAAAGAGATGAGAACAGTTTTTATCATTGCTCTTGAGGAGGCCAGCTCCTAACTAGATAAAGTAACTTGCTTAAGGACATGTAAACTTGAATTTATATAACAACACCTCTTACGACTTTCCTACATAGTATCTTATTGGGTCCCTATAAAAAAATGGTAGATGACATGGAAGGAAAACAAGATTTTGTTTTCTTCTATCATTTACACACCACAACTTCATTTTTCCTTTCCTCAATGAATCATCCCTGACGACTCCCTAAAGGCCCACTTTGTAGGTAAGAGAAAGTAAAACGCATATTTACCCAAGTTCATATTCAGTACAAAGAGTGAGAAAAGGACTTTAACCCAACTCTTTAGCTGCTACTCCTTTCCCCCACCTTCCTGGACTTTTCTAGATGTGGTTCTGAACTGAAGCTAGGTCTTTCACCTGTCTGCTCAGGAGCATGTCCACTGCCCTGTACTCACCCGGGACAGCACACCAGGCTTCAGCAGAATTTTGTTGCTGATGTGTGGGAGGCTGATCACATTCTTCTTCTCCTTGGTATCCATAAAAGGGAGTGAAGTAATGTTGGTGTTTGTACCCTATAGAAGGAGAAATTGGATAAGGTATAGAAACCTCAGATAAGAAAATTCTCCAGAGGTCATTTCTTCTAGACTCCTCCCCACAACAAGGATGAGCCTAAACCCAGATTTTTGGAGGGAAAAAAAAAAGAAGATTCCAGGGAGCAGAGTAATCTAGCACACAGGATCTGGGGTTGACTCCCCATTCCACCACTCACTAGCTGTAGACACTGAATGGGTCACATTGATTCTTTCTCTCAGCCTTAATTATTTCATCACTCTCAAAAATGGGACCTACCTCATAGCTTTTGTGAAACTATGTAGAGTATTCCATAAGTGATAGCCATTATTATTCTCATTCCAATATTTTACCTTCCAAACATGGGGAAGGCCTTTTTGCTATACAATGCAAATCTTTCTTGATGCAACAAAAACTCCCATTTCCTGTACGGCTACTTTATAGACTTGACCTTCTCACTTGGGTCACTGCCCTCCTACATTGATTGATTAACTGATTGGGAAAGAGATAATCTAACTATCAACAAATAGCCATGTTTAAAACTGTGTGGAGAGAAGCATGGTGATATGGATAAAGGGCTCTCATTGTCATGCTGAGTTGGCCAAAAGTGCCTGTAAAAAGCTATTTCTTCCATCCACTGCCCTCGTCCTTTCCTAAAGTCACTAACCAACACTTCCTACCTTATGCAAATGTCGGGTCATTTTGAGGTTCTTGATCTTGGAGGGTGGCTTCTGGACTTGAGCCAAAGGCTTATTTTCAACCTGAGTCAAGTAGAAGAAAAGTGTAATAAGGTCCCAAGCCACCTGGACCTTTATTTCATTTCCTTACAATAAGCAAGGTATACTTGAAGCCAGCTTTCCTGATCCCAAGCTAGGAAGAGTTCAAAGAAGCTCAAAGAAGTACTCAATGCATGAAATGAATTACTACCCACAAATAATCTTTCCAGAAGTGCTAATGATGGATCCACTTGTCTTATGATTTTCACACCTTAAAAAATCAATATATCCTTTCTTCCAACACAGTCTTAACCAGCATCCTTGTAGATGGTAAGGAATAGAAGTAGAGCTAATGTTATCTTGCTCTTTAGGAAAGAAAATGCTCTTAGTCTTGCCCAGAACTCAAAATGCCCAAAGATGCCTTAGTGGAACCTGCCAGGACACAGGTGCCCAGCCTGAATACCAGTGCTCTCATCAGAAAGGCTTCACATCTAGAAAGGGGTGGAGAGGAAAAGACCACAATCTTAGAACAATTTTTTCCAAGGTAGTAAGCACACCACAGGGGTAGGTGACATAATTCTGTGCAGGATGCAGATAGACAATCACCTAATGGCTATGCATTTATTTTGCTATCCATTTGAAAAACTATAAGAAGTACTTTAAGCATGTGATTTTTGCAGTTGTTATTACTTAGGATGAAATCAAAATTCAAGTAAAAACATAAAAGGGAGCATGAGATATGGCAAAAATTATGAAGGCAGCACTGAAATAACTAAAGTTTAGCAAACAGCCTTCAGTTTGAACACAAGTTCTGTTCTTTGAAACAAAACTTAGAATTCTCTTTCTTCCAGACCTTCCCTAGAGACCTGAAGGAAGCACATCTAAAGCTGAGATACAGGGGGCCAGACCCTTTTAAATTGGCAACTGAGGTACAACATTTATTGTCCTTTAGCACAGCTGAGTCCTCCACAGAGCGGTACTGATGGGGGCATTTAGAATATTCGGTCTTGACCTCCTGGAATATGAAGGTAATCTGAGGGAGAGAAGATTTCACAGAGCACGGGCCATGGTCTCAGACCACGTTGGTTTATTTGCTAATGTGCACTACATGCAGATGTGGTTATCTATGAATAGACTGTGATGATATCTGAGGAAATATTGCAATTGTGAATCCAACTTCTCATTAAGTAGGTTTACGAATATTAAAACTCGGAGGTATCAGCAGTAACAACAAGCTGGCATTGAGGATGCAATGGACAGACCAACAGGTGAATGGAAAGTACATCAACAAAATACAGCCCAGACTAAATATCAGACAAAGGACATCAGTGAGTGTCAAGTGTCGATAAAAAAAAAAAAGGAAGATACCACCATAAATGCAATGAGCCCAGGAGGAGGGGAAAGGGACTTCTGGAATGCATGGGGCTTGGTCTGGACTGAGAGGAAGGGAAGACGACATGCTCATTAGGAGAAGCAACAGTATCCAGGCATGCTCCAGGGGTCTCCACTGCTCAGAAAGGATAAGCTGGAGCACAGGGTTGGCTGTGGGTTGCAGAAGCATTGAAAGCTAAGCTAAGAAACTTGGTCTTATCCTATGGGAAAATGTGAACCACTGAAGGTTTGTACGGTATGTGCAAAGCAAAGCCATCCTTCAGAAAGATTCCTTTAGCAGCTGTGTGGCATGACAATACTCAAGGGCATGAACTTGGAAGTCACACTCTTTCATTTTGAATCCAGTTCCACTATTCATTAATTATCTGAATTTGGATGAGTCATTAACTTCTCCTCCTATTACTCGAGGATATTATCATTAACAAGCTCATAAGGTTGTTGTGAGGAAGAATGACTTTAATGTGTGCACAACACTTCAACTAGTGCCTTGAATGTGAATGAGTGATAGAGTTCAATTTTCCTCATTTGCAAAATGCAGAAAGTGATCTGTGCTCATTTCCCATGAAATTGATGGAGGATGAACAAGATGGCTAAAGGAGCTATGATGCTTAACTTGACAAAAGAATAAAACAAAAGAGAAATTCTCATAGATTAACATTATGGTAACTGTCATATACATATATTGGAAATAAACAATTAAGAAGTAGACAGCAGCTGGGCGGGGTGGCAAATGCCTGTAATCCCAGGAGCTCAGGAGGCTGAGGCAGGAGAATCTCGAGTTCAAAACCAGCCTCAGCAATATCAAGGCACCAAGCAACTCAGTGAGACCCTGTCTCTAAATAAAATATAGAACAGAGCTGGGGATATGGCTCAGTGGCTGAGTGCCCCTGAATTCAATCCCTGGTGCCCATCCCCCCAAAAAGTTGAAGGCAGATGGTAGAAACCAGGTTTCTCTTTGTTGGAATGGAAATTTATGGATCAGAAAAGTCTGATCAATATTACCATCATGTTATAATGGACTATAATTGTAGATATAGCTCATGTTTAAGTTAATATAGATACAGATGGCTACGTGTAGAAATATTTATGTATATGTGTGCACGTGTGTGCACATGTCCAGGTGGCTTGGGATAAAGCCCTGTCAAGAAAAGTTTAAGAAAATGTCAGAGCCAAGAGGAGACTAAAGAGACATGTCAACTAAATGTAATACGGGATCCTGGAACAGACAAAGGACATTAGGTAGAAATTAAGGAAACCTGCATGAAGTATAGAGTTTGGTTAATTATGACATATCAATATTGGTTCATTATTTATAACAAATGCACTATGAGATATAAATAATAAAGAAAACTGGGTAGATGGTGGGGAGTAGTGTGTGGAAACTTTTATCTCTCTCTCTTTTTTTTTTTTTTTTGGTAAATCTAAGACTATTCTAAAAATTAGTCTTTTATTAAAACAAAACTCCTATAGGAAGGGCAATGTCAGAAGGGCTGCCACTTATGATATAGTACAAATTTCTTCTACGTGGTTCAAAGGACAGAATCAGGTCAAAGTGTGGGAATTATAGGGAAGTAAATGGAAATTTATGGATCAGAAAAGTCAAATCAATATTACCATCATGTTATAATGAACTATAATTGGAGAAATGTCTGGTTCAATAAAATGAAGAATTTTATAAAATTTAGAGTTGCACATAAAAGGTAGGAATCTCTCTGAAGCATTGACTTTCCCATCAGGTGGAATCCACCTGATGATCATCTGTGCAAAATGTGTATGGAATGGGAGTCTGGGCAAGATGTAATCTACAAAGTCCTATCAGTTTGTAAGATTTATTCAAGTGACTTCTGGATGTGCGTCTTAAGAGCTTTCTTCCGTTTGGATTTTCAGTGTCCTCCAAAGGCCCATGTGTTGAAGGTTTAGTCTCTAGCCTAAGGTACTCCTGGGAGTTGGAACCTTTCAGAACCTGGCCTCCTTCTGTTTCTCTCTTTAATGTTCCAGCTGCCATGAGACGAGAAGCTTTGTTCTAACACATGCTCCCCACTATGATGTTCTGCCTTGCCACAGGCCCAAAGCAAGAGGGACAAGCTACCATGGACTGAAATCCTCTAAAATTCTGAGGCCAAAATCAATCTTTTCCTCCTCATATGATTATCTCAGTTGTTTTGTCATAACAGCAGAAAGCTTGCCAACACAAACTTTATCTTTCCTCTCACAGAACCAAAGCTGCAATCTATTGAACAACCTTTGTCACATCATGACACATACAGAAAAAAATTTAATACTTGTACAGCAACAAGGGTCAAGACAGGAGGCAACTCACAGCCAGGGGTTCCAGCTGCCCCAGGTCTAACCAAGCCACCCCCAGGATGGGTGGCTTCTACATCTCTGCACCCCATCTCCCATACTCAGATAACAATATGTTGTTGTGCAAGATTATGAGCTTGGTGACTCTGTTTCCTGCAGTTTCTCCAAGAGGCACACAGTGTCCCATCACAACACTACATTCTTCCATGGCAGGAAGAAGAGGGTGTGATCTCCCATATTCATAGTAAAATGCCACCTTTCTTTCAGACAGTGAATTTTGGTGTCATTGTCTTTTGGCCCTGCACTGATTTCTAAGTCAATGCAACAGGAGTCTCTTTAATCGTCTCTGTATCTACATTTGAACTCTCCTGTGTAAAAAAGACTTTATTCACAGGGGCACATGGCAAAGTTGGGGCTTCCAGTGCAGCCCATGAACTGTGGCTGGATTCTGGGAAATAAGAAAGGGCACTAGGGAGCTGATAGAGCCTTTTCCACTTCTCTGTGTGCATCGCTGTTCTTAGAAGTTTCCAAAACAGCCAGAAGTCAACTGTAAAGCTCCTTGATTTCCCAAACCTTTTATATAAATATGCACTGCTTTTATAATTTAAAAATCCTATTATTTAAAGACAAAAGGGCCAAATATGGTGGCGCAGGACTCTGGGAGGCTGAGGCAGGAGGATCCCAAGTTCAAGGCCAACACCAGCAATACAGCAAACCCTGTTTCAAACTAAAAGATTTAAAAAAATGACGGGGTCATGTGGCTCAGTGATAAAATTCCTCTGAGTTCAATACCCAGTACCGAAAAATAAAAATAAAAACAAAAGGTATTACAACAGGTAATTATCAAAGGTTCAAATCAATGATGGGGCAGGAGGTACTCTGGGCAACTGAGAGCGTAGATAGAGTGGATTAGATTATAGAAGAGGACAGTGAGGAACCTGGGCGGGAGAACCTGGGAGGATAGAACAGGAGATGCTGGCTGAGGTTGTTAAGATTCTCCCCACTAGAGGCCCTCATTTAAATTTGAGGCCTCCTCTGTTGTCTCTATCTGTGCTTCCCATAGCCAGGTCATGGACCCACAGGGACTGGACACCACACGAAAATGCAAGTAATTGGCTGATCCGAGCCTGGAGTTTCTTGTCCTGACCCAGGGCCCCTCCTTGCCTCTCTCCTGTCTGTTTTCTGAGCTAGCTGGCTAGTTCTCACTAGGCCAGGCACTTAGGTTCTCACACTTATTTTGTTTTCTCAGACAAAACCTTAAACCATGGCAGGTGGCAGATTCTATCTGCTGCTTTATAAAAGCCAGCTCACCTTTCTCAAATAGAAGCTGCGTTCAATTTAAAAGCTAATTAGGAGAAAGGTGGGAAATTGAAACCAGCTTCTCCTCCCACCCCTCACCTGTCATTTATGTAAAATAGCTGCAAAGTTGCCAAACTGATCTAGTTACCAGCTCCTGTGATCAAGAGTCCTTCTTCCTACCTCAAGGATTTTTCCAACAAACACCTCCCTTCTACCTCTCTGAGCCAGAAGGATGCATGGAATCGCAGGGTTAGGATGGACCTTGGGGATGCATTCATTCTCAACATACTCACTGAGCTCGCCCATGTGCCAGTCAGTCACTAGGTTAAGCACAGAAATTACATGGACCTGACTCCCTAGTGGTGGAGACCAGAGGCTCCCCAAGTGAGTTCTATGCAGCCAGATTTGGGAAGCACATTCTAATGGAATCCCCTTTGTTTTCCGTTATGCCACTGATGTTTATGTAGCCTTTCTAATTATTTTTTAATTTTTTAAATTTATATATGACAGTAGAATGCATTACAATTCTTATTACACATATAGATCACAATTTTTCATATCTCTGGTTGTACACAAAGTATGTTCACACCAATTTGTGTCTTCATACATGTACTTTGGATAATATCCATCACATTCCACCATCATTTCTAACCCCATGCCCACTCCCTTTGTCCTCCCACCCCTCTGCCCTATCTAGAGTTTGTCTATTCCTTTCATGTTCCCCCTCCCTACTCCACTATGAATCAGTCTCCTTATATCAGAGAAAACACTCAGTATTTGGTTTTGGGGGATTGGCTAAGTTCACTTAGCATTATCTTCTCTAACTCCATCCATTTACCTACAAATGCCATGATTTTATCCTTTTTATTGCTTAGTTATATTCCAGTGTGTATATATGCCACATTTTATCCATTCATCTATTGAAGGGCATCTAGGTTGGTTCCACAGTTTAGGTATTGTGAATTGTTCTGCTATAAACATTACAGGCTGTGTCCCTGTAATATGCTGTTTTTAAGTCCTTTGGGTGTAGCCCGAGGAGAGGGATAGCAAGGTCAAATGGTGGTTCCATTCCTAATTTTCCAAGAAATCTCCATACTGTTTTCCATAATGGCTGCATCAATTTGCAGTCCCACCAGCAATGTATGAGTGTACCTTTTCCCCCACATCCTCACCAACACTTATTGTTGTTTGTATTCATAATAGCTGCCATTCTTTTTATGAATTATTTTTATCTCCTCCCACAAGATTCTATGGCAATGAACATTAGGCCCTACATGATGTGCCAATCCTGGAACATCAAAAGCAGTCAGTCCCTCTGGATGTCTCACATAGGGGTCCCTCAGGTGTCACCTTGTGTGTCAGTATCCATACCATCATGACAAAAGCCAGGATTGAGCTGAGGCCTCACCTCAGACCAATTTGGATTTGGTGATCATCTCACAATGGGGGTAGGGTCTTTTTTTTTTTTTGGTACCAGTGATTGAATTCAGGGGCACTCAACCACTGAGCCACATCCCAGCCCTATTTTGTATTTTATTTAGAGAGAAGATCTCACTGAGTCACTTTAGCAACTTGCCGTTGCTGAGAATGGCTTTGAACTCGCAATCCTCCTATCTCAGCCTTCCCAGCCTCTGGGATTTCAGGCATGCACCACGGTGCCTGTCAGGGTAGGATTTTTATGTGTCATTTTCCTTGCTTGGGGAGCAGGGTCTGCTGTAGACTGCCTCTTTGTAAGATATCACTGGGAAGGGCCTCCACAGCAAATCCACATTAATCAACATAAGCTGACTGCAATAATCATGAGCCTCTCCCTTGCAGGAACAAGCGCGAGAATGTTCTATCAAACTTGTAATTATCACTTATGATTCTCTTGCTATGAATAGAATAATCGTGTGAGAATAAAGATACCACTTTCAGACTTAGAATCCACCAGTGCCCTAGTTCCATGGTCTCCTTTCCTGCCCTTCCTCTATGCAGCTGCCAGAGTGGCCTTAGGAATAAATGTGAGCATTGGCCACGTTACTACCTCACCTACATTTCCCTGTGACTTCTCAGGGTGCAGAAGTCCTGAAACAAAATACTCCCAGCCTCATCCCTTGTCATGACCTCGCCCTACCCTTTCTACAATTTCCAAACGTCATGCTGTTTCACATCTCAACATGTTTGCGCCTGCTCCATTTCTACTGGGAATGTAGAGCTTCCTCCACTTCATGCCACCTTCATTCACTTGGTGAATTTAGCCACCCTTGAGCTCTTCTTCTGCTGGACTGTCAGACTCTTTACTAAAAGACCTGGGTCTCAGCTTAGGATCTCAAAGCCTAACACAGTATCTCATGCTTATAGGCACTTAAATATTTCCTGAAGGAAAGAAAGAAGGGGAGAAGGAAAGAAAGAAGAGGAGGAGCCAGACATCCTAGTATTTGTCCTGAAAGACTTGAGACAACTCCAAGGAGTCTAGGAGTCTACGGAGCTTTGACTTCCACTCTCTCTGGTTAGTCACCCACTGTTTCCCAGTGTGGCTTCATTCACTCTCCTAGTGGCTTTCATTTCCACTAGAGCTCTCCTGCACCCTGGCCCTTATTTTCGGAAGGAAAGCTTCCTAATTGCTTAATTCACACACAAGAATCCGATCTCAAACGCCACTAAGTTTTCAAAAAGAATGCCAGGAAAAGGAATTATCTGTCCAAATAAATTAATCTCTACTCAAGGATGATATTTTAGGTGCTGGGGAAGTAAAGAGATGGTTCATGAACCCAGCCAAGCAGGAGCACATTCCCATTACGGGTCACACTGACCTGATCATGTGACCTCCACATCAGGGTGAAGGAAAGAGGAACACAGAAAGGTGGAATCTCCAACTGCCTGTCCCACATCCATGTCCTCTTCCTGGGCATTCTGCTTTCCCCCTTCCCTGATTTGCATTCTCATTGCAGTAGGCCGGACCCCAACATGCACATGCTACAGGGTACAACCTGCCTCTTCACTTTGAAAGCTAAATATGACCAGATCTGGTCCCCCATTTAGGGCTAGTTAGAGCAGAATTTCAAGATTCACTGCCTCATCTTATTACCTTAGACAGAGACCTGGATGTCCTCATCTGCAAAGTTCGGGGGAGAAAGCACAGGAATACTTAGCAGGCATCAGGCCACTCTGGTCCCCTGTCCCTAGACCACCCAGCCTTTTCAGAAAGGCACACCTCCATCGAAGAATCCAGCCTCAGTCGAACCTCACAAGCTATTTTTCTTGTTATTTTTTCAGTTGGCTCCTCCTTGTTTCTTCCTCCTCTTCATTTAAAAGAAAGAAAAAAAAATCCCTAGTACCTGGTTGTGGCTAGATGGACAGATGAAGCTCAAGTTCAGTGATATCAACTCACAGCTTCCTCCTTACAGCCTCTGTAATCCTTTCCTAGAGGTCAGAACAAATGTATTCAAATGTATTGTTCAAAACAAATGTATCAACAGAGAGAGGCAGGTGATCAGGAGAGAAAACCTTTAGGGATTTTCTACAGAGCAAACAGGTTAGAGGATTAGCCCAGCAGACCTTGCAAAGAGCTGGAAGAAGAAAATCCCCAGCCAAGGGATTTAACTGTTACCACCAACACAGACCTTCGGCAAATCACGGTTTCTCCCTCTCTGCTACTTCTAGCCAAGAGTCTACCCTTAAAGCCCCTTTGTGGTGCACAAGGAAGCCCAGGATGCCTAGACAGGAAGGAGCTGCCTCCTGATTACACCCACAGCCAAGGCTGGACTCTGGAGACCCATTAGCACAGTGAACATGACTTGCCACTTGGGAGGACCAGGTTCTTATCTCACTGATGCCATATCCTCTGGGGGCCCACCTACCAGCCTCTGACCCTGGTAGAGATGGAAGGAGGAGACCCTGGCCATCCTTGATGGGCATGAGACAAGCCTGGAAATCCAGAAACCAGGAGTCATTTTCGAATGCACTTAGTGCAACCTGCTGATTCAGGAGTCCACTAATGGAACTTGAAAAACCATGATTCCGGTAGCAAACTTTTGGAATATATAATATGATGACCTCATTTTACATATGGAGAAAGAGAGGCTAAAGTCAACCAAATGACTTGTCCAAGATAACACAACTAATGGTAGCAAACCTAAGTCTACGTACGGCGTAAGTCCTCAAGTGTCTGTTTACTGTGTCATACTGCCATCCAGTGATCTTTTCTGATCTCTTTTGTATTCTACCATGAAACATGGGGACAAGAGATTGTAAACTACTTCCACTCCAAAGATCTCAAATTAAAATAAGTTCATGCTTTTATTCCAGTAGTACCTGAATATAGAATACAACAGAAACACTTAGAAAGAAGCATTTTTCTACAAATTAGACACTAAATTTCCTATAATATAAAGTAGATTTGTGCATCATGCAGGCAGGTTAAAGAATATGATTTCTGGGGCTGGGGATGTGGCTCAAGCCGTAGTGCGCTTGCCTAGCATGGGTGGGTCACTGGGTTCCATCCCCAGCATCACATAAAATTAAAAAATAAATAAATAAATAAATAAAGATGTTGTATCCACCAAAAACTAAAAAATAAATATTAAAAAATTCTCTCTCTCTGGCTAAAAAAAAGAAGACAAGGATGATTTCTGAGGCTGTTTCCATTCATTGAGATTTATTCCATCCTATGCAGGTGTTATTTTTTCTGCTCAAAGTGCACCTAGCTCAGAGCTTCTTCGAGCAACTCCATTGTTTCTGGGCCTGTGATAAGGTAGAATATCATGGCTGGTGGGGAGGATGTGGCAGAGTAAAGCCACTTACTTCTTAGCAGCCAGGAAGGGGGCGGGGGGGGGGGGGTAGTGGGACAAGATATACTGGTCAAGGATATGCCCCAGTGACCCACCTCCTCCATCTAGGCTCCATCTCCCCAAGTCTCCACCACCTCCCAGCTGCGCCACCAGCTGGGACCAAGCCTTCAACACGCAAACTTCTGGGGTGTGGGAGACCAATCTAGCACTGACTAGGTCTGACTCCCCTGCTGAGCGGTGTGGCATCCGGTGGCTGTCATGCTGCTAGTTAGCCTGGGTCTTCTAGGGTTCCAGAGACTGTCTTGTGCAGGGGCGTGTCTCTCCACATATCCAGGGATCCAATCACCTCACCTGTCCTTGTAACCCTGCCCCCCTTCACTTTCATTGGATAGGATTTCCTAAGAATTTAGATTTCCCTAATAAAAGAGTGCTTGCTCTCTTGCCAGCCTCTCCTGTAGTTCCTCCCTCTCCCTTTCTGGAGCTTGGTTTAAAGGTAAATTGTGTGTCTGTGTTTTATTTCTAATGCCTTGGGAATTTCCCCTGAGTGACCTTGAGTTAGCCGGCTGTGCTGGATGCAGATGGCACTGGAGTACATTTCAGAATCAAACTACAACAATATTGAAAATCCAAAACATTGACAATACCAAATGCTGGCAAGAAGGTGTAAGAGCAATTCTCATTCACTGATGGTGGGATGGAAAAATGGTACAGTCATTTTGGAAGAGAGTCTGACAGTTTCTTACAAAGCCAAATATATCTCAGTACGTGATCCAGCAACCATGCTCCTTGATATTTGCCCAAATGAATTGAAAACTTGTTCACATAAAAACCTGCACTTGAATGTTCATAGCGACTTTATTCATAACTTCCCCCTAAACAGGAAGCAACCATAATATTCTTTAACAGGTAAATGGATAAACAGGTATACCAATGCAATGCTGTATTATTCACTGAAAAAAGGAAATGAGCTATCAAACCTCTAATCTACATATTGTGGGGTTGGGCTCCAAATTCCTTAATAGGACACCCATAGCACAAGAGTTAAAAACAAGAATTAACAAATCAGACTTACTCAAACTAAAAAGTTTTTTCTCAGGAAGAGAAATAATAAGAGAGGTAAATAGGGAGCCTACATTCTGGGAACAAATTTTTACTCCTCACACTTCAGATAGAGCCCTAATATCCAGAGTATACAAAGAATACTCTCAAAAAAATAAACAATAAGATAACAAATAGCCCAATCAACAAATGGGCCAAGGACCTGAACAGACACTTCTCAGAGGAGGACATACAATCAATCAACAAGCACAGGAAAAAATGCTCACCATCTCTAGCAGTCAGAGAAATGCAAATCAAAACCACCCTAAGATACCATCTCACTCCAGTAAGATTGGCAACCATTATGAAGTCAAACAACAACAAGTGCTGGCGAGGATGTGGAGAAAAGGGTACACTTGTACATTGCTGGTGGGACTGCAAATTGGTGCGGCCAATTTGGAAAGCAGTATGGAGACACCTCGGAAAGCTGGGAATGGAATCACCATTTGACCCAGCTATCCCCCTTCTCGGTCTATTCCCCAAAGACCTTAAAAGAGCATATTATAGGGATACAGCTACATCAATGTTCATAGCAGCACAATTCACAATAGCTAGACTAGATGCCCTTCAATAGATGAATGGATAAAAAAAAATGTGGCATTTATACACAATGGAGTATTACTCAGCACTAAAAAATGACAAAATCATGGCATTTGCAGGGAAATGGATAGCATTAGAGCAGATTATGCTAAGTGAAGCCAGCCAATCCCTAAAAAACAAATGCCAAATGTCTTCTTTGAAATAAGGAGGGCAACAAAGAACAGAACAGGGAGGAGGAGCATGAGAAGAAGATCACCATTAAATAGGGATGAGAGGGGGAAGGGAAAGGAAGAGAGAAGGGAAATTGCATGAAAATGGAAGGAGACCCTCATTGTTATACAAAATTACATATAAGAGGAAGTGAGGGGAAAGGGAAAAAAAAACAAGAGAGAGAAATGAATTACAGTAGATGGGGTAGAGAGAGAAGATGGGATGAGAGGGGAGGGGAGGGGGATAGTAGAGGATAGGAAAGGCAGCAGAATACAACATACACTAGGTTGGCAGTATGTAAAAAAGTGGATGTGTAACCAATGTGATTCTGCAATCTGTATACGGGGTAAAAATGGGAGTTCATAATCCACTTGAATCAAATGTATGAAATATGATATGTCAAGAGCTTTGTAATATTTTGAACAACTAATAATAAAAAAAATTAACGTGAAAAAAAAAAGACATTGAGGAGCCTTACTGACATATTGCCAAATGAAAGAAGCCAATCTGAAAAGGTGCAGTACTTTATGATTTCAACTACAGAATATTCTGGAAAAGGCAAAATCATAGAGTTAGCAAAAAGAGAGATTGCTAGGGTTTTGGTGGGAGGTGGGGTCAGGATTGACTAGGTGGAGAATGTGGTATTTTTAGGTTAGTAAAATTATCCCGTATCATGCTGTGATGGTTTGTACCTAATAATATGTATTTTTCAAAACCCATAGAATGTGCAACACAAAGGATGCAACCAAAAGTAAATCATCATTTTAGTCAGCTTTTTCATGGCTGTGACTAAAGGACCCGACCAGTACAATTATAGAGGAGTGCCACAGTCTGGCTGGGCACAAATGCCGCAGTCTGGCTGGGCACACAATCACGAGCCACCACACAGCTTGTAGATTCAAACAGCAACTCTTTATTCCCGAACTCACACCAGCCGTCTACCAACACGTTCTCTGCCCAAATCCACGTTCTCTGCCCAAATCCACCTCCACTGGGCTTCTATATCCAAAATATACTGTCTGAATCCCGTGAGAACTCAAGGGGAACTCAGGCAGCAGGATACGCCCTATTCCCAGGAGGAATAATCTTAAACCTTAAACCTGGAACCTAAACTGGGAACGCCCTAAACACGATTATCTTAAAACCGGGAACACCCTAATCTGCCTTGGTCCTTGAGCAAGGTCACCTACATTCAATGTCGCTGCAACATGTCAGCAACATGGGGTATGCTGGCAAGGAAATTGTCATACCTACTTGGCTAATGGCTCCCAGCAGAGGAGGAAGAATTTATTTGAGGGCTCATGATTTCAGAAGTCTTAGTCCATAGAAGGCTGGCTCCATTTCTCTGGGCTTGAGGTGAGGCTGAACATCATGGCAGAGTGTGTGGCAGAGGGAAGCAGCTCACATCAAGGTGATCAAGAAGCACAGACTCCACTTCCATGTACAAATATATAAACCAAGGCCACACCCTAATTCCCCGCCTCCTTTAGCCTCACCCTACCACTTCAGTTACCACCCAGTTAATCCCTATCAGCAGATTAAATCACTGATTGGGTGAAGAGTCTCACAACCCAATCATTTCTCCTTTGAGCCTTCTTGCACTGTCTCACACATGAGCTTTTGGCGAACACCTCACATCCAAATCATAACAATCATTATTAGTTAATAATGCATCAATATAGGTTGATAAGTTGTAACAACTTTCCAGTAATGCAAGATATTAATAATAAGATAAAATAAGGAAGGTGATGAAGTATCTGGGAACTCTCCTCTCTTCTATTCAATTTTTCTATAAATCCAAAACTACTCTAAAAAATTAAGAACATAAAAACTGACAAGCTAACAAACCAGATGAAGGTATTTGCAGCATATGATATTGGTAAGGATTAATAGAATATATTAAATATTCCACAGATTAATAGGAAAAAGACAACACCATAGAAAAAATATTTACACAATAAAGACAAAAACAGGGAGTTTAAAGAAGAGGAAATATAAATGGCCTGTGAATATATGAAAGGGGGTTTAGTCTCGTTAATAACAATCATCCAAATGCAAGTTAAGATACAATAAAAAAAATTGTTACTTACCTACAAAATTGGCAAGATAAAAAGTCACATAATGAAGAGTGATAAAATGAATGTGGAACGACTGAAACTTGTGTGCCCTGCTGGTGACAAAGTGCACTGGTGCCAATGCTTTGGAAAACAGTTTGGCATTACCTGGTAAAGTCAAGCATTCACATATTCATTACCTAGCAAGTCCCTGCCTAGATAAATACCCAGAAATGGCTACCCATTTGCACTAGCAGACATGCACAAGAACGTTCATGGCAGAATTATTTTTAATAATAGAAACACAAGAAGAAACAGAATGTCCAATGACCGATGAGATAAGCATGCCCAAGCAATAGGGCAGAACAGTTAAACTGATAATCAGGTTCCCAAGAACAAAGGTGATATTTATTCACAATATCTGAGATTCAAAGCACAGGTAATGATCCATCTCAATAGAGCCCTGGACAATCCAAGGACAGCCACATGCAGTGGCAGGTAGGCTAGTGTAGGACTGAGCATGAAAACCACATAGCAGAACACTTACAGTATGATTCCTGTATATAAAAAATGAGAGCATGCAAAATTAACCAACATATACTGTGCAAGGCTTGGAAATATACACAGGAAAGCAACGGAATAATAGCTGTAAAATTCAAGATAGAGGTTAGCTCAGAGGGATCAGGATGAGATTCAATGGGAAAGAACACTCAGGGGACTTCTTCAACTCCATGTTGGGCACACACAAGGGTGTCCATGGTATTATTATTCTTTATAACTTACATATATCTCTTAAATGTTCTTTTATATATATTAATAATGAGAAGCAATTTTTTAAAAGCATTCATGAATTACAAAAGAAAACCTGAATCCTGATTTCAGGTTTTATTACCAGGATGACTTTGAGATCTTGCTTTTCTCTGTAAAACGGGGGTGATAACTACCTCAAGATTTTTGAAAGGAGCAAATATACAAAACTAAACCCATATGGGTAGGGTGGGGATTTTCTTCTAGTATCTCCTTAAACACCCGTGTTGGACAGATACTCCATTTTTCAGACTCTAGAGTGAAAAGTAGCTTTTTTTTCTGATTCATTTTAGCAGTCAGAAACTCCCTCCTAAGCCGCTCACTTAAGCATCCTTTCCACAATAAGAAATGCAATCTCCAATATTTGTTCTCTTCTCTCTCCAAATTAAAGCAGCAATGGGAATGCAAAACAAAGAAACTGGTACTTACCGCGTAGATCTCAGGAGGAAAAGTGGGACCGGGAGAGAATGGAAAAAAATTGCATAATTGTGCTCCTTCAAGGCTCCAAATCCATTCCAAATCACATTACATAATAGTATATGCCTAACTTTCATTGAGATGCCAACTCTAGATTGGTTGTAAGTGGTTATAGTTTAAATGGTTTGACGATTTAGTTTATGAGCATTACAAGTTCTTCTAGTCTGAACCTTTCATTTGCAATGAAAGGTGAATTCATTACCATAGATAATAGTGTGCTAGTGTGCCCCCCCCCCCCAAAAAAAAAAGACCTAAACATGTCTGGCAACTGGAATGTGTTCTTCAGTTTTGAGTGTAATTTCCATTCTTTCCTTAGTAATGCCAAATGGTTGGACTGGGTTTCTTTGTTTCATTTTGGTTCTGCTTTTTATAAAAGGACTGCTGATAAGAGACAGAAATGAGACAGAGGGAAGGACCCTCAGATACCTTCTTCTACTGTGTGAGACTCAGTTAGGAGCCTGTCTCATAAAACCCCGTTCTGTTAAATGGAGAGAGAAGGAAAAGTGAAAGCATATTCTAAAATCTGCCAGCCAGAGAGTTCATGTTCTCTTACCTCATTAATACCACTGCAGTCGGGGAATATAAGACTAATTATTCCAGTTTCACAAATGATCAGGGACTTAATGACCTAATCGAGATCTCACAGCTAGAATTAAAATGAACATCTGTCCACACATGATAGAAAATAACTAACAAATGTCTATAATCCCTAGAAATTCTGATTTCAGTAGTCTTTAAAACTTGATTGGGAGATTCTAAATATATAACCAAGGTGGAAAAAAAAAACACTGTCAATTGCAACCCTAACCACAAAGGAAAATGAGAGCTAGTCATTACCATTCTCAACATTTTCACCAAAATATCTGGCCTTCCTATGAAGAATCTCAATTTTAAGCCCCATAATAATTTGTTAACCTGTTTTCTTTTTGACTGTATCTCCAACACCTAAAACAGTGTCTGAAACAAGTTGACACTAAGTATTTAAAGGGGCAAATAAATAAACACTCCTGGGTTTTATTCCACAAGGACACTTCAAGTGCTAGTCTGTGCCAGTACTATCCTAGTTATGGGGATTCAGTACTGATCCAGTCTAAGGATACAGAATGTCCCTTTTACAGCATGTGTTCCACCATAAATATAATGCAGGCTACCTAACACAACTTTTCTAATAGCCACGTTAAAAAGTAAAAAGAGACAGGTGCAATTAACAATATATTTTACTTAACATATTCAGGATACTAGTTTAATATGAATTGATCCAAAATTATTTTTACAAATTCCTTAAGGTATTAATTGATATGTTATAAAATTCACCCAATTCTTAAATAACATTTAATAAGTTATTTTACACTCATCCAAGTCTTCGAGATCTGCTGTATATTTCACATTCACAGAACATCTCCATCTGGACCCGCCACACACCAAGGGCTCCATAGCCTCATATGGCCAGTGGCTACCATGTTGGGCAGTCCTATTGTGGAGGGTGAGACAAGCAATAACATGTAACTGAAAAGGGTAGGAAAGGAAAGCCTGTGTAAAGAAGTGAAGACAGCAATTGAATGATTTAAAGGATTTAAGAAAAATAAGAAATAAAGTAGGTACTTTAGTAGGTACCTGCACTCACAATGCAGAAAAGAGAAATTGTGTCTTTAGCACATTTCTGGATATACTTTGTCACACCTATTTAATTGTCAGGGATGCTGAAGAGTCATATCCTAAATTAACAGCACTCTCTTCCCCATGGCCTTCTCCCAGGTTCTCCCCCTGGCATGACCCAACCTGATATTTGGAGTCCTGACAGCTCCTCAAATCCCAGAAATCAGCTGCAAGCCAATGTTGTTTTCTTTGAAGAGAGAAGCAGGAAAATCAGTGTCCTCCAGCTTACTAGCTGAGAGGCCCGAGGTCCAGAGGGAGTATCTGCTACTTCTCCCAGAAGTTAGGATAAACTATAACACAGAGCATATCCTAAAGTGCATTGAGGACCACTGTGAGAGTTCTTTGATCCTCATCAGCTAAGTAGAAAAGATGGAGAATCTCTACCAGCGTTGAAGCCAAAGGGAAGACGGCTCTCTAGTGGTCATGTTACACATTTCAGTCAAACGAATGGGGGCACTGTGAAACGAATCCCTTATAACTAGGATGGAGGACTGCACCATTGTCTTCAGGACAAATGAAATCAATTTTTTTAAAATCCCTTGGCTAAATTATTACCAAGTTACATATTTAAAATATTTTAATCTGGGATGTAGCTCAGTGTACAATACTCACCCAGAACAAGGTCCTGGGTTCAACCCCTAGCATAGCAAAAAATAATAATAATTAAATATTTGATTAATAATATGATTTTTGTTTATAATATATACTATTAAATACTGAAAACGGAAATTATGGTTAATGTGCTTAAATATTCAAAATGCTTTTTTAACACGTGGTTGAGGCAACTGATATGCTAAGATTCACAGCCCTTCATTTCCAGTATTATCATAAGTGAAGGGATTATAATTCATATGATTCACTTTTATCCACCAATTAATGTCATATGTGTCCACTGAAACTTAGAATTTCACATGCAGAGGACAGTTATTGATGTGTTTGTACTTCCTTACTCAATCCTATTAAATTCAAAGGGATAACAAATCCGTTGGGGAATGCCAATTGATGGTGAAAAGATGATTATTTAAATCCCACCAGAATATTTAGCAATGTAAAGACCATAGTTACAAGTTTAAATACTAGTTAAAAATGATACTGGGAGCTGGGCATGGTGGCATATGCCTGTAATCCCAGTGGTTTAGGAGGCTGGGGCAGGAGGATCACAAATTAAAAGCCAGCCTCAGCAATTTATTTAGTGAGGCCCTAAGCAATTTAGTGAGAACTTGTCTCATAAACAAATAAAGGGCTGGGGGTGTGGTTCAGTGGTTGAGCCCTCCTGGGTTCAATCCTTAGTACCAAAAAGGGAAAAAAAAAAAAAAAGATACTATGAACTTGCTGATAGTTATTGTAAAATACAACATAAATGAGTTGATGTGCATGTGGTATTTTTATTTTTTATTCCAGTCATTATAGCTACAGAAAATTTGCTTTCCTTAAAATTAACTTAAATGCATAAAGAACTTTTTAGAACAACATTTAGCAGAGTTGGTACTACTAATCAGAGGCACAGAATAGAGTGGGTACATATATGGATTTGAATTCTGTCCTCCAGACTTAGTGATCTAGTTAACCTTGCTCAGTTTCCCCACCTGCAAAATTAGAATAAAAGCACCTGTCTCTAAGGGTTCATGCAAGAGTCATTTGACCACTCAATAAATGAGTTCAAGCAGATTTTAAGACAAAAGAAGAAGAAAATGAAAAACAGAAAAACTGCAAGTTGCAAAACTCATGAAGATTTTGCTAAACTAAAATTATGACTTATTCATTCTGAGGTTGTAAAACTAAAATTTAATAGAATGTTGTATTTATTATATTATCATGTTTTGCTTTAGATTTACTGTGTCGAATATTTTAAGGTAATTTTCATCAAAAGAAATACGTTTTAGATACTAATAATATTTGTACCTACAAATTGCAAAATAAACTCTTGCTATTGCATGTGGTAAAGGCAGAGGTGGGGTGTAGAATGATGGATGGGCTTGGTGGTCCATTCTTGGGAGTTGTAATTCTGAGGCACAGAAAGCTATGACTAAATCAGGAACACTACCTGGAGAAAGTGACCTGGGGTTATAATTTCAAGGAGATGGTCTGTGATCTGTGAGAGGATCTAGGGAAGGCCCCAGGAGGCAGCTGAAGGCTGACTCTCCCAGTTAGTAATGCAGGCTGGATGCTTTGGGCTAAAGTTTGCTGCAAAACATTCTGAACAAAGATCCTATAGTCAAAAGGAGCTTTTTAATACCCTGAGGAATTCAGACTGAGTGAGATTAAAAAATACATATAATATAGACGTTGATCTCATAGACCGTAATCACACTCACTACATCATAGGGTCTTACCTTCAGTGCTCTGCCTTCAGTTAGTTGAGGCAGAGTAAAAAGAGATGGTCTCTGTGTTAGGGGAAACACATTTTCTGGAAATGTTCTTGAATACTTGTTCAGAATTATTGCAGGACATTGCTGGTATGGTTGCAGGTATGAGGAAGAGAATAAAAGGTACTGTGGATAAGTCACTAATCCAGAGGCTCCCAAATGCAAGCTGCCTGTTAGATGAAATCTTCCCTGTCTGGCTGCTTTTCCCTCCAAGCCCACCCAGACCTCCACCAATCAGCTGGGGCCTTCATATCTTCCCCTTATACTATCCTCAAAGGTGCTTGGGCATAACAACTGCCAGGTCCCAAGATTTCACAATGATATCTCTTGTCACTAGTTGAAATTCATGAATCCTTACCTTCACAGAGGTGAAATTTTGCTTCTTTTTTGCTTTCAAAATTGGGAAGGAAGTCAAACTCGGTTTCCTTGGCTTTTTATCGTCCATCTGAGTCTTCCAGGAAGGAGAGCAGAAAAAATTAATTGGCAGTAGGAATAAAATATAAGTAATGGTCCACACACTCCAGAGAGAAGAAAGAAGGGTGGGCATGAAGGAAAGAAGGGGGCAGACACAAAAGCAAGGGCGGACTGGACTCTCTGCTTTTTCTCTTGCCTCCCTTCTAGTGGTCTGATAGGGTTTGGAGGGCAGAGGGAGAGGCAGGAGCCAGGGAAGGAGGAGGAGTGAAGCACGAGGTTAGCAGTTTAAGACCCCCAGCAAACACCATTTCCCCTAGTTAACTGCAAAAGAAACCCCATTCTATTGCCACAAATACAATATTCCCCCCTACAATATGCATACACTAGTGGGCTACTGGGTTAGATTAATGCCTACAGAAAAAGAAAGGAGGAAGTTTGGTAGAAACTTTTTCTCTGGATCTTATTCATCCATTTTGTACCTTCATGCAGAGCACAATTCTATGACTAATTAACTGACTGCAAGATGGAGAGACTTGGAGATGGGGGCAGGATGAGGAAAGTGCTAGGGGAGTGATATTGGCCAAATTATAGAGTTATATTGTGTGCATGTATAAATATGTGCAACAGATCCCATCATTATGTAAAACTATAAAGCACCAATAAAAATGTCACAGAAAGAAACAGATAGAAAGATTTGTATAATACCATGGAATCTAATTAGAGTAGTGATTCATATAACTGAATGGTGAGCCTTCGAAGTTTCCTGGGACACTTATACATTAGCAAAACATTGTGGAATCTCCACTTTGTGTCCCTTGGAAGTCCCTTTACAGTCTCTAACTCTATCAAGAGCTAAGGGAATAAAATACACAGGAAATAGGGGCAGAACAGGGACCAAAGCAAACGTCATCCCGGCTTCTGCACATCACTCACTCCACACTGGTAAGCTCTTGCAGACACTATAATCAACATGGTGGTGTCACCATGTTGAAACTATTCAAAGACTAAAGACAAATCAGGATACTTATTGCAGCATAAATATTTAAAAATTAGAACTTACTTATCTCTAAATGATGGGAAATTTAAAATATGGCACACATATATTTTATGGGATGTGATGCAATCATTTTTTTAAAATGAGGTAGATCAAATAAGCCAGCCCCCCAAAACCAAAGCAGAATGTTCTCACTGATAAGTGATGCTAACACACAATAAGGAGGAAGGGAAGGGAAGAATAGACAAAGGGAAATGAATGGAAGGGCAGTGGATGGGAATAGGAAAGACAGTAGAATGAATCAGATTTAACTTTCCTCTGTTCATATATGAACACATGACCAGTGAAACTCCACATCATGTTCAACCACAAGAATGGGAAGTTACACTCCATGTACGTATGATATGTCGAAAAAAATCCTACTGTCATTAAAATTAAAAAACAAATACAAAAAACTTTTTAAAAATAAAAATAGAAGATTCACTTTATAGCTATCTTAAAGTAAACATTAATCAAAATGATATGGCATAGGCTTAAGGAAAAGTAAGACTCAAGGAATATGATAAGTTTATTTGATATTGTTTATTTAATCTATAACCAGTTAGTAATCAATAGCTACTCAATGTCAGGGAAAGGAATCACCCCTAAGGAATAGGGGTGAATATTACTATAGAAATTCTGAATTCATATCTTGCCTTTTATATCTATATATACCTAGGATTGAATATTTTAAAAAATAAAGAAAAGAAACCTGAAAAAAAATTAAATGGCTATGATTGGATCTCAAAAAAAAAGTGGTTGATCTTTATGTATGCTCGTAACATATTGAGCAAAACCAGTAAAAGAACGCATATAATATGATTCTATATTTATTTTTTAAAAGATGTTTGCATACTTTTTTATACAGGTGTAATGAAGGATTTGGAAGAAAGGATCTATAAAAAAAATTACTTCTGAGGAGTAGGACTGGGGAAGGTAAGATCATCAAGTTGTTTTGTTTTTTTAAGATACAGGATCTTGTCAAGTTGCCCAGGCTGGCCTTGAACTTCTAGGCCCAAGTGGTCCTCCCACTTCAGTCTCCCAAGTAGCTGGAACTACAGGCTGGTGTCACCATACCTGGCTAGGGGAACATTTATTTTCACACACACACACACATGAAAAAAAAATCTTTGAAAAGTAAACAAAAAAGTGTTAGTCTCTTCTCTACTGATGCAGTTTGACTTCTTCCTTCCCTTCCTTCCTTCCTTCCTTCCTCTCTTTCTGCAAACGTTTGTTGAGTCAATTCCACCAGATACAGTCTGTGCTCTAAAGGAAGAATTTGCTCTCCAGGAGAAGAGACCATGGAAGCAGACCATTACAGAGCATGTGATCCACACACTAACAGACATATCTAAAGAGAGCATGGAGCACACTTTGAGATTCTGGCTGACCCTGCTGGGAGAGTTGTGTTAACCCTCACACCTGAGAAAAGCAGCCTGTTCTTGAAGGATGAGCAGGATGGGCACAGAGCCAAGGTAAGATGAATGAGACTGCACAGAGAATAAAATGTGGATTTTCTAGAAACTGCAATCACAGGAATCAGATATCACTGGCAGAGGGTCAGAAAGGAGGGTTAGATTGTCATATAGTGTCATACGCATCATATAGTCCAAGTTAAAATCTTGAGGGCTATGTGATTGTGCTAAATCTGAGCTGACAAGATCAGATTTGTGTTTTGGAAACATCTCTCTGGCAATAGCACGGAGCATGATTCCGAGGAGCTCAGTTAGCCATTTGGGGTGCATAGGTGAGAAATGATGAGGGCCTCAGCCAAAGCAGTGATGGAGAAGACAGAGAGCAAGTATGATCTTGGGGATAATTTGGGAGACTGAACAGGTCAATTTTCACCTTCAACTGGACATAGGATTCGTAAAGTCCCAACACTGGAGAAAAACGAATACAACACTTTTTGATTCTAAGGCTCTTCATCAGTCTTCCCTTCATCTACTTCCCAGGGGAATGGAGACTGTGGAAGTAAATGTTCATCTTTCCAAACAACTGAAGCTCTTTTCTCTGTCCAGCTGTGGCAGCTCTGTACATAAAGAGAAGAAATCCCTGAAGACAACGTGGGGACTTGGAGTCTAGCCTTGATGCTGCCATGATTCTGAATGAGCCCTATGTCTTCTCCAGATTTTCACTTTCCTTGTCTATAAAACAAGATGACCAGATGAACCAGATGACCTCCTAAAATTCTAATTCTATAAAAACACTGTCAGATTCTCTCTCTCTCTCTCTCTCTCACACACACACACTGTTAGGATGGCCTTAGTCCTAAGCTTAAGCAACTCCATTTTAAAAACTACAGTTTGAAACCTGCAGTCTCACTAGGCACACCCACAGAGCCCTCCATTATGGTCACAAACAAGTTCCTTCCCCTCACCCTGATAAACAGAGTGAAGCCCCTGGCAGGCTGTCCTCGCCTGATAAAAGGGAAAGGTGAGAAGATCAGGGTGGAGACCACCAGACCAGATATTTCTGACCCCAGGGTAAATTATGTCACTGAGAAATCCGGTGGTAGCTGATAAGGATTGAAAGGGGGATCAAGAGCCCCAAAATTTAGTATAAATGATACAGCAAATGAACAGGGATTCAGCCAGCCGAAACAAGGATGCACTCGAGCTGGAGAGCCTGATGAGGATCGGACATCCCATCACTCGTCATTGTTTCCTGATCCTCTGTGTGATCCTCAGTGCTCTCAAACTCTACCACCTCGTCTGGACCTTGGTGAGAGCCACAACTTCTCCCTTCTCCCCAGTCCTCAACTAGTCGTCCACTCCACACCAGGAAAAACCTTCCTGGGTTCCGGACCTGGTCACTGCGGTCTGAGTGAGTGTGCATCTGCTGGACATAAAGCCTAAGGCTTAAGACTTTTGAACTTAGCATGCAGAGGGAATGTCTGTCATTAGCCTATCATGATTAAGTGTGTTTTGCGGTGCTTAGAATTAATCTAGAATTGTGTGCTGCGAATCAATCAATCTAGAATCCTTTGCTGTGAATTGATTATGTCTATTGCAGAGCCTAGCATTAAGGATTGTCGTTTTCTTGATTAAGAACCTATAGAGTGGGCTGGGGATGTGGCTCAAGTGGTAACGCGCTCGTCTGGCATGCTTGCGGCCCGGGGTTCGATCCTCAGCACCACATACAAAAAACAAAGATGTTATGTCCGCCGAAAACTAAAAAATAAATATTAAAAAATTCTCTTTCTCTCTCTCTTAAAAAAAAAAAAAAAAAAAAAAAAGAACCTATAGAGTGAAACTGTATTGAGTAATTTGTGTGAATAAAGTATTGAAAGGGGCAGAAATGCATGGACAATTTTTTTTTCTCCCCTTGTCTGCATACATCACAATTTTGCCCCTTCCTGACACATACTTTTATGACTTATTCCATTATTTCCCTCCCTTTCATGATTCTGTAGTTATCACAGACTATTTTGTGCCTTTCTTTATGTATTCAATCTGACTTCCAAAAATAACACTTGCTCCCTACTCAAAGCTTTGAAAATGCCATTTTTTAATCCTCAAAATATATGGCAAATGATGAAGAAAAAGAATTAAAATATGTCTATATTTGTATCTTGTTGCATGAAGGATTGAAGAAAACAAACTTACTTAGTTCAGAGCTAGAGTTAACAAATGTTCTTTTTTTTGGAACCAGGGATTGAACCCAGGGGCACCTAACCACTGAGCAACATCCCCAGCCCCTATTGTATTTATTTAGAGATAGGGTCTCACTGAGTTGCTTAGGGCCTCGCTAAATTGCTGAGGCTAGCTTTGAACTCATGGTCCTCCTGCCTCCCAAACCACTGGGATTATAGGCTTGCGCCATAGCACCCGGCTTGGATCAAATGTTCCTTTGAGAAATGAATCTAAAAAATGAATCAAAAAAAATTGTTATTTTCTTATAAGTAGATCAGAATTTCCCTACCTCTCCACACCACTCTCTTTCTTCTGGAATTCAACAGTATTTCTTTTTCTCATTTTGTCACCTGATCAATAGCTTTAATGTTACTACTTAATTATCTTAGATGTATATATTTTTTAATCTCATCTCAATGTGTGCCTCTTGATGAGCTTGTTTTTATTTACTTTAATTCCTTATAAGAACAAGCGCGGTCAGTGGCTTGTCCATTGAAAATTCTTGGTACCAATTTTCTGGAAGAATAGAAATCTGAAATCGTTTAGATAATTCATCAAAAATGTTCAGAGCATAAACTGTGGGCCAGCAACTATGTTAAGCATGGGGAATTAAAGATAAAGAAAACAGAATCCTTGTTTTCAAGGATTTGGGAGTCTGTAGGGCAAGACTGCCCCACAAACAATGGTACCAGCATCACTGCACAGCATCTTCTACATATGTATTATCTGTGTGTAGAGTATTTCAATGTCCTCAAAGAAAATGTCTTCTGAGATTTACCTGTTATGATTTATGATTTCAGTATTTCCATAGCCATTGTTAGTGGCTTAATCTTTATTCCTTGGGACAAAAAAAATGTGGCAGTGTGCTTGTGGGAATGTAAATTAATACAGTCACTGTGGAACACAATAAGAGATGCTTCAAAAAACTAAAAATAAAATTACCATAGGACCCAGCAATGCCACGACTGGGCATATACCCAGAGGAGTTGAAATCTTGGTACCAAAGATACTTTCACCCCCATGTTTGTTGCAGCACCATTCACAATAGCCAAAATATGGGATCAACCCAGATGCCCTTAGCAGATGAATGGATAAAGAAAATATGGTATATTTACATATTGGATTACTAGTCAGACACACACACACACAAAATGAAAATCCTGTTATTTGTAGTAAAATGGATGCATCTAGATAACATTATTTTGTAGTGAAATAACCCAGACACTGAAAAGATAAATACCACGTTTTCATTCATTTAAGGAGACCAAAAATTCAGACTTGTAGAAGTACAGAACAGAATAGTGGTCACTAGAGATGGGGAAGGACAACAGGGAGTGGGAACACTGAGGAATTAAGAGGGACTTTTAGATACTGGGAAGGGTGCTAAAAGGAAGGGGTAAGGGAGGGGGGCTTGAATGGAAGAAGGGCGGCTGGACATAAATAATGCACCATGTATATAGGCATGGAAATATTGCAGTGAATCCTTCAATTTGTACAATATTTTGCCAATAATTATAATTTTAAAAACGTGACTACTCCCAAAAACTGGGAAAAAAATAAAAATAAACTGTGGCAGTGAAGGGGTAGGAGTGACCCTGCCCCTTTGCCTCTCTTTGAAATGGAAACAATGTGTTTAATGTATTTAAGGGACACTCACTTCTGCCCCTCTGCATTGTCCTTGAAATTCTTCATGGTTCAGTGACCCCAGACTCTTAAGAGGTGTAACAGTCTTTAAAAACCATCCTGTCCATTTTCCTGCCTGGGCAGGAATCCTCTCTATGGTTTCCTTGACAATCATGTGTCTGTGCTGGAACATTACTCAGACACAGCCCACTGTTTTTCCAGGAAACTCATCTCACACTTAGCTGTTAATTTACATATGGTTGGCTCAATAAAAATCTGTGGGAAGAATAATTGGTATTGAGCAAAATATCTTCTACTGATCCTTTGCTATTCTCTGTGAAGCAACAAAGAACAAATCCGCCTTCCTTCCTACTCAAGAGTTCTCAAGTGTTCAAACCTTAAATAGAAAAATATTATTATTATTATTATTATTATTATTACTCTCCTGGGCACTCACCCATCTCCTGGCATTGTGGGGGGTTGAGTGGTCATCGTCCAATTCTCTGAGAGCTCAAATAGAACAAAAAGGTGAAAGAAGGACAAATTCTCTCTTTTTGACATGAGACAGTCATCTTCTCCTGCCCTCAGACACTGAAGCTCCTGGCCCCCAGACCTTCAAACTACAAGGCTTACACCAACAACCCCCTTCTAACCTCAGGTTAGTTACGGGACTCCTTGGCTTGCATAAATCTTATGAGACAATTTTCATTATAAATAACTATGTGTCCTATTGGTTCTTTTGTTCTGGAGAATTCTTACTAATACACACATTATATTTCTATTTTCTCCCTCCATGTTTGGTATTATGTTGCCATATATTTTACTTCTTATATTATAAACCCATAATAAATAGTTACTGTTTTTGAACAATTAATTACCATTTGAATTAATTAAAAATAAGTGAAATTATTGATGTAGGACAGATGAGGCTGGATACCAGAGGAATATTCAGGAAGCAAGTTTAATTACACTGTAGCAGTCCAGAGGGGCTAAGGCCTAAAATTCTCTGCACCCCAGGTCTGGAAATTCTTTTAGATTTATACTCTATAGAGTGGTTACATGACAGTGGGTGGGTATATTACAGTTACTCTTGGTCCTATATTTCAGGTCAGACAGAGGTTTCACACATTTTTTGCCAAGGAAAACAGAGATAGGGGGCTGGGGCTGTAGCTTAGCAGCAGAGCACTTGCCTGGCATGCATAAGGCACTGGGTTTGATCCTCAGCACCATATAAAAATAAATACAATAAAATAAAGGCATTCTGTCCACCTACAACTACAAAAATATTCAAAAAAAAAAGAGATAGTATTTTTTTTTTTATAATAAGCTCTCTTTGAGACAGAATCTACATATCTTTTGTCTGCAAACCTGGCATTTATAAGAAAGAGGAAGCTTCAAACCACATTGAGCTCTCCACAGAACTCCTGTGAAATCCCACTGATACCCTTAGTAAGATCTTGCTGACAAGAAGCTTAATTATGGTGGGGGTTCCTGGAGAAGCTTGTATGTTACAATTATGGTGAGGGGTACCTGGTTTGCATCAATATGGCTTGCATTTAACTTAAGTTTCACCATTTCATAGTTCCTTCATTTCTTTGTGTGGATCCAAACTGCCATTTCACAATCCTTTGCCTAAGCATCCTTTAACATTTCTTAGAGTGTAGATTTCCTGACAGTAAATTCCCTGAGTTATTTATTGCCTGCAAAGTTCTTTATTTTGCGCTATTTTTGAAGGATACTTTGATGGGTATGAAACTTTGTATTGAGTTTAACGTGCTCCCCCACCCCTTAGTCTTTTGGTAAAGATGTTGTTCCGCTGTTACATGACTTCATAATCTCTGACAAGAAGTCTGCTCTTTTCTTATATCTGTTCCTCTGTAATGTTGTTGGCATAAATTACAGCTAGCACCTGCCATAAAGACTCCTATATCTCTAGTATTTCTGCAGCTTGACTCTGGTGTTTCTAGAATTAGGGAGGTTCATATTTGTTGTTGTTAACCCCACTCAGATTCTCTGACATATATGGATCTATTTGTTTTTTATTAGTTGCTTACTGTATTTTATTAATTTTTGGATAATTTGCAGCAACTGTCCCTTCAGGTAATTCTTCTGGACAATTCTCTTTTACTTCCAGGTTTCAAATTATATCCATATTAGAGTACTGATACAGCTCCACAGCTCTAAGAGGCTCTATTCTGTCTTCCCTTTTTTTTCTCCCTTATTTTTTTAACTTTTCTCTCACTTCTTTTAATGCTTTATTTCTTTTTATGTTCTGTTGATTTAGCTTTAGTAAGTTGATTCTTCCTTCAGCTAAATCTAAGTTTGTTGATAAATCCAATGCAGTAGTTTCCATTTAACATTTCTGGAGGGGAAGGGAATGGTGACTGGACCCACAGGTACTTTACCACTGAGCTACCTCCCCAGCCCTTTTTGTAGGCAACTAAGTTGCCTAGGGCCTCACTAAATTGCTGAGACTTGCCTCAAACTTGCAATCCTCCTGCCTCAGCCTCCCAAATCACTGGGATTACAGGCGCACACCACCATGCCAGGCTTCATCCAAATTTTAAAAAGAATTTTTGGTTTTCATCTCTCTGTTGATATTTTCCATAAGTTCATGGATATTGTTCACTTTTCCCACTACATTCTTTAACTACTAATCATAGTGATTTTAAAGTTCACATCTGATAGTTCCCATATCTAAGGCATTTCTGAGTCTGCTTCTTATTATTTGTTTTATCTCAAAACAGTAGACTGTTGCTGGGTCCTATGGGCTACAAGGTTTGTGTCCTCCGAGTAACTTTTATGTCACAGAAGATAAGCCTCTGATGAAGCAGACTTTACATCATGTCTAACCATCATGGCCATTCTGTCCAAGTTTGCCCCTAATTTTTCCTATAAATATCCTGCCCAATGGAGTCCTGTAGAAAAGATCTTGTAGGTGCAAGTTGCCCTTGTATCTGAAGTTCCCACTTACTCTAAACTGAGTATAAGCCAACATTCAATCTGTAAGAATTCATTATTTCACTAAAATTTCAACTGATACCATCTTACTCATTTCTGTGGTAGTCACATGTTTCTCTTGTGCTCTGCTATCCAGTGAAATACCCAAATGTCTTATATCTCCTCAGGAAGGGTTGTCATTTCTGGAGATTTAAGAAAAATTATTACTTTGAGGATCATCTGGTTTTTCTGTTTTCTTTCAATAAAAGCAATGTTCTCTCCCAACATTTTTACATCCTAATTGTAAGAGAAACACTCTGCCATCACAATAAGAACAAAATTAACATACCAGCCTTTTCTTTTAAGACTTTAAAGTGCAAATTATATTCACAAAGAAGAAAAAAACAGCAAACTGGCATTCTTGATATGTGAACACTGAGTATATTCAGTTTTCATGTGTGCAGACCCCAAATTGAGCAAACTGTTAAAAAAAATACAATTGCTAGATTTGCACAGATAAGAGCTTTCACACATAAACTGTACTGCAATGGGCTGAATAAACTAAATTGAAACCCATGACTGTGATCCTCTGCCATTGCAGAAAGGGTTGATGGGACTGTAACCTATCAACTTCATTAAATTACTGTGACATGTTTCAAAATTGTTTTACTAATAGCTAGAAATGGACGAGTGTACAAGATCAACTGAATAGATTTGTGATGCATACTTTTTCTCCACTGCACAGTCACAAAGCCTGCCCTGCAAATTTTTACAATCCGCAGTTAGCAGAATGATTATTAATGATTCTGTCTTTTCTATTCCCAATGTGCCAGTAACCTTTGCTCTGATTGCTGTGTGCCAGGCATTTAAGAGTATATAGCACATGGGAGAGCTAAATCAGGCAATACAGACTACATTATACATAGAGAACTAAATGTGCACACACAACAGATGTTTGACTTTTTAATCAGATTTACTTGTGCTCACCTCAGAATAAAAGTCATCCAGGCAGAAGAAGTCCTGTGCAAATGCCCATGTAGAATAACATGATCCTGGCTGAACAGTTCCTCTGCCTTTCCATTTTACTGTGCCCTTTTTATTTTCAAGGGCAACAACTGCCTCAGCCTACCTCAGTTTATGCTACCCTGCAAGAAATCAAGTGCCTTCTGACATTTCCCAGAAGACAGTCACTAATTACATTACATTCCCACTGCCAAAACAAGGGCCTGGGCTTCCTGAACTCCCAACCTGTTCATTTATCTTGTAGAGCCACATTATTATCCTTTGGGAGAAAGGGGAGAAGACTTATCACAGAAATTTAATCAGAATAATTTCATGGACATAAATGTTACTCTTGCAATTTGGAATGTGATTTGTATGTTTCTGTGGGATTAGAGACAGAAAGATCCATTAAACAACACTGGATAAAGAACTGGGGGATTTAGCATCTAATTCTAGTTCTGCCCTAATACTGCATGCCATTGTGCAAGCTTCTTAATTAGAGTGGGCTTGTTTTCCCGTCTAAAAACAGATTTGCTCTCCTGGGTTCCCTCAAGTTTTGTTATGTTTCCCCCCACCCCTCTTTCAGTCATTTATTCAACTGAATTTCAGAAACTACCATAGTGGATTCGCTTACTCTTCAAACACTGCTCAAGCTGGTAGAAATAAAAAGCACGAACAGATGAAAACAGTAAAATGAAATTCCTCTCCTCGAGGAGTTAATGGTTTAGTGAGAGACAAAGACAAATAAGTTACAGTACAGTGTAAGATGGTATTACCAGGAACTATTTTCCTATTGTGTTTTGATTACCCAGAGAAAGCCAGCTATTTAATAAAATACTTTTAAAGATAAATGGAACCCTAGATATCTAGACCAATTTCTTTATCTTACAAAGACTGAAACCATGAGACTCAAAATCTTCCAGATCATAACCCCAGTCTTCAACTTCCACTGGCGCTCTGCTACCATGACCCATTTGTAAATGTTACCTCTGAACTCAATTTGTAAATATGCCAATAAGCAGACGCTATCTTACCAGGATATAAGGGCAGCCAAGGTAAATAAAACTGTCCCAATATACAAGTAATCATTAATTTCTAATTAATGCTTCTATTCATTCTTCTTCCCTCTATGTCTAAACGTCCCTCCCAATTTTTAACTCTAAGTACCTTACCATTTCCTCTGTGACTGTAAAAAGTAAGAGTTGGTCTACATTTCCAAGTTTCCATTTTTATCAGACATTTTATTAAACTGATGATTTTGTCGGATCCCTGAACTCCTCATACTACTTTGCTGCTGATTTTATGCATAAGTTTTAGACCCCCTATCTTATTCTAGTTTGCACTTACAATATACATGGCTTTTTATAACATGACTGGTCCTGGGTTAACCACTGTACAGACCCAGATATTTGTGTATTCTCTTAAAACTTCCCAGGCCAGAGAAGCAGTCTACCTAGACCTCTCAGACCAGGATTCAGTGTGGTTCTTGGTAACTCAAATTCCATTTGACATTTGGACAAGAAGTTGTATGTATAAGACTAGGAGAGATACTTAGCCTCTAAGGAGACACAGAAAAACACTGTTGTATTGGGTAAGACTTAAAAAAATGCAAATTCCAGGACAAGGAAGGATTATCTCTTTTTCCTCAATTTGGGACTGTATCTTGTCTACTCTTATTTTATCTTATACTGGGAAGTGAACCCAGGCATGTTTTACCACTGAGATACATCGCCAGTAGCTTTTATTTTCAGACAGGGTCTTGCTAAGTTGCTAAGGCTAGCCTTGAATTTGCAATACTCCTGCCTCAGCCTCCTGAGTCACTGGAATTACAAGCATGCACCACCATGCCTAACTCTACTGTTCTTTGGGGACCTAACACATGCTAGGCATATTTCTCAACTAAAATGGGACATTTATGATTAGGGTTTGTATGGTAGGTATAACAGCATATATCTATGAATGGTAATATTTCACTTACAGGAACTTATTTCATAAATTACATAATCTGAACTGGCGGACTAAAAAAAACAAACAAGTGTAGTTAAGAACAATAAACAGAATACTTAGTCTAGGTTTCCCCTTTGGTTTCAAATCCATAGAAGTGATGAAGAAAATCTATATTTCAAATATCTATACAATGCTGCAGGAATATGAATAATAATTTCCAAAAGATCAAAGGATGAAACCACCAGCCAAAAATAAGACAGGAAAACTGTGACCATCAGCAAGCATGGCTGTAGAACATAACAGAAGAATGAGGCAAGTCCCACCCAAGAAACAAACATGACACCCAACCAAGAAATAAGATGATGCCCCATCTCCTTCATAAATCAGGACAGAAGATAACAATAAAATACTACTTTTCCCTTCATTGACCAGCAAAAATGTATGTGTGGCTCTATCAAGTCTTAGAAAAACTGCAGGGAATCAGAGAGTTCCAAAGAGCCATATCTAATAAAACCAAACACCTGCATATTATTGATCTAGCAATTACACTTCTTATTGTGAGAGTAACATTCTCACTGTGCACAAGGATTCACGTACAAGAATGTTAACTGCAATGTTAACTACATAAGACAACCAGGATTTATATTTACTTATAAGTGCTGTAAGAAAATGTGAAAATGCACATTGGTTTTAAAAATGCAAGGAAAAGTTGTAAAATATGACCATGAATTAGGTCGCATACAAAAAAGTCAACAAATTGCAAGCAATAGAAATTATGCCGTATGATTAAATTAGAAGTAAACAACAATTAATAAATTAATTGTGGGATATTGATAAGTTGTCTTCAACACTGTCATTATTAAATCTGAATCTGTGTTCTGGCTTCTGACAAGTACCTTTTAAGGTACTTGTGATTAGGCTTAAATTGCCCAACTGTGCCCAGGGAAGCTAGGTCAACAATGATCATAGCTGGAATAGCACATCCCCAGACTCAAGAAACAAAAACATTCACTAATTCGGATCACATGTGTCTTGAAGAGTGAACAACTCTCACAGGGATTAATTCATGTACAGTCAGGTGAGAAGCTAGCATGAAGAAAAGAGAAAGCAGACCAAATATCCTGAAAAAAGGATAGAAAAGAAAGGATAGGGAAGAAAAAGGAAAGGAGTTAATTCTAACTTTTTTTTTTAACCATCTCTCTCCCAAGAATTCCTTTCTGAGGTAAGAAGGCGGATGTGTGTGGGGGGGCGGTAAAAAAATGAAAAGTGAAAATCATAAATCTTGAAATAAGTCTTATACAGAAAATACATAAGAGCTGTCAAAGCTCAATTTTAAAATCTATTTTTTAAGTGAGCAAAAGCTTTGAACAGATACTTTTCCAAAGAGGACACATAGGTGGCACATAAACATATGAAAGATGCTCAACGCCAGTAATAGTCCTCACACAGAGAAAATCAAAATCACAAGATATCACTGTATAACTATTAGAATAACCAAACTTAAAAATAATGACCATATAAAATATTGATGAGGATTTGTAGAAAATGGTACTCTCATATGCAATGCAATCACTTTGGAAAAGTTTGTCCTCCCTGTGGACCTGCAATGGGGTCCTGACCATCTTCCTGCTCAGTAACCAGTTGTGGCAACAACTTGTGCCAGCGAGTGCAGAGGAAGGTAATGATCACAAGTCCCTCTGGCCCCACAGAGCATGTCTGTCCAGAACTGGACAAGTCCCAGTGCACCTGCCTCTAGCCCAGTTTGGACACTTGACTCTGCAAGGCAGCCCCCCCACCCTCCACAGTCTCTCTTCCAGCCAAACTGCTGCCACTAAGAGAGCTTCTGCTACCACTGCTAAGATCCAGTGCATGAATCTTATAAAGGGATTTTCCTGCAGCCTCCAGGGATAACAGTAGTAAGCACCTCCATCATCTCTTGGAAGCCAAGTGCACATGAACAGATCACCATGTCAAGTACAACTCCTGGTACCCACAGCAAAGAACCAATTAAACAAGTGTAAAAATGTGTAACAACAGACTGTGTGCCTCTGTGAGACCATCCTTTTTGGATATATACGCTTCACTGACTACATCCTCAGGAAGCCAGTCCCAGAGCCCTATGCCATGTACTGTTTTCCTTGTGCTCAAAAAGCATAAGCCCCAGAAAAGCCTCTTTTGGGTGGTACTGCTTTGCCTTTTCTTCATTTCTATCTCAAATTGAGCAAAAGGGCCCAAAAGCTCAGCTGGTAACTCTAAGAGTTCAGAGATGGCAATACTAAAGAGCTGTGTTCTTTGCCTTTTCTTGATTTCTGTCTTTAAAGGAGCAAAGACTCCTAGTCAGACTGGCAATGTATATACATTTCAAAGCTTATCAAATGGTACATTTTAAATAAGCACAGCTTATGTAAATCAATTATGCCTCAATAAAAAGTCTTAAAATTCAATCATTGGAGGTATTCCTGAGTGAAAATTAGAAGATAAATGTACATTTATTTAATTTTTCCATGCTAACATGAAGGCCAAGTAAAAAGGTTACTATTCGCCAGACACCATACTAGATATTATGATACAAAAAACAAACCTGAAAGATAAATTTAGCAATTAGGCACATCTCCAAGAGTACATACATGGTGCCACAATTAAAGGATATGACAAGAACAATAAAAAGAAATGCTAACCAAATTCCTAACAAAAGTCTTCCTCTGTCTCTGTATACAGAATTCCCTCATCTGAAAAGAATTTGTTCTACCAATTTACAGAATATATGTCTTAAAACAGCCTGACCCCTAAACAGCTCCTCTGTAAGAGGCCTAGAAATCCAGCCCAGTGGTCAAATAAGCAGATGGTAATACAGGAAGAAGCCTCAAGATTCTTCAGGAGCTATAACTGCCTGGGGTAAGCCATTTAAGACTCTGATGATCCTCATGTCCTTATTTAAAATATAGATGGGCTGGGATTGTGGCTCAGCAGTAGAGCACTCCCTTAGCACAGGCGGGACCTGGGTTCGATCCTCAGCACCACATAAAAATAAAGGCATTGTGTTGTGTCCATCTACACCTAATAAATAAATAAATAAATATTTTAAAAATAAAATATAGAAGCAATAATTTATCTGGCTATCTGAAAGGGCTGCAATGAGATAGAATATCTAAAATCCCCCTAAAAGTCATAAGTGGAATATAAATACTAGATGGTATTCATATTAAAAAATAAATGTTTGCCTTACAAATTAAAAAAATTTAACTACCTCCCTTTTCTTATTAATTGCATAGGAAAAGGAAGAAGCTACTTATCAACATTATAATCAGTCTGAAATCATACTTTGAAGTATATGAAAAGCTCATAAGTGATTCACTACATTATTATTATTATTTACAATGCACACTAAATATTTGTCAGATTAATGCTTTTAAATAAAATCATTAGCTCCTTATTCAAGACATAATAAAAACATAACTTACAAGCACTTTACAAACACAAAATTTAGCTAGAGCTGCATTATTTTTATAACTAAAATACATCAATAAATATTCTAATGCTAAAACCATTGAAAGTATTTTAACACTTGCTAGAGAGATCTGACTTTCTGAAAAATACTTACTTCAAAGAATTTGAAAAATTCCCAAATAATTTTTAGATATTCAGACTTATAAAGCCCTATGACCTCTTCCAATCCAATTAATTCTCAAAAACATCTAATTTTTGTTTCTAATTAGGTAGTTAACCATAAAATTTCAAGTCTTGTCATTAGCATTAATTCTTTTGGTTAAGAATGATATATGTATCACATATTTTTCTCTAACTTTTAGGTATCAATTATTTGAAAATGACATTGACTATGTAAATCACAAAAGAAAACCCAAAATGCCAAAAACCCTAAACCCAAAATAAATCTGAATTCCAAAGGAAAACAAAGAATTATAAAATACAAAATTGGATGGTTTGCCAAGTAGGTAAAGAAAACATTGTCACCATTCCCCAATTATAAAGCTGAATCATAGGAGATGACTTTTCTTTCAATGGTAGGATTGAAATGAGGGCCTCAGGCATGCTAAGTACAAGCTCTACCACTGAACTACACCCCAGCCCCCAAATCACCACTGTTGTTCATTAATGCTGGTCAAAAATTTGCAATTTTATATGCATGAACAAAATAAAACAGGATAAGGTTAAAAAAGTATAAATTTGTGTAATTCACTTGGCAGTTCCCAGTGTGAATGCTACCAACCTTGAGTTTCTGTTTTTTATAAACAAAAGGCTTTATGATAGCATTATTTCTGGCAACCAAAACTGCACTCATGAAATAAAGTTTTGAAATAATTAAATGTTTTTTTAAACTAAATATTCCTAATTCTCTAAGCCATCATAAGGAGGAAGACAAATACCAAACCATAAAATACCTCAAGTGTACAAACTATGTACTTCTTCTCAAACATCCAACTTTACGTTCTTCTGAACAAATTCCACTGAATAACAGTGAGATCACCATCAAAAAGCAGTATTCAAGGGGGCTAACCACAGAAAATCAGTTAAAATATCAAAATCATAAAGCTAATGGTAATGAATTAGTTAAATAATGAAATCGGAGAACATTTCACATAAACATTTTATATATGTTGTATCATATCTCACTACAACTTTAGTCTGCTATTGCCCCCATTTAACAGATAAAGAAACAAGACTCAAATAGGTTACATAGCTTACTGAAATTAATGTAACTAGTAAATTAAAGAACTTATATTCAAAATCAGCTCCATCAAACATCAAAGTCTTATGCTGTTTCTGCAGCAAAGATCTTCTTGGAATAAGGGTAAGGTATATAATATGTCATTAAGAAAGTAAGTCACAGCCAGGTGTGGTGGCACACACCTATAATCCTAATGGCTCAGGAAGCTGAGGCAGGAGGACCATGAATTCAAAGCCAGCCTCATCAACTTATTCTAAATAATATATAAAAAAGGACTGGGGATGTAGTTCAATGATTACATGACTCTGGGTTCAATTCCCAGTACCAAAAAAAGAAAGTAAGTCACACAGTTACTAAAACATGTATTTGTTTAAATTTCTAAGCATTCTACTCAGCTACAAAACCTTCGTTGAATAATAAAATTTCAGGAAAACCAACCAGAGACACTAGATGTCTTTTTGTCTAACTATCCCAGACAGTTGGGACTGGAATTCAAGAGTCCCTCAACTCTATTGCTACCCATGATAAATATATACAAATACTTAGGAAATACTAAGCAGAACTCAATAGGCATTATAAGGGGCATAGAATGTAATACAAAACATGGCAATATCTAAGGCATGGACAGCAAGCATCCAAAACAATTTTAACTCATCTGAAGCTAAATGATGACTGTAATATATTTAACAATTTGTTTGCCATCTTACAATTTAAGAGAACACTTTAACATTGTTTTAGTAATCCTCTTTAAGTTAAAACCAAAAGCTATTTAATGAAATTTAAACCAATGCATACCTTTGAAGGGTTATACACAATTTTCTCAGTTATATTACCATAAAGAAGAAAATGCTAAGTGAAACTTTTCCTCCAGATGATGCCCACTTTTAACTTTAAAGGAAATACCAATTTAAAACCACAGTGATAAAAATGTTGCAGTGCTTTTAGGACTTTCAGATTCATATCAAAAGTCAAGAGGGGGCTGGGGTTACAGCTCAGTGGTAGAGAGCTTGTCTCCTATAAGTGAGGCACTGTGTTCAATCCTCATCATCACATAAAAATAAACAAAATAAAGATAGATATTGTGTCCATCTTTTTAAAAAAGTGGGAAGGGGTCTGCTGGAGAGCAACAATAAGTGCAACTGACCCCCCCCCAAAGGAACCTCCTTTCTGACTTGATTTTTTGTTAATGACAGACAAGCCCTGAGCTAGTGGAAGTGAACAACTACCCAGGTATTTGACTGACCACTGTCAAGTCCTTGTCCTATGCACAACTGCAGCTGATGCTACCCTGGTACACAAACAGGCAGCAGCCCTAGATTGGGTACAGATGGGGCCATACTGGGGTAGAGATGGGGCCCCCAAGCCCAGGTGAACTAGTTATCAATGGCCCCACTCCTGGATTCTCATCAGAGGGAGTTACTGGGACTTAGCACCAAAGCTTCTGCAAATGCAACAGGGCTTGTCCATCAAATGACTGCTACCTTGGAGGCATGACTAGCCATGGAAGCACAATCTAACCACCAATTATGCAATTGCCAGAGAAGCTGGCACAGCTCTCCTGGTTACCAGGGAAACCATCATGCCCCACTGGGTGTGTTCCAATGACAGCTACAGTAGCCCAGCCTCTGGACTCTCACTGCCCTGGAAGAAGGACAGATGGTTGGCTTGGTAAGGTAGAGATTGGGGGCTGCTGCTTCATCTAACTGGGTTATAATGAATGCTGCCACTGCTCCTGAGGTCCCATCAGACTTTCAGCCCTGCCACTACCACATAAGCCACGGGGCTGTCAATCAAGCAGCTACTTCTTCAGTGGTCCAACCCAGCTGTCATCAGGATGGCTGCAGGCTCAGCTGTCCTGAAGTGGTTCCAGGAGATGTGACTTCAGCTATAGCAGCTTTAGACAACCTACAGTCAGTCACCCAGGAAGGAGGTCTCCAACCTGTAGCCACTTTGGATGCCTCCACCCACCTTCAGCTGCCCCCATTCTGGCAGAAAAGGAGCACCTCCCCAGCCCACAACAGCCAGAACAGGTGAGCCATAATACACCTATGCAGGCTGGCCTGACTAAGCAGAAAGCCTGAGTTTAGTCAACAGGAGACTGTGCACGTGTATTAACCTATCCCTGTTTGGCTAAAAAGCAAACTTCCTCATCAGGCCAGTCTGAAACCTGTGTCCTGTTTATAGACCTCCTATGCTGGAATATAGTTTCCAATAAAGACTTGTTGGGATGGTTCTACTACGGTGCATGATTTCTATTTGGGGTAAAAAATAGATGAGCTGCTTGCATTAAAAGCTGATAACAAGATCTACTAGCCCTATAGAATGCCTAACAGCCAGAGAGCTGCTTAAAACTCTAGAGAGCAATGGAGAGCTGTGGAGGAGGTGAGAAAAAGCAGCTAGAAGCCGCTAGCTCTGATCACCAGATATGCTCCTGAAAGCTGCCAGGGGATAGTACCCTGGCTGCAAAGGCAGCTGGCTGGGACAGCTATTAACACCTTGAGGATAAGATTACACTAAGGGTAAAGGGATGCTGGCACTCAGAGCTGGTAACACCTTAGTGTAAGATGCACTTTACCTTTTCATGATTTCTATCCAAACCAAGCAAAAGAACCCCTGACTGATTGGTAACTGTAGCATTCAGCATCAATTCCCAACTCCTTCTGTGTGCCTCCTTATATGAGACTTAAAGTCTAAATCATCATTTCCTAGACTTCTTTGCTAAGTGAATTGTGAATTTGATTTGTTATTTGTCTTTCCTTAACAGAATGCCATTTCTTTCTCTTGCTTTATTATATTAACAGTACTATATTGAATAGTAACTGTCGTTACTATTACAAGTGAACACCCGTGCTTTGCACCTAATGTTAGGTGAAAGCATTAGTCTTTTACCAATAATTACAATATTAGCTACAGTTTTACATAGATCTCTTGATATATCAAGTTGACAAAGCTCCTATTTCTAAGTTTGTGAGAGTTTGCCTTCTATTCCTATCTTTCTAAGCTTTTATCATGAATTGATAGTGAGTATTGTTATATGCCTTTTTCTGTGCATTTATGAAGATGACCATATGGTTTTTTAAAATTCTGTTGTTCATTCTGTTAATATTTTGAACTACAATTTTCAAATACTGAACCAATCTTTCACTTATAAAATAAATGGCACTTACCCAGGATGGATTATCCTTTTCATATTAATGAAATTGAGCATTCAGAATGTTTTCATTCATTTCCAGAAGTTTGTAGTATATAACTAATGAGACTAAGCATTAGGATGTTTTCTTTCATTACTGGGAATTTGGCAATGAACAAGATGGCCTTTAGGAAACTACCCAGCCTCTAGCTTACACAATGTGTAACATGTAAATAATTGGTGACAGAAATAGCCTGAGGAAAAACTGATCTCTTTCTGAGATCTGAAGAACTTAAAAACATTTCATGACTAGGCAAGAAGGATCAGATAGCAAGTATCTGGCCCACCCTCTATGGGAAGATACCTATAAAGCACCTGCAAAAAGCACCCTAAATCAGCTTCTATACAGATGGGCTTTGTGACAAGTCTTCTATCTTCTCCTTTAGCTGACTTTCGAAATAAATTTGCCTTCCTTGCCTTAACACTTTGTCTCTTGACTTAACTACCCTGCTGTTAGGTGAGCAGCTAGACTTAGTTTAGTAACATTAATTGTATTCAATTTACTAATATTTTATTAAATAACATCTTTTTTTGTATCAGGGTAATACTGATCTTCTAAAATAACGTCATGTTCTCTCCCTTCCATTTTTTGAAGAGCTTGTGCTTAACTAGTATCAGAGGTGGGCAGAATTTACCTGTTAAGCCATGTAAGCTTAGAGCTTTCTTTGTAGGAGTGTTTTAAAGTACAAGTTCAACTTCCTTAATAGAGACTTATCCATGTTTTCTTGACAGCAATTTGAAAGTCTGTATCTTTTTTTTTCTCCCAATAATTTTTAGTTGTACATGGACCTTTATTTTATTTATTTATATGTGGTGCTGAGAATCGAACTCAGTGCCTCACACATGCTAGGCAAGAGCTCTACCACTGAGGCACCACCCCAGTCTGGGAAGTTTGTGTCTTTGATGGAATCTGCCCATTTATCTAAGTTATCAAATACATTACAAGATAATATCCCTTTATTGTCCTTTTAATATCTATAGAATCTGTAGTGATGTGTCACTTTCTTTTCTGGTAATAGGAATTTCTGTTTTCTGTTTCTTTGTTCCTTATTAGTCTGATTAGAGGCTTATCAATTTTACTCTGTATCAAATAACCAGTGTGGTTTCATATCTTTTTTTAAAAAACTCCTCCTTTTTAAAATATAATTTTTAGTTATAGATGAACACAATATCTTTATTTTATTTATTTTTATGTGGTGCTGAGGATCGAACCCAGCATCTAGCATGTGTGAGGCGAGCACTCTACCACTAAACCACAATCTAATCCCCTTATTTATTTATTTTCATGTGGTGCTGAGGATCGAATCCAGTGCCTCATACTGGAAAATGCTCTACCACTGAGCTATAACACCAGCCCCTCTTTGAATGTTTTTAAATCCACATTTTTTGTTGCTGTTTTCCATTTCATTGACTTTACTCTCTGTCAGTTCCTTCCTCTTCTTTTTCTGGGTCTAACTTGTTCTTTAGTTTTTAGTTTCTTAAGGTAAAAGCTTAGATGACTGCTTCAAACCTTTTGTTTTCTAATATGAGCATTTAACACTATAAATTTCACCTAAGAGTAGTCCTTTAGGTGTATCTCTCAGATTGATATGCTGTGTTTTCATCTTTATTTTTTTTATTCCTTTATGACTTATTCTTTGACCTATGAGTTTTCAGAATATGATGATTATTTTGAAATACCTGGGGATTTCCCAATTATCTGAATCTTATTTCTAGCTTAATTCTACTGTAGTTAGAGAACACAGATATATTCCTTAAAGAAATTACCTCTAAAAAGAAAGAATAGAAATCAAACTCAATTTTCCTATGTTAAATAACTATAACGACATGCCCAAATTAGAGTCATTCAGCTTCTTGTATGGCATCCTTTCTACTATCATGTTTTTTCTCAATACTGTCTCAAAACAAGACTTGTTATTCGCTCCCTTCACTTCAAAAAGAAAAGAAAAAAAATTAAAAGTATTCCACATGTAGCATCTCATTTGATTTCTACAACTCTATATGTAGGCAAGACAAATGATATTATTTTGCATATGGAGAAGTTGGAGCTGAAGGGAATGACTTGCCCTACTATTCTCAAATGTCTCACTGTTCCTCAATTCTCAAAGATGGAGCAATATAGCTGAGTGTGGATGTGCACACCTGTAATCCAGTGACTTGGGAGGTAAGGGTGAAGAATCCCAAGTCCAAAGCCAGGGTCAGCAATTTATCAAGGCCCTAATCAACTTGATGAGACCTCATCTCAAAATAAAAAATAAGAAAAGGCTTAGGATGTTGCTCAGTGGTTAAGCACCCTGGGTTCAATTCCTGGTACAATAAATAAATACAATAAATACAGTAATATAGATCAATGAAATCCACAAATAATTAAAATATCTCATTTTAGCTATAGTTGGAATTACCACAACCTCAGTTCAGAGTGAATTATAGTAAAATTGACTAGTTTGTTTTTAAATCTTGACTTCTTAAACAGATTCATTATTAGCAAGATTCAGACAACAAAAAATTGGCTAAACTGCAAAAAATAAAAAGCAAACTAATAAAGAACATAGGGAAGTAAATAAGAGCCATAAAAAATTAACATGAAATAAATATATAATAATATAATAAATAAATATATCAAGTTATATGTTTTCTCTTTTAATGTCCTAATTATTGATTAGGATAAAGAGTTCTAAAATATAATTTGTTATTATATTAAAATATGTTAAAATTGAATAGTAAACATTCAAAAACATTATTTTATGCTATCCTATTTCCAACTAAATTTCTAAACTATAGTGTTATAGAAATGAAATGGCTTAAAAGGTAAAGACACGCATTCTTACCATGTAATTGTTGACTTACAAGTTGCAGAGATTCCCTCAGTTAGCACCACTTTGGCTCAGATATCAGTAGTAACAGCAACCAAAATTAAAACTAAAGGAAAAAAATAAAAACAAAATTAAATGCCAACAGGCAAAAGTTTTCAAGTCTTCAAAAAAGTCTTAAATTAAAATTTCATATTTCAGTAATTTTAACGAGAGTCTTAATCCCAGAACCCATTCTTTTCTAATTGGTTTAAGCAAGAAGCTGATATGGTATATAAATTCCCATACAATTTCAACTCCCTATCCTGGAATAAACTCTGAAATTAACTTCAGGGACTCATAGTTAATAAGAGCTAAAGATATATTATAGGTACGTTCAACTGAACCACTCAATGTGTTTATTCAACCAAAACATGCATTTTAAGGTTTGTTACTGCCTACAGAATCCATCAAATATTGATCACTGATGGAAGACTTGTACCTGATGAGAGCCTTTGTAGTAATTTTTCCCACAATAAGATTTAAACTTAATGAACATCTTGGGGATCATATCATAAATATTTAATAGTACACCTAAGGATAAAGTAGTAGTAAAGATTTTATACCTGCTGAATGAACCCAATAAAATATTTCCAGGATACTGTATATTAGCAACCAGGCTATGCAGCAATCTGGCAAATAGTGTTTAACTATGTGCTACAGTATTAGGTAATGAACAGTAAAATGCGGTTTTCTACTCAGAGTTATAGTTTACTTGGAATGAATACAAATAAGAAAAATTTAGTGAATAGGCATTAATTCATTCAGCAAAACTTTATCAAGCATCTTGTATAAGTCAGCCCCTTTAAACACTGAACACACAAAACTGAGTAAGAAAATAACTGACAGGGGGCTGAGATTGTGGCTCAGCAGTAGAGTGCTTGCCTAGCATGTGCAAGGCACGGGCTTCGATCCTCAGCACCACATAAAAATAAATAAATAAAATAAAAAATATTTTTTAAAAAAGAAAAAAACTGACAGATACATGCAAGCAATTTTAATGTTATAAGGTAAATGCAAAAAAGTAATAACATGACAGCCTAAGAATAATGTATTGGAATATGTCAAATAACTGCAGGGAATCTAAGGATAGGGAGGATTGAAGTTTGGGAAAGGCAGGCCAGGCAAGAAAAAGTAGAAACTGCCATTTCCATAGGGGGCGGGGGAAGAGCCTAATACACTCCTGAGTCTAGTAGAAATAATTATAAGAACATGTATGAATTATTTATAGTTCAACAGATTTTGAGAACATAGTTCAGACTGCCACTATCCTTTGAAAAGTATCTTGATAATTCAGAATGACCATTTATTCAGTTTTATTCTGTTTTACACGTATCCTATTTTGCTTATTTAAAATCAAAAGCATCACACAGCTTTCTTTCTCATCCTTAGGAGCAGCTGTACAGCATGCTCTTGATTACACAGAGTAAAAGAAAAAAGTGAGCTTTTCCCTAAGTAATCTGCATTAAATCATCACCTTATTTATAAATACAGATTAGATTATTAGATTACTCAGGCGTCATTTGTCTTCCATCAATCAGATGATCTGATTTGAAGATTCTGAAAGTAACCAGCACTATAAGCCCTATTAAAACCTATTTTAGAGATGGTTTTATCTAGCTAATGTGGTTACAACTAGCTAATGCTGTCTAAGAGTGAGGAAAGTGTCCAACACCGGGTCTGTTTTCTGGATGTTTAGGAATTCTTCCATTTGTATGGAAGTCTATACAATTATTACTTTTGTTATTAGCTATTATTTGGTAAATGCTGTAGTCAGGATCAATCATAATACTAATATTTCACATACATTTAACTTAAGTCTTGAGAGGCAAGTTCTTCCATTAAAAATGAAGAACTTGAGGAACAGAAGGTGATTTGCCCAGGATCACACAGCCAGGGGGAAAAAGAAGTGTCAGGACAAGTTTGTCCAACTAGAGTCACTGGTTTTAACTATACTGGGCTGTCTCCTTTTGGATAAATAAAGATTCTCCCCTCCCCTTTCTTATCCAGCTGCTAACATACCTAAGTCAGGCACCACAAAGATCTTGAAGAATATAACTTCCCTTTTTAAGTGTGTAGCCTCATTGCCAAGTGACAAGCATCAGTCCTTTGAAGTTATAGGTCAAGGCTATAAAGTATGAAACACAACATCCCTACTAAGAGGTGGAATACTGCCAGCTCAGAGGTGCATGTTTCCATGAAATACCATCATTCCAATTCTGTTCACATCTGTGGTTTAATCTCTATATTGTGCTGGCAGTGCCCCCCTATGGAGCAAGAACACACCTGCCCTGTAATTTCTAAATTGGTCTTGTGTTTGTGATGCTCTAGCAGACAATAAGGCCCACCTCCCTTCTAGCTATTTGTTGATTAGAAGAATGAATGAAGGAACAAACTTATCTTTATGGAAACCTCCCTCAAAAATCCCACCAAAGATGTACTTATATTTTCTGCACAATGCTATCAACTAACCCTAACATTAAATCATAATTTAGGGAACAACCATAGACCAAAGCCAAGCCAGGATAATTAACTACCGGCTAAATTTTTTTTTTTCTTCTAAAAATAAGATGGAAGGAGGACCAGACAGTTTCTGGTAGTAACATGAGTTCAGGAAATTTCAATTGCATTATAGACTATTCACCTCCAAAGCATACAAATTACTTTCTGGTTATGTTTCACTGCACAGTGACACAAAAGACAACTGAATTTTTCTCATAAAATATTTAATTTTGTTCTAGAAGGCATTTTACAAGGTCAAGGATAATAAGGTTTTCCCTAGTAATAAGCCCATAGTCTTACTTATTCACTATTTTAGAGTCAATATGAAACAAAGAATCTTTTTTGTGAAAACGTTTAACCTGAGAATAGGTTGTGTCAAAATGACTGTTAATCTGCTGATATTCTTCTAATCTGATTGTATTTGGATTTGTTTACTATTTTGGTCCTTGCCATCTCTCTTAAGCCTCTGAATTTTCCAGAAATCAGAAGCTAGTACATAGAGAGTTTACACAGGCTCTCTACAGAAAGACTGTTCCGTACTTCATTCCCTAGCACCACCTCTTTAACCAGGCTCAAATTCTACATTCTCTTCAAACCCTAACTATTCACACATTAAATTCTATTCACTTACAAGACTCTCAAACTGTATAGAACATGTAGCCACTATGAGCTTCAGAGAAACATATTTCATTAAAATGTTAAATACAAAATTTTGGTATAAAGCATATGAGTAGCACAAATAACAGCAATTCCCCCACCCCACCCCTCTTTGATTATCTTACATTCACCAATCAAAAAAGGCCCAGTTTAATTGGGCTGGCATGATAAAATAAAGTTCCTTCTGTTTTAACTCTATAGGGAAAGTAACTGAACAATCAACCCATTCTTCCATTCTTATTTCTATAGTCTTCATCCCTCTTTTGTCCATAAGACTGCCTGAACAATGAAATGTTGTCTGATTCTAGAATCACAAATAAAATCCAGTTAGATCTTTTAATACGTTATACTTCTGCCCTTTGAAACCAGCCTCCTACTATGCTGCAGAATGTAGCCATGATTCTCTCAAAGATGAAGCTATGTACAGGAAGATATTACACAGACCTGAGAGTGTGAAGTGCAAGGTCAGGGACAGGCATGCAGAGACTGATTCCATCTGCAATAAACAAGAAAAATCTAAAATTTGCATGTGGAACAGTGACACCAAGAGACTGATTTCTGTCTTTTCAGATGCACAGATTATGCAAAGTTAATGTAAAGATAAATGCTCATCACCATGTAAATACAGTGCTATCAAGTGACAGACGCAGAGCTTGCTCTTAAAATAGTGCTTGTATTTTCCATCCATCCCCAAGGAAATGCACAGGCCCATATATTTGACTGAAGCAATGTCACTTAGTGAAAGAGACTGAGAACCATACACCCCATGTACTGAGGCTCCCCTCCACAACATCGCACCTACTTCTGCTTGAACACTGTGGAGGTAGAGGAAGTTCATGATCTGTAGCCACAGTCATTAAATGTCACTATCTAAAATAAGGCTTCCTTTGTACTCAATGAAAGCCTACATCCTTATAACTTCAAACCAGCACTTCCTGGTCTCCCAGATTCTGTGAAGCCCTACAACTTTACCAGTTTCCTGGGATCTGAGGCAGGACTGCCCAGTGCTCTCCAGCTGGTCCCATAAGATGCTGCTCAGAACCACACTTACCACACAGGCCTGCAGGAAAAGCCCTCACCCTTCTCAGTCTCTCTCTGCCCTGACCCATCTGTCTCTCAGTGAATGTCTGACCAGTTTTATTTTCATCTCTTCACACTGCCACCACATGTGACACACCCTGTCCTGTAGCACTATGGGGCAACAATACTCAATTCCTGGGAACAAGATATAGGGGCATTACTTCCACTTGCCAGTTACCTTTCTAAGATAGGTTCCCCCTAGTTTTCATCAGAACACCCTAGCCTCAGCCTGCCCAATGCTGGCATTTTCTGTATCCACTGCTAGGCCTTAGCCTCTTTCCTACTAGTGAAATGGTAACTGCTGCTGCAAGATACTGCTCAAGCTAGCCTAGGAGCAACCACTTCCCCCCTTCTCTGTGCCCACCACAGAATGCTACAGACCCTTGAGCCAGATTCCAAGTCATGCTGGCTTCTCTGCTTACACTGCAGGAGACTCAAGGCAGTTGATTTATACCCAAGTTTCCCTAACTACAAAGATGAGACTGGGAGAAGTATTATTATGAGCTAATAATGTACTGGAAGAGTTGATCTTGGCAATATGATGACACTATCCCACCTGCCCCTGGGGCTTAGCCCACCAGATCATGCAATATGCCACAGTGGAAAACTACCATGTCCTCCCAGGCCTTTAAAGAGACAGGAGTTCACAGCAATTTCCTGATCAGCATGGCCCAGAACAAAACAAATAAGCATAGGAAAAATGTAGAACCAAGATGATTTCACAAGTTCAGGTTTTGTTCTAGTCTTAAATTTGCTCACTTATTGATTACTACAACAACAACAACAAAACCAAACTGCTGAAAATGCAACTTGTCACTATAACAGTTCTTAGTATTTTTCTCTTATTCTCCTTCTTCCTTGGTACATAGATAATATTAAAGAAAAAAAAACTTTTATCAAATAAATAAATTTTCCCAAATGCCTAGGTAATAAAATAAATCATGATGTGTGTTCCTTGCCTACTTCAACCAGAGAAAGCTAGACATGCCTTGTTCGCAATGATTTCATGCTTGCTGTCTGACCACCACTTTTAAATGCTGCACAGGCAATATGCATAATATGCATGAGAATTTGAGTCAACAGGACAGTTGTTTCCATTCAACTACACAGTTAATGAGCTTCTTTGCAATAGATATAAAAAGATAAAACAATAACAACTTATTTATGATAAAATAAGGTTTCCAGCTTGAGGAAAGACTGCTGACTAGAATCAAGTAAAAAAAAAAAAAAAGCTTTTAAGCAATATTCCGGAACATCCACAATCATTAAATACAAATGTGGACTAGTACCACTTGGCATCAATAAGCCATTTTCTTTGGAATACTCAGAGACAGCCTGAACACTGCAGAAAAGAAAGGAACAGGCAGGGTAGTAGGAGGAGACAGAGAACTGGACGTGTTACAAGGTGGACAGAAAGTGATGAACAGGGCTCAGAATAGGAAAATCAAGGTGAGACCAGAGGGTCCTTGAACCTCTGTCCAGAATTGTGTAGAAAACATATACAACAAGTTTACCAGCTAGAAGATTCCAAAATTTTAATTTTTTAAAAAACTCCCCATTTTTAAAAGTGAGACACACTGTCCTTGGCTGATCTTCTGTTGCTCTTGACCCCACAAAGACTACAAACCAGAGGCTATCAGGGACGCCTTTAAAGGTAACAGATCTTGAAACAGATCCAACCCAAGTGAAAAGATTTCCTTGCCCAAACTATTTTTCTCTGCTTTAATTACTGAACCCTATAACTGGAATTCATCCCTGATTCAAAGAGATGCTAAAAATAGTGTGTTTTAGAATATAGAATGAGACACATCATGTAATTTTGTTACTAAATGGACTCCTAGTGTTTCACTGCTCAGTAACGTACTCTTCAAATACATTTCCTTTTTTATTAATCAAAAACTGTAAAACACTTCAGACACATTAAATATTAATTCTCAATACGAATTATATTTATTAGTTTATAAGTGAAATTTGAGGCATCTACTAACCTGACTTAAAAGAGTCTCCTGACTTGTTCCCTCTCTTTCTAATCATGACCTTCATTAAATACCTTTGATTGCAAGAGTACCACCTAATTTGCATATGATAAATGAATTAAAGCTGTTATACAACAGGCTCTCCATTGCAAATGACAAATTAATAACAACAACTTACATTTGAATCCACAGTGCCATTTACAAAAAGCTTTCACATAAATCATCTCATGTAATCCACAACAACCCTGACTCCAACAAGACAGAAATCACTTTAACCATCTAGGAAACTGGCTCATAGAAAGAAAAGACTCGTTCAAAGAAATCATTCAGCTAAATAAAGGTGGGAGACATTCACCTATCAAAGTTAACTCCATCTCTGACTCCCAATTATGGGGGTTTGGATGTAAGATGTCCCCCAAAAGGTCACATGTGAGACAATGCAAGAATGTTCAGAGAAGAAATAATTGAGTTTTGGGAGCCCTAACCCAATCAGTAAATTAATCACCTGATGGGATAGAGTGGTAATTGAAGAGGGGGTGAGGGGGTGGGGGGATGGCAGGGGAGTGTGTGACAGGGGTGGGATGGGGCATGGGGGGGTGGCTTTGGAGTATATATTTGTATCTGGCAAGTGAGCTCCACCTCTCTCTGCTTCCTGACATCATGTCAGCTGCATCCCTCTTCCACACTCTTCCTCACCTTGAGCCTTGAGGAACAGGGTCTGCTGTCTGGGGATTGAGACCTCTGAAACCAGGCACTCCTAAATAAACTTTTCCTTCCCTAAAATGGTTCTGGGCAGATCTTTTAGTTGCAGCAGCAAAAAAGTGGACCCAAACACTCCCTCTATCTTTTTCAGTGTGTTGGTGGAACCATCCTAGCCTGGGTGAATCACCCCTCCCTACAAACTTCTATAGAAGGAATATCACCCATGTGCCAGCCAACTTATGCTGCTGTATACTGTGGCTAACCTTTGGAGACCTATGCTTTGCCTCCTCAACTCAATCAGGAGCCCTGAGAGGGCAGGAATTGTGTGTTTTTGTAATATCCAGAGCCAATTCAGTGTATGTAATAGGCATACACTAAATTTCTGTTTATGATGCCACATGTCAATGAGCAGTCCAGTAGACAAGGTCTCATTCCCTAACTTCAGAAACCAAGCCATGAGCTGGTCATGGTGGTGCATGCCTGCAATCCTGGCGCCTTAGGAGTCTGAGGAAGGAGGATCTTGAGTTCAATGTCAGTCTCAGCAACTTAGTGAGGCCCTAAGCAACTCAGTGAGGCCCTAAGCAACTCAGCGAGAGAGATCTTGTCTCTAAATAAAATACAAACAGAGCTGGGGATGTGGCTCAGTGGTTAAGCATCCCTGGGTGCAATCCTCAATAAAAAGAAAATGAAGAACCCAAGCCATAGCCTTCTTAGCTTTGGCTCCTTCCAGAAAATCTCTTTCATGTACCCTTATAAATAAGCTAAAAAGAGGATTTCTTATTCTGATTTGTTGTTATTTTCTTTCTGCTTTTTACAAAAAGAGAATTTCTTAACTGGGTCAAAATTGCCTTACATCTTACTGGCTGGGTTTCTGCCCGTCTTCCACACCTATTACATACCATCCCTGGATTCTGACTGCATGTTGCTTCAGGAGTACCTGCTCATGTTTTTATTCACTTATTTTGACTGCCTTGATTCCTAAATAATCTCCTGGCTTCTATTCTGGTGCCAGAACCTCACCTTTATCTGCCAGACCAACCTTGACTCTCAAACCTGACTTTCTAACCTGTCCTCACATGTACAACAGTTCATCACCTACTCAGGGGAGCCTTCTACAACTGGTGAAAAGAGGAAGCATGCTGTTTATTGCATGCAAAACTTCCACTGCTGTTTTAGGAGAAGGATAAATGTAACAACAGTTCTGATGATAGTTACTCTCACCTCTCTCTGACCCTTATTTTCTTCAAGCTCATACTCTGAAATGGTGGCAGATGCCCTGGCCTACTATAATATCATGGTGCAGTGAGCTAACTTTTGGATACCCATGCTTTAGAGCACAACCCAAACAGGATTTGTATTTAATTTCATTAAATATGCTGACTCTGAAATTTGGACAAAAAAAAATAAAGAAAAGTACTATATAAATTCACAAAAATACTTAGGAAATGTGTACAATACCAGAAGAAAATAGTAAAACATTAATGCTGCATTGCAGAGGTGGCTTTTTTCATTCTTACCATAACAATTTTTACATACCCCAGAATCAATCTATATTTCACAGCAAGCTGTAACACTAAACCTGACATAAAGATTTCATGTGCAATCCAACAAGTAACTTCAGGTGTCTTTTTCTTATTCCCTGAGGATCAAGTATAGTAACAGCCACTATAACAAATGGGTCCATAAACTTCCACCCAGAGGGGACTCTCTTGTGTTCAAATAGACTGACAAACATAGCAATAACATCTGACAACATGTCTACATTCAATTCTCCTGAGCCTCTAGTCAAACTCTAACACACACTATATCTAAAGTAATGAAAGCTAAATGACTTACCACCATGTTACAAGAATGCTACAGTTCACAAAACAAGATAAATAGAAGGAAAAAAAATCACCTCTTAGAAAGGAACATTAAACTTTAGTTGCCTAGAAAGTAACTCAAAAATATCTCTAGCATTAAATCTCATCTCTGATTAGTTGAGTGGCAGTAATCATTTAATTAGTGGCATCCAATATAATCTTGGAGGAAACATTTTCTGTGAACCAGAGACTGCATGAAAAAGGGGGAAAGATCAGAGGTACAGGACTTAAGAGATCTGAGTTCCATTCCTGGATCCCCCACCAAAATCTCTGGGCCTTGGGACAGTTATTACTGTCTGAGCCGCAGAATCCCCACCTATAAAAATAAAGCCAATAACATCTCCCCCAGAGTGAGAAGATGGGGAATGATGAGCTATCATGGTAAGGAACACAGCAAGGTGGCAGAGGCATTTGGTCAATATTGCTCTACTGCAGACAGCAAAACATTAATCCTGTGAAGATACAGGGAGGGATGTCAAAAAGGACAACTACCATACTAAGCAGCATTACCAGGACCAAGTACTCATACCATCCCATATGTGCACAGATGGCATGCCCCTTCTCCCTCTCTGAGGTTACACAGGTAGGAATGGTCTATCTACAAATAACAGTAATGGATGCTTAGACAGGAGATTGATATAGTAGATATCCCTGCTCCTTTTTTTATTTTTATAATAAAGATAACAATGACCAATTTACCTACCAAAAGGACAAAGAAAAGTGAATATTACAGATAGATTTTTGATGTTTGAGGTCCTCAGGTTTATTTCTTAAAGTTTAATTTACTTTTGCAAAGCAGTCTGTGAATAGCTTGAATTCTGTATAAGATACTAGCCAAATCTGACAACCCTGAAGGACAAAGACACCAAGATCCTGATTCTGTCACCCATCATCATTCCCCTTACTTAACAGCATTCTTCTTACAAAATCTTGAGGAGCCGTCTCTCCCAAAGGAAGATCTCATCTCTGTAGAACCTTCCACTTATATAGTGCACTGAAGAAATTACAATGGCAACTAACTTACACAAAGACAGACAACAGGCTTAAACTCAAAAAGCACCCCAGCAAGTCACACACACTATTTCACAATCTCCTTTCACAACTGCTGGATGAATAAATTCCATGGAAATTTCCTAAAATAAATACTGTATAATTCAGATACCAAAAATATATAATTATGTCATTGTGTATTACAACTACAGATTTTAGTACCATTTTTATTAATCTCAATGTTTAAATTTAATGACCTCAAATCTTTTTATAATATAAAAGTGATTAGCAATTTTAAAGATACATTTCACAGCATCTGAATGAGTTACTGCACATAAAAATACAAAAGCGTCATTATAGAAACCAACAAAATTGTGAGATTTCAACATATCACAGCCCTCTCTCCTGCATAACTTTTAAACTTCAGCATTCGCAACCTAAAAGAACTATAAGCTGGTCATCTCTACCCTGTCACAAAGAAGGCAATCCCTCCACTATATATACCAGCCTTCCAACAAGGAAGGGAAGGAGGAAAGAAAGAAGTAGGGAGGTGGGCAGAAGACCTGGGCAGGAGTCACCACTGATTCTCTGTGGCATTACTTCTTCCTAAAGGTAATAAGTGATACAGAGCAGAAACTCCTGTCCCTCTTTGCTGATGACCCAGCATAAGGAGAAAACAGAAACCGAAACATCTGATCTCCAATATCTACCAACTGACAAAGGAAGAGAACCCAGCTCCTATGAGCACTGTAGGGCTTCTTATTTAAAACATCTTTTTAGTTGGGATTTGTAGCATGAATTTGCTAAGCTGAAAAGCTAAGCAGGACTGTATCTACCCCAACATAAGGCACTTGAAAGAGAACAAATGAGGAACATGGTCACTACCCCTGGCTGAGCCTATGGTACTGCTCCTGGCACTCTGTTTCCATGCTCTACGTACAACATATGTCTCTAAATCCTCATAACAACCCTATGAGTATTCCCATTTTATAGCTGAAGAAACTAGGGAAGAGTCAAGAGCCTTGTCCAAGGACAGGAGGAAAAAATGAAGTTGACATTCAAAACAAAACAAAAATATGTTTCCAGATAATATACTTTCAACCACTAGCCAGTCCTTCTTTTATTTGAAATGAGATAATCTCACTGTAAAAACAACTCTTAAAATGTAAAGTGATTATCAGATACCCATTCTATTACACTATTAAAAGGTAAATCTCAAAATCTGTCTACAGAAATTCTACCCAAGCCACTAGAGCCATGGGAAGTGTATTGTGTATTTCTGTATACATTATATCACATAATCTTCAGATCCCAAAGAGGATGGCACAGGTGGGTATTAAAACATCCAACTAACATATGAGTATCTTCCAGAGTCAGTAAATGAATACCACTACAAAGCTTCTAAGAGGCAAAGGCTCAGTTCATTCATAAATGACACTTTTGGAAATATTCTGTCCTCTTTCTCCAAATGAATCAAATTTCATCGGGCCTCCATTTTATATAACCTCCATTTTATATAAGATTACACAGGAATGGTTTAAAGCTCAGAACACAAAGAAACTTAAATGAAGTAAATATCAGACATCAACAATATCTTCCAAGGAAAGTAGTAATCCACAGCTGTTTCAATCCTGGCAGAGTAATAAGGAATCTGTCAATGGCAGGGATAAAAGATACAAGCTTATCTGTTAACAAACTTTTAACCTTCATATGTGAGCTAAAATGATGGATTAGAATCACCAAGAGCCCCTAACACACAGCCAAGTCTGCATCCATCTGCCAAGTCTTTCCTGGCAATACATATGGATAGTGCATAAGGATATGGGGCAGGAGAACTGAGAGATCATGCCTCTCTGGCACTGGTGAACACCTCTGGCTGCAGAGTAGGAGGCTGAAATCTGGAGGAAGTCAGGAGAACTGAGAGAAATTCCTCTCCAAAAAGAGATCTCCTGAGCAGGAGAAAGCCACAGACTAGAAAGTAAAGAACTCAACAGTGTCCAAAAACACAAGTAGTCAAGCTATAAAACAAAGAGATCTCCCACTCTTCAGAAAGATGACAGCTTGGCTCTTAAGCATAGGAGATCACCAATGTCCTATTGGGGCTCAGATTCAAAGCTCCATTAAAATCAAAGTCCCAATCCCAATCTTAAGGCAGTAGAATGCCAGTGGTGACCAGTACCTAATATTACTACAAAGCTCTGCCCTAGCTCAGAACTCCACATTAACAGGGTGACAAAGAATATACAGGCCCTTTTTGGAAAGTAGATATTCCTCGGACTTTATTATTCTTTAGTATACAATATCCAACACATCATAAAACATAATAAATCACAATAAGAACATAATCCATAAGAAAACAATCAACAGAGGTAGACTCGTACCTGACCTTGATATTGCAATTAAAAAATAGATGAAACTATGATAAGTGTACTAAAGAATCTAGTGAAAAGATGAGCAGATAAAAAGAACAAGTAAAGGATTACAAGAGAATTAAATAGGAACTAAAAAGCATATAGCAAAACTATAAATGAAAAATTTTAACTTTGAAAATAAAAGAACACATTCAAAGAGCTTACCAGAAACCTAGATACAGAGGTTCTATGATTTTTAAAAAAAAATGGGGGAAAAAAATCCAAAAGCCAACAAGAAAGAGTGTGGCAGAAGTGTTACTCAAAGAAGTAATGTCTATAAATTTTCCAAATGTTCTAAAACACATTAACTCACAGATCCAAGAAAATCCATCAACCCCAAGGAATAAAAACACAAAGAAAACCATATCTAGACATAGCACAGTCAACCTGCTAAAAACTAAAGACAAAGAAAAATTTCAAAGCAATCTGAAGAAAAAAAAGACATACTACTTTATAGTATGCAAGAAGAGCAACATTAAAGAAGCCTACCTTTTGTCAAAAATAATCAAAGTCAGAATACAGTCGTCTGGTATGGTTAAATTTTGAGGGATAGAAAAACAATTGTTGCATAGGACTCTTTATCCAGCAAAATGTATATACAAAGAATTCCCCCAACTAAGCACAAAAATGAAAACAAACAATACAATTATGAAACATACAAAAGACAAGATACATTTCACCAAACAAGAGAGATGAATGGTAAAATAAGCAGATAAAAAGGTAGTCAGTATCATCAGAGCCATTAGGAAAATGCAAATAAAATCCATGATGAAATATCATTACTCTGTTAGAACAATTAAAATAAAAATTAAGACAATACCCAATTCTAGTAAGGATAAAAAGAAAATAAATCACTCCTAACACTGCTGCTTAGAAATAAAAAATGGTGTGGCTATTGTGGAAAATGGCTCATCAGGTTCTTATAAAATTAAGAATACACTTGCCATTCAACCAGGTATTTAACCTAGAGAATTGAAAACGTATCCATCTAAAAACCTGTACACAATGTTCATAGCAGCTCTATTTATAATACCAAAATACTGGAAACAATGCAAATATTGTTTGGGTGGATAAACTGCTATATCCACACAATGGTATACATGTCTCAGCAATAAAAAGGAATGAACTACTGATACATACACCAACCTGGAAAGAATTCTACCAGCATTTGCTTAACATAAGTAACCTTAAAAGGTTACATATTGTATGAAAAATTACATGACTAACAAATAGGGAACAGGGATAGAGAACAAGATGGAGAAGAATACAAAGAAATGGCAGGAAGGAGATCTTTGTGGTAATGAAACAGCACTTGTGGCAATCATTCAAATATACACATGATAAAATCGCACAGAGCTTTATACAAACATACATACATGGATGCAGCTTAAAATATAGGAAATACTAAATAAGATCCTTCAGATGTTAACAATAATGTACTGATAGATATCAACTTCCTAGTTTTTACTGCACTATAAGCCATAAAAGATGCCACCATTGGGGAAGCTGACAAAAGGTACCTGGAATTCTAGGGGTTTTTTATGTTTGTTTTTTGAATATCCTATGAGACAATAACTATTCTAAACTACAATGTTTACTATTTTTTTAATTTTTACTTTTTAAAGGAAAAATAAAGACATTTTATAATAAGCCAAAGCGGAAAAGATCCATATGACAAAAGATGCTGGAGTTCTTCAAACTGAATGGAAACAGTACCTGAGAGAAGCAAGAAGTAAGGAAGAACATCAGACTCAAAGTGCAGCATGTTTCTACTGAGATATTCATTACTTCAATTAATATTTGTGAGAGATACATATTATGTGTATGTATGTGTGTTTGTGTTTATATATATATATTGTAGAATATATAATAACTAGTATTGTAAGCACCATGGAATCAAAGATAAATAACACTAAATCATACAATCTAACATAAATCTATGTAATTATTACCAAAAAATAATAATAAAGACATTGTCATCAAAATACTTATACTGGTGGTTGTACAAGAATGAACATTGTCATTGTGAATCTGAAAATAAATGTTAAGTCAAGCATTATGGACAGTTTTCAATGCAAAGGGTGACCACAGCTTAGTCACAAAGTATAAAGAAAGATAACAAATAAATAAGATGCCAAAGATTCAAGATACCCAAGCCTGTGGAGGAAAAAATCCATAGGAAATGACAAAAGCAAATAGGAGTAGGGAGTAAAAAGGCAAGACACAAAGCCTCTGTTAAGTAAGAATTTCAGATGTCACACTACAAGGAAGTGGGAGGATTTGAAGAAACAATTCACTTAGTAAAGTAAAAGGAGTACTATGAAGTTTTAGGGAGATAACTCGCAGTATGAATGATGCACTGGAGAAAAGTGACACAGAAAGCATGACAAAGCAATAATTAAATAGTCCAGGAAAAAGATGGTCAGAAAGTTAAACCAAGGCAGCATCAAGGAACATAGAAATAAAAGGGCATAAAACTAGTTAAGGGAAAAGAGGAAGATCTGAGAACTAAAAAACTAGTTAAGGTAAAAGAGGAAGATATAAGAACTATTCCCAAAATTCCACCTGGGTGCAGAAAAGATTTTACCTTCATTTATCTCAAAAGGAAATAAAGCAGTAGGAAGCAGGTTTTGATGGAGAGATAACAAGTACATTTTTTGGAGATGATGAACTTGACATGCAGAAATAACCCCCAGATATCTAGCAAATGCAGAGTTAGAGCCTTAAGCAGAAATCACAAATCATCGGCCCAGGCTGTAATCAAAGGTCTAGAAGAGACTAGCAATAGACGGATTGCCAAAGGCAGAGAATACAAAATAAAAGGAAAATATCATTAGAGATCCAATTCTAGGAGAACAGGGCTCTTTCAAAATTTATACTTTAAAAAATACAAATTGTTACACTTTTGTTTTCAATATATGTTAAGACTATACATTATTTAAATAATTACAACTAATAATTCTAATAACATCCTAAAGAAATAAAGATTTATATATAAATATCTTCCCTTCAGTGCTGTTATAATAAAACACAGAATTAAATATGACAAACAAAAAAAATCACTTAAAGCAAATTACGCTACCTTTATAAAGTAAGTTGTTACGTAACCATTTATGTAGTATTTTAAACGACTTTTTATTTATGTGAAAAAATTCTTATGATATTAAATGGAAAAGCATACAAAGCAGTGTTTACAGTACTTACTTATGCAAGAATATTTAACAAATACCTACTATGTATTAGTACCTAGGTACTGGGGATAAAATACAGTCAAAACCAAATAGTAGTTTTTATGGAGGATAGGATTCTATTGAAAAGTGACTAAAAAATAGTAAACACATAAATCCATAAGAAAATCTTATATGAAGAAAATGCTAAGGCACACATAACAGGATGTAATAGGAGAACATTATCAATTATATAAAAGTACCTTAAAATTGGTTTCAAAGAAATAAAATATATGATTAGTAGTAAAAAATAAATAAAAACTAAAAACAAAGCAAACTTCAGGTGGCTTAGTAAATAGTCTAGAAAATAAAGGAAAAGTTGTGAAACAAAAAGTATTTGGGCCCTTTATAACGCGCACTGACCATCGTGGGGGTCGGAGAAGGCCGAGGGCGCGGGAGAGGAGGGCTGCCGGGCCGCCATGGCGGGAAGCCCCGGCTGACGCGGGAACCAGACAAGAGGACGCAGCTGGGCGGCCCGGCGAGGCGCGACCCGCAATAGGCCCCGCCGCCCGGCTTGAGCGCGCGCGGCGCGATGCAGCAACTTCACTGGACCGCGGGCCGCTGGGGGCCCGGCTCCGCGCCCGCCCCTCCCTAAGAGGCTGCCTGGCCCAGAGCCGAGAAGCAACGGGCAGCCCGGACCAGGGAGTCCAGCCGGCCGCAGCCCGCACTCACCGGTCCACGGTCCCACCGCCGGCGCCGGAGCTGCGCTCGGAGCTCCATCGTCCCGCCGCGCCGCAGCCGCCACGCGCCTCCTCCCGCAACACTCCGCACGCAGCAGCGCGAGCGGCGCCGCCTCCGGCCCGGCCACGGCCGCGGCCACGCCCCCTCCTTTCGGAGGGCCCGGCTGGAGCCGGAGGGGGGCTCAGCGCCGGCCCCACCAACCAGAGACCACTCATAGGGCCGCTTCATGAGGATTGGCGAGCGTCTGGGCCAATGGGGAGCCAGTAGGAGTGCGGATCGTCAGCGCCGGCGGGAGGGGGATTTTGGAGGAGGTGGCTCTCATCCTTAGTCCTCAGCTTGGGAATGAGTCTTTGGCCATATCTTCTTACACGCGTAGAAAGGTAAGGATAGTTTGGGCCGAGTTCACCGCAAGTGCCCTTATGTTTCCTCTGGTTGCCAGGTACCCAATAAAGTCCCTTGAGTTTCCACAATTCCCTAATCTTAGCTAAATTTTGAGGGCTCCTGGAAACAGGTCTATCTGTAGGTTGTCAGACATCCTGCCGGGTTGAGGTTTCAATTAACCCTGAAAGGATTATAGCCCTCTTGCCAGTTGGCTTTATACCCTGCTCAAATCTGTTAACCTTCTGCCTTCAAAATCTTCCCCTCTGTCTGGGGTAGGGTGCATGGGGAGGCTGGAGAGAGGTCTCATCATTCAGTGGGTTGACACTCATTGCTGGGTTTTTAGTTTAGTTTAGTTTTGGTTTGGTTTGGTTTAGCACTGGGCCTAACCAAACCCAGGAGCCCTTCACCACTGAGCTACACCACAGCCCTTTTGATTTTTTTGAGACAGGGTTTCACTGAGTTACCTAGGCTGCCCTCGAACTTGTGATCCTCCTTCCTCAGACTCTGAGATTACAGGAATGTGCCACCATGCCCAGCACATACTCATTTATAATGTCACTTCACCCACCTCTAGTGGTGCCAGGTATCTCTGAGATGTCTGTATCTGTCTCAGCCTCTCCAGAGGTTGAGGGAGGAGAAGAAAGCTAGACCCTAACTTTAATTATTGACCTTTCCACCAACCACCTGCTCTCAGCCCAACTTTATGCACCTTGCCTTCAGTGGGACTGAAGAAGCCTCTCCATTCTTGAACCTTTTCTGGATTCTGCATCAGGAATCACCTTGATCCTCATGTCCTTCTTGTTTTTCATCTTTGTGTGAATAGATAGCAATGTATGAATACAGGTTGAGCATCCTTACTGTGAAATCTAAAATCTGAAATGCTCCAAACTTTTTTGAGCCCTCATAGAATGCCACAAGTGGAAAATTCTGCATCTGACCTTATAAGACACTTGCTGTCAAAAAACAGATGCACTAAAATATTACATAAAATGACCTTTGGAATATTTGTATAAGGTGTGTATGAAATGTAAATGAATTTCATGTTTAGACTAGGGTCCCATCCACAAGATATCTCATTATATATATGCAAATATTCCAAAGTCCAATATGTGAGACATTTCTGGTCCTGCATATTTTAGATAAGGATGCTCAACCTGTCTCAAAATCCACCCTAAAAAAGGTGGATGTTTGGAGAAAATTTGCCCCTGCCTTTTTCTCCTTCCACCCCATTCCCATCCTCCTTCAAAGTACTATTTTGATGGGGGTTTGCTTCTCATTGGTCTGCCCTTCTCCCTTTATCTACCATTTTAGGGAATGAAAGGCCTTAGATTTTGCCATTCTAGTACATCATGTCATCTCATTTAAAAATAATTTTTTTAGATGTTGATGGACCTTTATTTTATTCATTTATTTATATACAGTGCTGAGAATCAAACCCAGTGCCTCACACATGCCAGGAAAGTGCTCCACCACTGAGCCACTCTCTTCCAAATGTGTGTTGAAATATTTTGTCATCTCCCTCTCCCATTTCCTCTCCTTGTGAATTTGCACTTTAAAAAAAAATTCTTTACTGTCATTCTAGTAAAGTCTTATGAAGGAATAGAGAAAAGGTCACTGGGAGATTTTATTCTTGATCCTTCATTATCTTTCTCTTCTAACACTTTGTAAATTGTGGAATAGAACATAATGAAACATACACAAAACTTATGTGTTCTGTTTAACACCTGAAGAGCCAATTCTCTGACAACTGTCATGCAGGTCCAGGTATAGAACATGCCAGTCGTGGTTCCTTCTCCTGGTAGTGCCCAGTAAACTTCCATGCAAGAAACTATGTGAAGGGCATATAGGTCTCTGTCCTATTTGTCCTATTTCATGTAAGTTTATAATTATTTCAGAATTAAAAATATGTAATATATTAATCTGTACATCAAATTGTCCTACTTCCTCATTCTCCCATGGTGCTGGAACCATATGCATGTACCAGCTTGCCTGGCTGATCTCCATTTTAATGATGAGAAAGCAGAGGGTCCATAGAGCTTGCACAAGGCCAGGCAGCCTATAGCTGGGAGATAGCCTTCATGCCCTGCTCTGCACCATGTCATTATTATTATTCCAGTTGTGACACCTGACATTTCCTCAGCAACACCCTGCCTCTCAACTCATCTAAAACTCTCTCCTTTCCTTTCCTTTTCTCATATCCAGTCTCATTTTCCTCCATATTGATTATTACCAATTGACATACTATGCCCTTATTTTTTGTTCTTTTGATGGGCTCTGCCGTCCCCAATGTAAACTCAAGGGTTTTTCCTGCTTTATTTTTCTCTGACTCCTAGTGCCCAGATAAAAATGACTGATACATAGTATTCACTCAATAACTATTAGGTTAATAAAATAATAATAGAAATGAGATTAATTTTAAAAACAATAGAATAACTTTAATCCTTAAGAAAAAATAGCTGAATGGAAGTGCCCTAGATAGGCTATGTCCTCACTTAATTTGACACCAGAGGCTGTGCGAAATTTTGTCTTTCTCATTAAGGATCTTTTCCAAAATCTCTGTGTTTCAGAAAACAATTTTAAAAATGCTTGCAGGTCACATAATATTAACATCTAACATTTCCAATTAGATTTATACCCTCAAAAATTCAGACATTAAACTAGTAAATGCTATCATGAAAATTACACTACTTTTGAAAATTCAGCATTCTGAATCAGGGTGTTAGAATCCCCTCCATCCTCTGCAGGCAGCTGCTCCTGTGGTTTGTAGCTAGAGGTACTTTTATTACAGTGCTTGGTTTTTTACCTGCAGTTATCTCAATTGACAAGGACAGTATTTCCCAAAGTGTGATATATGGAAGAAAATATTTTACTTTAAAAAGAAATATTTATTTTTGTGTAGTCTGAAAAATGTAACTGGTACTATCACAAGCTGGCCCAAAGAAACCTGAGGATGTCACATTGTCAGAATCTGTGGGATAATGTGACACAGAAAGTAATTTAGAAGTAATCAATTTTCAAGTTCTATTCAACTTTGAAGTCATTCTTTCACACCATAATCCTAACACCTCCCACCTCAGTGTGGCACAGTGAGAGAAGGAATTTCCTGGTTGCAGACAGCTTCCATGGAATGGTGCAGGTTAACTCAGAAGTGTGGGCCTCTGGAAGCTCGAGCACCTGAGACCAGTCTAGCAGAGTGAGTAAGAGGGAGGACCCCCTAATCTGTCCCTTTGGACAAGGTACTCAACATCATTTGTCTCCATTTCCTCACCTCCAATGGAAATGATAGGGTTGCAGTAAGTAGTAAATAAGTACTGCTTACTGCAAATGTCCAATAAGCATTACCTCTTCCTATCTCACTGGAATACAAGCTTCCTGAAGACCAAGATTTTGTCTGTTCTGTGTACCATGGTACTCTAGTACCTAGATCAGATAGGGCATATGGGGAATTCACTAAAATATTCATGGAGTGAATGAATAAAAAATTCTAGCATCATATGGATCTGCACAGTAGCAAGAAGGAAGAGCAGTAACTATATAGAAATAGTGATAAGGAATTCATAGTTACTGTCTAAGTTTATGGAATTACAAAGGAAAAATAACTATGACTGGTCAATCAACCCTGAAATAAAGGACTTAACAGCCCATTGCCTACAGTCATGGAATTTGGGAAAGCATACAATACATGAGAGAATCAGAACCAAGGTAACCCATACCAGGTGTGGTGATGCACACACACCTGTCATCCCAGTGATTCAGGAGGCTAAAGCAGGAGGATGGTAAATTCAAATCCCTATGCAACTAAAGGATACCCCGTCGACACATACTATTAAAAAACTTTCCAAACCCATAGAATGTACAACACCAAAAGTAAATCTATCACTTTGTGTAATAGAAAAAGGTGTAGTTAAGTGATAAAGGCCCCCCTGAGTTTAATCCCCAGTATCAAAAAATAAAAACAAAACAAAACAAAAAAATCAAAAGCGACCATCAAAGAAGACCAGATAAAGACATTTTTGTTAGTCATTCCTGGATAAAGATACCAACTTCCTTGTGAGAAGAGATGAAATGTTAAGAGCAAAACAAAAGCATGCAATGGAGAAAGGATAGCATCTTCAACAAATGGTGCTGGGAAAACTGGAAATCCATATGCAACAAAATGAAGCTGAACCCCTTTCTCTCGCCATGCACAAAAGTAAATTCAAAATGGATCAAGGACCTAGATATCAAATCAGAGACTCTGCACCTGATAGAAGAAAAAGTTGGCTTCAATCTACACATTGTGGGGTCGGGCTCCAAATTCCTTAATAGGACGCCCATAGCACAAAAGTTAATAACTAGAATCAACAAATGGGACTTACTCAAACTAAAAAGTTTTTTCTCAGCAAGAGAAACAATAAGAGAGGTAAATAGGGATCCTACATCCTGGGAACAAATCTTTACTCCTCACACTTCAGATAGAGCCCTAATATCCAGAATATACAAAGAACTCAAAAAATTAAACAACAAGATAACAAACAACCCTATCAACAAATGGGCGAAGGACCTGAACAGACACTTCTCAGAGGAGGACATACAATCTATCAATAAGTACATGAAAAAATGCTCACCATCTCTAGCAGTCAGAGAAATGCAAATCAAAACCACCCTAAGATACCATCTCACTCCAGTAAGATTGGCAGCCATTATGAAGTCAAGCAACAATAAGTGCTGGCGAGGATGTGGGGAAAAGGGTACACTTGTACATTGCTGGTGGAACTGCAAACTGGTGCGGCCAATATGGAAAGCAGTATGGAGATTCCTAGGAAAGCTGGGAATGGAACCACCATTTGACCCAGCTATCGCCCTTCTCGGTCTATTCCCTGAGGACCTTAAAAGAGCATACTATAGGGATACTGCCACATCAATGATCATGGCAGCACAATTCACAATAACTAGACTTTGGAATCAACCCAGATGCCCTTCAATAGATGAATGGATTAAAAAACTGTGGCATTTATACACAATGGAGTATTACGCAGCACTAAAAAATGACAAAATCATGGATTTTGCAGGGAAATGGATGGCATTAGAGCAGATTATGCTAAGTGAAGCTAGCCAATCCTTAAAAAACAAATGCCAAATGTCTTCCTTGATATAAAGAGAGCAACTAAGATCAGAACAGGGAAGAAGAGCATGAGGAAAAGATTAACATTAAACAGAGACGAGTGGGGGGAGAGAAAGGGAGAGAGAAGGGAAACTATGGAAATGGAAGGAGACCCTCATTGTTACACAAAATTACATATAAGAGTTTGTGAGGGGAAAGGGGAAAAAAAAAAAAAACAAGGGAGAGAATTAAACAACAGCAGATGGGGTAGAGAGGGAAGATGAGAGGGAAGGGGAGGGGGGATAGTAGGGGATAGGGAAGGTAGCAGAATACAACAGTCACTAATATGGTATTATGTAAAAATGTGGATGTGTAACCGATGTGATTCTGCAACTTGTATTTGGGGTAAAAAATGGGAGTTCATAACCCACTTGAATCAAATGTATGGAAGATGATATGTCATGAGCTGTGTAATGTTTTGAACAACCAATAAAAAAAAAAAAAAAAAAAAAAAAGAGCAAAACAAGATTCTAGTTTCCCAAATATTCGAGGACCATTAGTATGCCATTGCTACATCTTTCCCCAGTGTATGCATGTCATCTCCTTTAGATTCCCCACCACCCTGCCCTCCCATCCCTAGGCACCATCTGGTTGCCTTAATATGCAGTTCTGGGTAGGAAATTTGGCATGCTATCCATTCAGTGTAGGAAACAGCAGAAACCATACTTTCGTTCATGCCTCCTAGCATGCAGTAGATGTTAAAGCAACTACATCAGACAATTCACACTGAGTTACTCATGAATGATTTGCACTGAGTCAACTAAACTATGAAATCCTCTATAGGTGGGTTTCTTTCATGTCAGATATCTGCCACCAGGTCCAGAACAGTTTAGTGTGTTAGTGCATAAGTGGCATTCTTTTTTGAAAAATTATATTCATATTTTTACGTTATAAAATATTATGTAACTGACACTTTAGAAAATAAAGAACTCATCCATGACTCTACCCTTCTTCTGCCATCACTGATAATGTTTTAGCAAATTTTGTGACAGATTTTCCCCATGTGTCTAGAGTTGCACTAATAACATTTCATTTTATGTCCTGATTTTTTTCTCAAGTGAATTTGAATTTTCTCAACATTTTTAATGATGAATAAGATTCCTTACAGGGGGCTGACATGATTTTCTTAACTATTACCTGATCATTAAAATGTGACAGTGTTTGCTGTTCTTTCACATTCATAGTAGCTATAATACATATAGTCATGAATGTAGACCTTCCAATAGTTACCTCAATAAATTCTCAGAGGCAAAATTACTTAAATATTGGAGGAAGATATTGACCATTTTACCAGGGACCAACAGACTCAGCTGTTTATCAAAAAAAATCAGTTTTCTCACTTTTAAGCATGCCCTAAGATACTTCTTACTATTTAAAAATGTTTATAAAAGTAAACATTCTGGGGAAAGTTAATGATCAGGTGAAATTCAGCAAATTTGAAAGACAAGTTTTTGGCCTGTTGTTTGAGTAGATTTATATCCACCACCCCCTGACCTTTTCTCTCTTAATATTGCAATAGTTATAATTTGTATTTTACATCAAATTGCAGAGGAGATAGAATTGATAGATCCTATAGACCCAGGTCCCTACTTAGCCCTGCCCTACTTTACTATAGAAAGCCCATTTTAATGACTATAAGCAAAATCAATGAAGGAAAACTGGGTGGACACTAGGGTTTGATCAGCAGATACATTAAAGGCCTGAATGGTGTCCTTTCACTCCTGGCACAGTCCTCCCAAATCTTCAAGGAGGTCAGGTAGCAGGAAGCTCATTAGCTCCCCCTGAAGCTTTGGGTGGAAAGAGATGGTCAAATTCTCATCCCCTAATTCCAGCATCAGGGATGGCTTATAATTACTGGGGAATTCTTGAACTATATGACTATGGAAATAGATGCCCCATGATCCAAGCTGTGAACCAGAGTCAGGCAATATAATCTTCTAAGAACGGAAACCCACATGCCAATTTATCCAATCTGGTCATTCATCATTAGGCACCCCCCAACTTTTAGGTTCCTTGGTGCTGTTCCCTTGCAGGTATTTGTTTTAACAAAATAAAATAGCTGCCTCCCTGTGCTTAGAAAGCTCCAAGAGGCTGGAGGGCTGGCCTGTACATGGGTCAACTGAAAACTCAAAACCTGCCTCCTGATTTGGAAACCATTTTCAGTGCTATCTGTACTCTTAGGAAACTTTTTGTCTTTTAATTTTCCTATCTCTTGATTTAGGCAAAAAGAAAGATAGACAAGAGTCAGAGCCATCCCATAAAATGCAGAATTCCCCCTGCAAGGTCATCTGTATGCATCACATGGGTACTTCCTGCTTCTTCTCTGTATCCTCCTAACAAGAGGTTTGCTATGGTCCTGCACTGAAATGGACCTTACTGATCCTATCCAGAATCCTTCTTGCCCAGGGCTCCTTCTCCATAGACAAGTGGCTGCTCTTTTTCAGGTGACCAGCTGCCCCACATGGCCATGCCTGCCATTCTGGATCCACATTTCAGATGCCAAACATCAGCCCACACTCAAGCATATGTTTGGTTATCTTTCCCAAAGGGATATGGTACCCAGTCATCAGAATGTCTCAGGGGTACTCCAATGCTGGGATGAACTCTGACCTCAGGGGAGGAGTCTTCATGTGACACCTACCTTGGTGTCAGACCTGTCATTCCACCTGCCTACAGTCACTTCTGTGGATTCAAAGCATCCTATGTGACAAGGTGTCCCTAGGGGCTGTGGGTGTTTACTTTTGCTGAGCTGGTACATTCCTGACACAGGGAGACAGAACAGAGAGTGAGAGAAAGGCTGACAAATTTCCTTGCCAAATGGCCACTGAACTCCCTTTGTAGGATACCATGTGCCTTAAAAGGACACACTAAGTCATTTGCAGCAAGAAAGTGATCATCTTTGCTGCATCTTCTTAAGATAAAATCAGGGTACAAATCAGAATGGACAGTTTGAGAAATAAATTAGACATGTTATTTTACATCTATGATTTCAATTTAATTGGCACTAAATGTGCATGTAATCTCAGGTTTAACCAATATCTATGGAGTGATTATCATGTGCCATGTACCCTCATGCGTGTTATCTTATTTGGTCTCACTGAGGCCAATGATTGGACATGAGTATCTCTGCTTTAAAGGTGAGGATGTGATGAAGTGAATTATTGGCCCAATATCATGCAGCTGGCTAGTACTTAAGCCCAGATTCCAGCCAGGTCTTTAGCCACTGAGATCCAGTGCTTGTTGCTCAGGCACCACACAGAGTGTGCCAGGCTATGTTCTTCTGACAGTGTTTGGATGTGGCATAGTTCTGAGGGTAACAGTTTGGACTAGGATATTGAGTATGCTTTAAATCCCCAGTGTGACCTTGGGAAAGTCACTGGGCCCTCTAGGTTTGGGGTGTGTTGTCTGTGAAGCACATTTCATGGAGCATTGGTTTACATGGCCTCAAAGTTCCTATTGGGTGTAACATCCTCTGATTCTGTGAAACAAACTGTTAATAGTATGATGGGCGAATTTCATGAGACCATGCTCCATCCTGCAGCTCAGACTATTTCCCACAGAAAGAGCATTGGTGCTGTGAGCTCTGCTCCTGACTGCTGGTAGCAGGCCCGCCCTGGCCCCTGGGGACTCAACCCCCAGTTCTTTGTTATGCATGTCAATGTGGCCAGCTCACAGGGCTGTGACAGGGGCTTGCGGTTCCCTGTTTATCTGCCTCGAGCATATGTGTCTCTCGGGAACATCTTGACCTGTTGGAGCCTCCTGATAGGGGACAGTGACCTGACGGTAACCCAAGGACGCAGTTATTACTCTTCTCTCCTCACTTTTGAGTGATTTCCCGCAGCTGTTAAAAAGATATATAAGGGGAACAAATTTGGCAATAAAGCGCGCACACGCTTCCTCCTGGATGAAGAACCTTGGTGTCCTGTGTATTTTTTAACCCCGCCGTCCCTCGCAGGACTTGGCTCCGTTAGCCAGACGCGGCACCTGACAATGAGTCACACTTAATCTCATTATAATAACAGATTAGTCACTTTGACATCCTGTGTGGACTGCTTCATCAATCCCATACCATCAGGAGTGCTGCAAGACTGGCAGTGTAGTTATTCTGGAGTATGAGGTTTTCTTTCCCTAGAGAACACCTGTCCACAAAAACCACAGCATTCATTTGGCTGTTATTTGTGACTTGAGGCCTTCTCTCTCCCTGAGGCTCCATGCTTCTGAGATTCTGTTGCATTCAACAGACATTACAAATTCACAGCAGAGAGGATACACAAGGTCCCTGCTGGACACATTACAGTGAGGCCATGCTGGGTAGACAGATGGGCCCTTTCTTTTCTTGAAAGCCTGAGTTCTGGCCCCAGGGAGGGGCACAAGTTTGCTGGTGTCAGCCCCATGCCACCCCAGTCCTACTGTGGTCAGGTTGAGAAAAGACGCCTGCCTTCCAGATGAGGAAAGCAAATGTGTTCCAGCATCTCCTCTCAGGGTACATTTACAAGCCTTCTGGAAAAATAATGTTCTATGGTGGACACAGGTGAGTGGATGTATGCAACTTTGATTCCCAAAGTGGCTCCTTTGGGAAATTTGCCAGCCTTCCCCACACTCTATTGTCTCCCTGTGTCAATACTCACTCAGCTCTGACCACCAAAGGGAAAAGGCTTGTTCTTCAGAATTCAATTAATTCTACTCTCTGAAGTTACTCACAAATTGCTGCGCTATCAAGGGAAGTTTGGAGTTTAAAACATCTTTCACTGGCTGCCAACCATAGTTTCATATACTATTAGAATTCAATATTAGCAATGAATTCTTGGAGAGAGGAAATATCTGAAATTGCCCTGTCTAGAAAAATGAGGGCTCATCGATTTCTTAATAAGTATAGAGAGTGAGGACTTCTGTGGATCCATACTGACTGAGGTTGTGTGGTATTTAAATTGAATGTGTTCGTGACTTTCCAAAGCCAAGTCAGAACAACCTATAAACCAAATGTTTTCTCATGAAAGGTAGTATTGCAAGGACTCGCTGAAGCCAGCTCTTGCTGGGAAGTTAACCGTTGGAGCTCTCAAACTCATTCACTATCTCCCAGGAGCCACTTGGTTCATACTGATTATCTTGAAGGCAAAACTAAAGCTACTTGTAGAATTTTTTTTTAACTTTACTTTTTTATTTGTTCTAATTAGTTATACATAACAATACAATGCATTTTTGACACACCATACATAAACAGTTTAACTTCTTATTCTTCTGGTTATAGATAATGTAGAATTACACTGGTTTTGTAATCATATATGCACATAGCATAATAATGTCTGATTCCTTAAAGTATATATATATACTTTAAAACATTTGCCAAGTATGCCAAGTATGATGGCCCATGCCTGTAATCCCAACAGCTGGGAAGGCTAAGGCAGGAGGATCAAGAGTTCAAAGTCAGCCTCAGCATAATAGAGGAGCTAAGCAACTCAGTGAGACCCTGTCTCTAAATAAAACACAAAATAAGGCCAGTGCTGTTATTCAGTGGTCCCATGAGTTCAATTCCTGGTACCCGCACCTCTGCAAAAAAATTTATTACTCCATTATTAACTCAAGCTAGTTTAGTGGAATGATTTATTTTTTTACTTGAGTAAGAAATATATCACCTTTTAGTTACTATCCTATTCTTTCCAGATGCTGCTATTCATTTTTCCTTGGAAAGTCTTAGTTTGGAGAGCTGGCACTTTTGTTTGTGTTGCTTATAATAGTGATGACCTATACAGTGTCACTTAGGCTTGGTGGTGGCCTTTCAGAGATCAATGCAATGAAAAATAATGCACTTGTCACTTTGTGGTTGTCCTAGTACATTCAAGCTATGAGGTCTACATTAGACAGGGTGGCTTATAAACAACAGAAATTTGTTTCTTTCTGGAGGCTGAGAAGTGTAAGACTAAGGCCAACAACAGATTTGATGTGTGGTAAGCACTGCTTCCTGGTTCATCTACAGCCATATTCTTGCTGAATCCTCCCCTGGTAAAAGGGGCAAGGGATATTTATGGGGTTTCTTCTAAAGGAACTGTTAAAGTAAATTAAAATTAAGAGCAAGCCTGAAGACTCCCCGAACAAAGTTGGCAAGTCCTCATAAGTGACCTTAACTTTGCTCAATATGCAAACATAAGCAAAACTTAAACTTGGGCTATTTCTTGTAAATGCCTACACTCAAGAAAAATGAAACTTACAACTAAGCAGTCACAAGCCACAAACTACCTTATATAACTAAGTACTCTTTAACAGAATGAACCAAATAAGGCAACTTTAAACTATAGCCAAAGAGTTTCTTTGTTTTATACTTGCATTCAACCTATAGCACCCTATTTCTAGTGTTTCTTTCCCAAACTGCCCCCCCTCCCACAACCCAACCACTTGTGGTTTGGAGCTGCTGGATTCACAAATTGCTCTTAGTTCCCATAAACTCTGAAATTTTTTTGTGCCTTGGCTTATCTTTTAACAGCACTAATAGCATTCACAATGCATTTGTGACATAGTCACCTTCCAAAAGTCCCCCCTCCAAATCCCATCACATTAGTGATTAGGTTTCAATATATGTAACAAACTATGTTCAACAGGGTGGCTCATAAACTGGTAGCAAAAGTCATCAGTGGGGCCCTCCGGAAACTGTTTCAAAGTTGCAGTGGGACATGGCCTGTACTCATATAACCTTTGATTTGCTGCTATAAGAATGAAACATTGCTACCTATCAATTTTATTTATAATCTGGAATATTTGTTCATTTAGTGTGTATGTGTGCATGTATACATATGTACTGCTTTGAAAGAAATAAACATAGTATAAAACATGAACACTGATTTGAAATAACACTATGATTAGGGAGAATAAATATAAGTATACAAATTTTTTCATAAAGTTTAGCAAGAGGAAGCCTTGAAAAATATTGAACATTTTGATGAATTTGTTTCAAAACTGATTTTCAAAATTTTAGCATCTAAAGCACACACCTTATTTTAAAGCCCTGCATGGCAGCTTTATATCGATTTTGTTTATGAGTAAAAATGAAACTCAGGGGTTAACTAACCCAAAGTGAAATAGAATGTGAAAGAAACACCCAAATTGAAACCTGGCTTTGTCTGTATACACAGCACCTGACATTTCTTGTAAAGACAGTAGAGTAGAGATGTATCAATTTTATTTTATTTTATTCTTTTGTTACCTGAGCCTCAGAGCCCACTTTCTATGTTTGGTAAATGCTTTTCCTAGGATGCTTTGCCAGCTACTTGCCTTTCCAGGGCGTCACCATGAGTGTGAGGGGCTAGGCTCTGCCGTTCAGATCCATCTGCTCTGCAAATTGTGCGTCAGTAATTAGGACACAAAGAAGTGGGAACAACCCAGAATCTATTTGGACATTTGGGGGTGGAGGTGGCAACTCTTTCCTAAAGGCAGCAGTGTCCATGGCTCCTGCAGCAGAGTTCAGTCCCTGAGGCTGCCTGAATGTGCTGTGGTATCTGGGACCAGCAGGAGCCTCCAGATGTCTTGGCAAGTTCCATAGTTTGATTTTGGGACTTGTTTATGGTTGTGAAATTCTTAAGTTTGCTTCTCCAGCCCTACCAGAGTATGGGAGCTATCCTACATCTTTTAAATAATTCCCACTTTCTTTAATTATTTGCCTGTAAAAAGTCCTGCCTGAGACTGAAGGTTGTAACAAGAGGGATCAAAGGCAATAGACCTGCAGGAAAATAAGGGGGAAATTGAAATTGATTGAGTCCTGGTGGGGACTAAAGGGGAGTAAAAAATCAAGTTAATATGAAGAAAATAGATTTGAGCAGCCATTGAAGTTAGTGAACAAACATCTAACCAAATCATCTCACCTGTGATTCCCTGCAGTGGTGGTCCCATTGAAGATTTGGTTTGGCAGGTGAAATTGTAGTTGCAAGATGGTGGTTGAAAGGTGTGAAGAATTCAAGAACCATGGAGTAGAGCGGATGATAGTGTAATGGCAGAAAACCGCAAACTTGTAGTCCCAGCTCAAGGCATCCACTGAAAACTCATCATTTTCTCAAACAGTTCTATAAGAATCTGTCACCTCTTTCAGCCAGAAAAGCCTCAAGGAATCCAGACTCAAACAACGTATATCCCAAGTTGCTTCCTTACAGCAATGTATAACCTTCTCTGGTCTCTTAGGTGAAAATTTGAGCTCTATGTTACATGCAGTATTAAGTAGGTCCAACACACGATGTAGAGCCGTGGGAAGATTTGTGTTGCTCAAACCTCCCAACCACACTCGTTCATCCCCACCCCTGTCAATGTAAGAATGTCCCAGCGTCCATGACAAAGTCAACCCAAAAGAATTTCAGGATTTTGCTAACCTATATTTACAAAAATATGGCTGATATTTGTGACAATGAATGCTGAGAATGTTAGCCCAGGAGGGAGGAATGCGATGTGATTCAGCAGAATGTATCAATATATGTATTTGCACCTATATACAATCCTAAATTCAACTGGGGGTGATTTTAATTACTCTAAAATCAAAATTGAGTGAATCATCCACAGTGGCTTAAACCCTTCTGTTGTAGTTTAAGAAAAGTTATCAAAAGATTTAGAGACAGAAGGAGGTAGGAATGAGGGTGTGTGTGTGTGTGTGTGTGTGTGTGTGTGTGTGTGTTCAGTTTAGTGCCTTAACTACTAACCATGGCCCTTCACTGATTCTTGCATTGAGAAATTCATTGGTGAAGAGAGTATTAGCATTAAAAAATCCCTTGAGGCTTTTCTTTATGGACCTGGGAGAGGAGTGAGAGAAGACACAGTTAAAATAAACTGATCTCACTGGGATACTAGAATCCCAGCAAGGTTGAAGCCATATAGCAGCATTTAAAACACAGGAGACAATTTGACATGGGTGAGTGACAGGCTTGAAAGGGCACAATCAGTCAAAATGGTCCTTGTCTCAGAGATCTTTGATATTTGTTTATTAATGATGAGTATTTGAGTTATTCAGCTTTGCATTGCTGTAACAAATACCTGAGATAAATCAACTCATAAGGAGGAAAGGTTTATTTTGGCTCGTGATTTCAGAGTTTTCAGTCCATGGTTGCTAGGACATGTTGCCAGAGAGTGGATGGTGAGGAAACTGCTCACCTCATGCCATCCGGGGCTGTGGGGGGAGGGATAAGCTAGAGTCCCAATAGCACCTTTGAGGCAACCCCCCATTACCTAACAAGGTCTCACCTCCTAAAGATTACACTACCTCCCAGTAGCACCATGGGCTAGGGGTCAAGTCTTTAATCCATGGGCTTTTGGGGGACATTCAAGATCAAACTATAAGGGCCTTAAAAATGAGCTACATATACAGCCAATCAAGAGAATATTTTATTTATAAAACAATATTTATATTAACCATATCCCCAAAACAATAGGTATGGGGTTCAATTTGATCCTCCACATAATAAAGCACTGGTCTACCCAGTTTCCAAATTTAAATGTCAGATGCTAAAAGGAAGGCTAGGTGTTCTTGAAAAAGAATTCTGAAATCTTACTGCAAGGGTGTATTTCTTCTAGCCTTTTGCAAAGGGATCTTCAGCTACTAAACTGACTGTATTGAGAAAGAAAAATGTGATAGCCCTTATCACATTATAGGATCGATCTAATAGTTGTTCTGAGTTAACACTAGTTCCTGGGGTCCAGGAAACTACCAAGATCTGTCAGTCACAATGAAGGATTATGGGGGTCAGGTAATGACTGGGGTTTTGACCTGTCTACCTTGGCAAAACCTAGACCCATATCTTTGTTTAAAATTCAGTTTGATTTTATGACTGAATGGAAACCCTCAGAAACTGTAAAATCTTCTGGGTAGCTTCCTGACACACTAAAGATTATTATGATAGGAAGAGCTGGCGGAAGTCCTAGAATCTTTCCTCCAAATGGTCTTGAAATAATAGTACTATTCATTCATTCAAGCAATTTTTATTGATTGCCTACTATGTGTTAGACACTGTGGGCTTTTTATTAGGGAACAAAACAAAAATTCCTATTTTAGCAGAGTGAAAATTTTAGAGGAAGAAGACAATTTAATAAATGAACTGTACAGTTTGTCAAATAGTGATTAGTGCCATGGGGGGGGGGAATAAATCAGGGGTGGAGTGAGCAGGGGGATGGTCTTCATTTCTCATGGAGCCAACTGGGATTAAAATTGAGGTGAGGGGCTGGGGTTATGGATCAGCGGTAGAGCGCTCGCCTCGCACATGCAAGATTCTGGATTCGATCCTCAGCACCACATAAAAATAAATAAATAAAAGTTATTGTGTACTACTACAAAAAAAATAAATATTAAAAAAATTGAGGTGAGAGGGCTGACATGGGGGTCCTGGGCTTCTTGTGGTGACCCATGTAAACACAGACTGGGGAAATAATGAAATCACACCACATATGTAAGCTAATAAATAAAAATGATTTCACATGGTTAAAAAACTCAAAAAGTCATCAGAAGGGACTTGAAAAATGCTAGGGTGAGGATTCTCTATCTGCTCTCTACTTATTTAACTTGCCGGTGTAGCAGGTGCAGTAGGCAGATGGGTGTTGGAGAAAGACATGTTTGTGTTCCTGCCTGAGGATTGAAGCTAAGCACACATTTGTAGCATCTAACTTGTTGTGGGAGATCAGTAAATACCACATTGTATCTTTGAGTCCTCCTAATTGATACTGTGAACCTTTGCACTGGTAATTTTGATATTACTCTTAAAGGATTTAGCTGCTCACTGGGTCTCCATGGAGTGGTGCTAGAGAGTCAAGTACTTTGATAATATTCAAGGATTTGAATATTATCAGCCGTAGGCTTGATTGATGGTTATATTGTTTGTTTCATGAATAGCTTCCCCTTTCACTCAGTTTTACTATCATTAATCAGTGAAGTAGCCTGATGGGTGTTGGTGTCTAAACTGAAATTAAAATCTGTTTGTTGGAGATGGTTTCAATGAATCAGTACAGGGAGAGAAGAATGATTTATGCAAGGGGTTATCTTTCAGCACATTTGTTTTAGAACCCATCAGTTCAATTATATAGAGTGTATTAGCTTTTGTCCTTGAGCAGGGTGACTTTGGATTTGATCCAGAGCATTAAAGTACAAAGAGATTTCTTCCTATTTGATGTAGTTCTGTTTTCATGACATTAAGAAAAATGACATCAGTTCACTTTCCTGGAAAATATAGCCAGAATTATCCACATTAACTTTCCTTATTTTTTTGTTTTAAATAGCCTTGTCTCTTGTTACAAAATAATTATTTATTCCAAAAAACTCTGGGAAATCCAGATTGATGCATGACAAATTGCTGCAGATTTAGTAGCTTAAAAAGAACATGCATTCATTATCTCTCAGCTGCTCTAGGTCAGGAGTCTTGTCATGACTTGACTCAGAGTCTCAAAGGCTGCACTTGAAGAGATGGCTGGACTGAGGTATTATCTAAGGCTCCAATTCCAAATGAAAGAGGTTGCTGACAGAGTTCTTTTCCTGCTGTCGTAGAGCTCTCATTGTCTTGCTTTTTCAAGGCCACAGGAGTCTCTTCTTCCGAGAGATCCCAGGTGCCCTCTTCCAAAGAGCTCACCTGATCAGGCAAGACCCACCCAGGATAATCTCCTTAGAGGCATAATTGAGCAAAATACCTTCACTATGGCATATAATATAACATAATTATGGGAGCAATATTCTATCATATTCACAGGTCCAGCCAACACTCAAGGGGAGGAAATTATATAAGTTGAGAGTCATCTTAGAATTCTGTAGACCACAAGAAAAATAGTCAAATCATGTGTAAATTACCATGACCTCAAAATTTTTTCTTTGTTTTCTCCTATGTAGAGTGTTATTAACACAAGTGACACTGAATTTTGCAAAATATTTCTTATTTTAAAAAGTTACTATTATAAAAAATATCAAATATTTTACAAAAGTCGAGAGAAAACTAAATTCTCATGAACTTACCATCCAGCTTCAACTATAATTATCCTTCTGTAGTATATCATATCGTGATATCTACCCTTTTATTATGATCTCATTTACTATATCATAGCAATTTCTTCAATTTTTACAAATCTTCAAATCATTATTCATTCATTCATCTAGCTATGCAGTTAGCTTAATAATCAATAAGTGTGGTAGTTAACAAAAAAGTCAATATCTGTTTTCAAAGAGCTTATCGTCCAAAGATGTCTTTTTAATAAAAAGGTAATTTTAATATAGTGGGATGTATGTTACTTGAGATGGGAAGGGGAAGTGCTGTGGGGAGAATGCATATAAACCTAGTTTCTGGGAATCTTGGAAGTTTCCCTAAAACAGGTGCCACCTTAACTCAGGTCCTCTTAGCTTTCCCGCTCTTTTCCTCTAGTGCCCACCTGGGACCTAGAACTATTGTTGTGCACCCTTCCCATCATTTCCTCTTTTACTCAGGATAGCTTCCACAGAACATTAGTATGTAGTTGTTACAGAACTGAGGAAAACTTCAGATAAAGTAATGGAGTATAGAGCAAAAATGATAAGGAAATGTGATAAAATAGAAATTGTTTTTCTATTAAGAAGCAAATCATAGATGTTGGGAAAAGGTATAATGGCAGCCACACCCTAGAAAACCCCAACCTGGTGCCTGAGGAGCTTCTCTTCCTGCCTCTCCCTTTCCCACCAGCGCCAAAAACTCCCCACGGCGCCGATTTTAAATCTCGCTGGCGGGAAACCTTAGCCCCAATAAGAACTAATTTCGTGGGCTATGGAACTGACATCTGGAGGAACTTACCAATAAACTAGTGATCCATCATTTACCTAAGTCCTGCCACCTCTCCTTAGATCTATATAAGCCCACAGCCTTTTATAATAAAGTGGAACTTCTCCGGTGATTTGTCTCGTGTCGTATCTTCTTTCAATAGAGAAATTCATATTATATCAAAAACAATAATTCCTTAGAAAGGATAACTTTCCCGTGGAAATAATGAGTTGACTCTTAGATTATTTAATGGACCCTAGGAGCATATTGAGAGAAAAGTTTCTTGCAGATATCAAGTATTGACAGTGATGGACAGGAATGGATAAATTATAACACAACATAGGATTTATGCTTGTCCTGAATTTTACAGTTCATATATAAAGAAATATTGACTGCGCTTGAAAGACCTAAGCAATCTCATTCTGCTTGGGATCTTATTTTGCTCTGAAACTTAACCTCTGACTTATTGTAATCCTAAAGTCAGGAAAAAACTACAGAAAAGCTCTGTGGAAACAGTTCTCGGAAAAGCCAGAAAAGCTGCAGATAAGCCAAGATAACCACATATCTGAAATTCCAGATGGCCTCCACCTAGGTGTGGTGACCACTATCTAAACTAGAAGCCCTGCAGTTTGGCACGTACTCCCCTTGCGACATCCTCACGGTTTAGACCAATCAGTTCAAATGAATCCCCCTCTTGTAGTGACCAATCACCCCTGCCCAACTTGTTCCCGCCGGTGAATGTGCTAATCATGTTTTAGAGTTGTTATTTGATTTTCCCGCGGTGTGTGATGATTTGCTAAGAGATGCTATGATGTATATGGGGGTCCCTGCCTTCTCCAAAGAGTGTATAAAACTGCTGCAAAACCTGGGCTCGGGGCCTCTTAGCGTCACCTGTTGCTGTGTGTGTGCGGAGGACCGAGCTAGCTCGCAATAAACACCTCTTTGCTGCTTACATCGATCTTGGGTCTCTGGTGGTCTTTTGGGGGTCCCGAATTCGAGCATAACATGCTTTTCCTAAGTTTGATGTTACCCCAAATTTATACGACATTAACCACATTGAGATGTGAAAATTTATAAATAAAAATTTCAAATTTTCTAAATTTCTAAACTATCAGAAAATTAAAAATTTAATAATAGTAATTACTACATAGGGTAAACAAACTATGAAGTAAATAGACTTCCTAGGGTAAATAATCCATGCTAAAGACTAGTTATCTTTATATTCTTCTGTCAAGATAGTGACATTATATTGTCATATATAAGAGGTGATCAGAGTATGGAGACAAAAATATGTATAGAGTTGGTCCTCTTTATTCATAGTTTCCGTAGCCATGGCTTTTACAAACTGGATTAGAATACTCAGAAAAAATTGTGTGTGTATTGAACATGCACAGATTTTTCTTGCCTAAACAATACAGTACAACAATTACTTACATAGCAGTGACATGGTATTAGGGATTGCAAGTACTCTAGATTATTTAAAATATGTGGGAAGATGTACAGAGGCAAAATATCATTTTATATAGGACACTAGAGCATCTGTGTCAAGGGGGGTGTCCCAGAACCTATCTATTATGAACTGTGTGATGCCGGACAAGTTTCTTAACTCCCAGATATGTGGGAATGTAGATATATTAAAGATGGGTCAAGCAATTGAAATTCATAACAACACTGGACTATTTTTCCATTTTTTTTTTTTTTTTTTTGTACTGCTTAACAGAGTTTGAAAATGTTAAACTCTGGTTTGGTTTTTGTTCTAAACAATACATTCACTTCTGTATCTAACCTTATATTTTACTTTTGTATTTTGTTCTTAAAGAGGACATGTGGGTTCCAGATACTGTTTTCTCTCATGTAGGTCACAATGACAGTCTCTGGCAGGTCTTCCGGGTTGGTCTCTGCCCTCTGGGAGTGTGGCACAACAGCCAGGGGAATGATTTTAAAAGCATGTTAGAAAATAATCACTCCTCTTTCCTAACCTGACAGTGATTTTCATTCTCCTTTACAGTGAAAGCACAAATACTTCTGTTGCCTGTAGGGTCTGATCTGCCATTTTCTAAGTTCTCCCCAACTCCTTCCTCTGCCTCCCGAGTCTCTGGGATTACAAATGTGCACCACCATGCCTGGCTGGAGTTTTTTCCAGTTTTCTTTAACTCCAACCTACATTATAGTTTTGTTGTACTCTTCTAATTATAAATATTTATCTTGTGTGTATATTTGTCTACCTTATCCATCCTATTGGTTCATCAATCTTTAAGATATTCAATCATTACCTCAGACATAAAATACGCAGTAATATAACTAACTTCAGCATTTGGAGTGTTATATTTACAGAATATCAAAAGGGATCATATAATTTGATTCAGGATCTCTCATTTACAAGGAAAGAGGCATAAGCTGTGCTGTGTAGGAACATAGTCATGCATTTCATGGGAATCTAAGAAAAGGAGCTACAGTATAGCTGAGACCTGGAGGCCTCTTGCATTCTCTCTCTCACTCTCTCTCCTTTTCTCCCACTCCCTGTTTCATTCTGTGCCTTTCTCATTCCTTTGTGCTTCTATTTTACACATTTTGTTTGCTGTCTTCTCTACGTCTATACACCGCATTACCTTTATGTGGTGAAATCAAATTTGACAGCAAAGCCTCCTGTCTTGGCTTCCAGTCATGCTCTCCTTCTTATGAACTGTGTGAAACTGGACAAGTTTCTTAATTCCTCAACATTCCCATCGGTAGAATGGTGGAGGTGGGATTTGTTACTAATAGTAATTTCTTCATAGAGTAAATAAACTAAAAATGAAAAGTACATGTACTCTGTAAATGGTGGCTCTTATTACTTGTGCATTTGATTTTCCTTTTCTCACAACTTTAATTTTACGGTTGTTTTAGTCAGCTTTTTTGCTGATGTGACTTAAAGACCCTACAAGATCAATTTTAGGGGAGGTAGAGTTTGAGGGCTCACAGTTTCAGAGGTCACAGTCTATTGACAGCTGGTTCCATTCCTCAGGGCTTTAGGTGAGGCAGAACATCTTGGCAGAAGAGTGTGGCGGAGGGAAAAGCTCACACAGTGATCAAGAAGCAGGGAGAGAAAGACTCCACTTGCACCCCACACAAAACATATTCCCTAAAGCCACACCTCCAATGACCCACCTCCTCTAGCCACACCCTAAGGGCCTTCAGTTACCACTCAGTTAATCCCCGATTGGATTAAGGCTCTTATAACCCAGTCATTTCTCTTCTAAACCTTCTTGCATTGCTTCACACATTGTCTCACACCTCACATTCAAACTATAACAACCACGGACCATCATGGTAGTCCTGATACTTTCTAAAAGATGGTGGGCACCCTGCTGGTAACTCAGTCCTACATTCTCAGGAAAGGAATCTCTTAACCTTAATCTGCTTGAGCTGGGCCACATTGAATTGGTTTTTGCAAATCCAGTGGATTGGCTGCCCTTAAGGAAAGGTCCTTCTGGTCCAGTCCTCCATGTCTGGCAGGAGGTGGAATCATATGCACACAATATGCTGCTGTCTCTCACTGATGGACAGTTAGTTTCCCCGTTTCCTACTGACCAGGGGAGAGAGAAGCTGGCAGAAAAACAATATACTGGCTAAAGATATCAGAGAATATATGTTTGATAAACATTGTTTTTAGTGAATTTTTAATATATGAAATCATGATTTTCATGGTCTTTGTAAGCTCAAGGATATAATTCAAGTATGTCTTTTTACGATTAGTACCTTGGACCTAATTAAATATGGCGAAGAGATGACACCACAGCGTGATGGAAAGAGCATGAAGTTGGAGTGTGGAGATTTGGTAAATTCTAGTTCCTGCTCTCACCCACTGGTTTATCCTGGGCAATATGTGAAACCTGTAAGCATCATTTTCCTCATCTTTAAACAGAGTCAAAAATATTGGCTGTTATTATAAATACACTGCTTGGCAAATAGCCTCCTTGGACAGTATTTTTGCTAAAAAAAAAAAAAATTAGCATCTGAGCTCAGAAACAGTCTGTGATGATCACAATAGATAAGAAGTCTCTTAATATTTATATTTGCCAGATTCAAAGGTCTAGTTATATAGAGAAAAAAATCAATGGCAGAATGAAAATGACAATGAAGTATAAGTGGTATTGAAGAATAGTAGCTCAATACTAAGGTGGAAATGATAAAACGCCAGCAGTTTCCTCAGATTAAGGACTTGGGCTTCACAGAAGAGGAAATGGAATTCATTTAAAAGTTGGAATAACTTGTGCTCAGATGTAGCATGGCTCACCCTTACTAATCTCAGTTTTAGAGACTCAAAATTCTCTTGCTTTTTAATGTTCACATTATGTTCTAATCACTTGAGCATCTTACACAGAATTGTGGTTGAGGAACAGCTGTGCTAACTGGTGGACTGTCTGGAGAGTGTGATTTGTGGGGTACAGAAAGTTCTCCTTCCCTAGTACTTCTCCGTTAACCTGCTCAGATCTGTATTGCTGATTCTTCAAGAAAAGACAAATCTCAGCTAGACTTTGGAGTTGCGTTTTGTGGCAGATATGATTATCTAGTAAATAATGCCAACTGTTTTTATTTCACAACTATTCCTGAGGGAATGAGATGCATTTGTAGGTTAATCTCGCTTTGAACCAGACTCCCTGCATTTGCAGTCTAGCTCTCAAACAACTGGCTCTTTGACTCACACACTCCTCTTTAAAATGGTAATAATAAGGGTACTTTACAGTCAGGTACCTCACAGGTTTGAATGAGCTAATATGTGAAGACTGTGTTAGCTCCTATTATGCTCCAGAAATAAGAGGAAAGATCCGGAGAATGGAACCATCTTAAGGAGGTGTAGGGGAAGCAGACAAGGAATGTCAGTACAGACACTAGGGTTGAGAACAGTTGGGTATGCTAGAAATAATGAGGAGGCCACCCAGAATCATGGTGGGTATCCTTTAATGGTTAATATTTCTTTATTCACAATTTTGCAGATAATCATCCAACTACTGATTAAAGCACTGTTAATGTGGCTATCAGAGAAAGATTAGTGTCCATCTTCCATCTCATGGTCCACTAATGATTTCCTTTGTCAGTGAGAGAGTTTTCTTATTTTCACCCCTTCAATTCCACTAATTTAATACAACTTTTTGTACTAAGCAATAGAAATATCAAGACTTCTCTATTTTATGTCCATGTAAGAAAATTTGGTGAGTTTGAAAAAAAAAAAATCTCTCAAAGAAACAATGATGGAAGTAGGCAGGTTTCATTCTAAAAATATTAATGTCACTGCTCAACTTGAATATTGTATTAAATGAATTGTTAAGTGTGGCTGAAGCTGATTGTCTGAAAACTGATTTCCTTCAGATTCGCCCTCATTGCAATCACTTTATACACTGATAGCCACCGTGACCATTTTTCACTTGTCAATGAAGCAAGTGAAATAGTCTTCTTTTTATTTTTTTAAATTGTAACTTTTGCAAAAGTGATAGCTCAGTGAACTGCTTAGAATTGGGTTTGGTTGTGACTATTGATACAATTCAAATCAGCTGTTTAACCAAGAAAGAACCTCATTTCTACCTTTCATTAATGCCTGGATGTAGGCATTCAATGCCTCTGATGGCAGGCAGTTCTGCTTTTTGAGGTGCTGAAGGGCCCAATGCCTGCCAAAGGCTCATGTGTGGAAGGATTGGATTTCAGCTGGTGGTACTTTTGGGAAGTGATGGAAACCTTAGGAGGCGAGGCCTAATTGGAAGAAGTAGGTCACTGGGGGCATGTTCTTGAAGGCTATATCTTGTCCCTGACCCCTTCCTCTCTTTTTCTCTCTCTGCTTCCTGATCACTATGAGGTGAGCAACACTGCTCCACTGTGCACTCTCTGCCATGAGGTTGTCTCTTGCCAAAGGCCCAAAGCAATGGGGACAAGTGACTGAAACCTCTGAAACTCGAGCCAAAACAAAAATTTCCACCTTTAAAGAATTGATTTTCTCAGGTATTTTACCACAGTGGCTGAAAGCTAACACACCAGGCTTCTGTCTTGGTGTTCCTTCATCCAGGATCTCTGTTCCTAAGTAAAGCCATCATATCCCCATGGCAGATGCCAAGAATGAGAAAAGGGAGAGTGTCCCTAGCACTTAACGACTCTTCTGGTCCTTCATACGCTACTCTGGTCACATCCCGTCAGCTAGAATTTCATCACAGGGCTGTGTTGAGAACTTCACTCATTCTGTACAGCCATCTGCTTAGAAAGAAGAGAGACAAGAGATTTGAAAACAAATAACAGCCTTTGCCATCCTGGGTCTGGGGTGATTATGAGTCAACCTGAAATCTTTAATTGCTCAGTTTCTTAAAATATAGTACTTAATTAATTCTCTCAAAAGGAGCTCATTTATTTCCATCAGTCAAGTGGAAGCAAAAAAGATGCAATTTTAGCAATCTGCTTGGTTTCCTAAACACCTAATTGGTAAATTCCCTTAGTGAATTCCCTACAGGGTCAGATGCATGCCTGACTGGAAGATTAACTCTTTTCTGAGGTAGGAAGATATGTAGGGAAGTCTAGGTCTAGAGTCTGAAGGCTCAGTGCCAGTTCAAATCGGAGTTTTCCTCTCAGATTCTTTACTTGATTTTTTTTTTTTTAACAAGCCTTGCTTCGAACTTCACTAAATAGGTTTTTCAGGACCAAAGTGAACATCATTCCTCTGTGGGAGAAATGCCTTAACCCTTTCTCTGAGGTTCTGTCACCATCTGCTCTAATGTCAACCATATCCTGCTTCATGTCTCTGAGTTTCAGAGGTTTATTTGGTACCCACTGCTAAAAAACTCAACTGCTCTGGGTTTCTGGGCACTGCTTGGCTTTGGAGGCTTCTTGTTTCCCTGTGGTTATCTTTATCATCTAGGCTTCTACTTCTCTATTCCAGCCACTTTAGAAAGCTTCAAATGTTAGGGCTTTGTCTTTATAATCCAGATGAGAAACAAGAGATTCTGTGACACATTCTAAATCCTCGTTGCATGATGTAAACAACCACCAAAAAACTAGGAACTGACTGAATTAGAGCAAATTATATTCTATGTTTTTATATGTCAAAAGGAATCCTAATAATATATGTAACTAAAAATAACTAATAAAAAAGATTTAAAGAAACTATGCACTTATCTTATGTGCGCTTGTCACAGAGACAGTCTTTGATGGAAGTATCTGCAGCAGGGCAACACTGGTCATGGTAGCTGCAGCTACAAATTAGATTTGGAACTGACAGATGAACAGAGTAAAAGGATTCTCCACAGGAACAAACATGCATGTGGTCAGAATTCACTGCCGTGTAAAATAAACTCAGAAGCGCTTATAATTACTGGTAACTCAGTCCAAGCCTGGTAACACCACTTCCCATAGCAAGCCAGAAATGCCTTATTGGCTCAGAAAAATCTTATCAAAGGATCCTCAAAATTGCTCTTCAACAAATAGTCAAAATGAAATTTAAGGGCTGGGGTTGGGGCTCAGTGGTACAGCACTTGCCTTGAACGTATGAGGCACTTGGTTGGAGTCTCAGCACCGCATGTTAATAAACAAAATAAAAGCCATTGACAGCTAAAAAAATTTTTTTAATGAAATTTAAGAATTCTTTCCTTTCAGAAAAAGAATATTGGGGCACATGACTAGGATCCCAGGCTTTGGGTTTAAGCAGACCTCAAGGAACCCTGACTTATCAGCTCTGTTACCTTATTTGGGAAGCTGCTTCATGTCCTTAAAGCTCTGTTTTGTCAACTTTGAATAGAGATAATGTTACACTTCATCTCATATAGTTATTGTGAAGTGTAAAGGAAAGAATTCATTTAAAAATTTAGTATAACATCTGACATTATATGCCTTTAATAAATACCACCTGAAAAAAATATGGAAGTAACTACAACTTTATTGCTGTCTTTAAAATCAAACAGGTAGGGATTGACACATCAGATAAACAATATAGCATGATCCTCCCTAGTACCCAAAATGAAATGGAAAAAAATAATAATCCTTGACATAGTCTACCATTTTATTGTAATAAATTCCTCACTGCAATGTTTATATTTTAGTTTTGTGAGTGGTGAGAAGTTGAGGAAATATGCCAGGTTCAATAAGAATATGAAAAGGGAGGTGTACTGGAACATTTGCATAATTATTACTCCACCTAAATCTCTAATCTCCAAAGTCTCCCTTTAAGCCTGTTGTGATGAATTTAATATCTAGTACAACTGCCTATTACCATACCTGGTTCAAGCTGGTGAAACCGGAAATCTTTGGGTGTCACAACTTCTTTTGACAAAGCAGAGAGTTGCAAGCCTTCCCTGGTATTTCAAACAGGAATCAGCTCAAGCTTAGCCACTTAAAGATTAGTTTGTGGACCAGGTGATTGGCACCATCCAGGAGCCTGTTAGAAATGTAGAAATGAGGGTCCCACCTCAATTCTAGCCAATCACTCTGCTTCATGACAAGATCCTCAGAGATGCACTGAGGTGCAGAACATCATGTACTTCTTTTGCACTTTGAAAATAATTATGAAGGATGATGCATCTCACTATCAGTTTCAACCAACTTTTTAAAAATTGCATGCTTCCTAATCCTAACTTCCCTCCTATCCCTTGACTGTGGCCTTTGTTTTTGACTTTTGTGAGAAAGTCAAATGGGCATCACAGGTTAGGTTAACTGTAGTCTAAGTCTTGCTTCTCACCTTGACTTAAATGCTTTTTTGTTTGTTTTTTATTTAGAGACAGGGTCTCACCAAGTTGCTTAGCACCTCACTTTTGCTGAGGCTGGCTTTGAATTCCTGATCCTCTTGCCCCAGATTCCCTTGCTGCTGGGATTACAGGCATACACCACTTCACCCAGCAACTTAAATGCTTTTAAACTAGGAGAGTGGTCAAGTCCACAAGATCTGGGTTCAGAGAGATGGAAGACAAATTTTATCTCTTCCAGTTACTTCTGTGAAAATTAGAGAAAATTAGTTTTCTTACCTATAAAACAGTAATAATATTAATGGTATTTCCTCCACATAATCTTTCACTGGCTCCCATAGTTTTTAGGGTAAGATATGAGCATTTTTGTGATCAGTTCATTTTCTAGGGCATCCCGGGTGATTAGCTCAGACTAGACTGTAAGTGAATCAGAATATTCAGAATTAATGTGATTTAAACTCTCCTGTTGATTTTATTTAGTTATTAGTAGCAATTTCCATTTTAAAAACAAGAACAAATATTTCATTTTATATTGTTCAAATCTTACATTTATTCAGCTAAGATTGAGGGCCCTCTATCGCTATGCTTGGGAGGAAGAAGTTAGACCCATAGAGTTGATATTCTATAACAACTGTACATACTGTAAATGTATTCACAATATCTTATTACAACATTTTCTTTCTCTTTCTGTTTAAGGCAAATATTTGTAGGACATGGCTTGCTCCATTCGATAACTTTTAGTTGAGTATCAAATATGAAATCTGATGACAAGTGAAATAAAAGGTATGATATGGCATTTTCAGTCATTGCTATAACTCAATACTATATTTTCAGTCTATTACTATATGGAAAAGTCTAAAGGTACCAAACAACACTGAATTTCTAAATTCCCAGATTAAAAAGGACTAAGAACTAAGTTTATACTTCATTATTGCAAATAGGTACGAGATTCATAACAGCACTAAAGATACAAATATTTTGGTATTACAAAGATAATTCAAATAAATAAAATAAGCATTTATCACTTTGTTTTTCCCACTCTAACAATAGCTGACTCTTTTTTTCTCACCTTTTTTTAAATTGGTGATTATAGTTGTACATAGTGATGGGGTTTGTTGTTACATATTCATACATACATACAATATAATCTCCTCTCTCCCCACCTCCTACTCTGGTCCCTTTCCTCTACTAATCTCCCTTTGATTTTCATGAGATTCACCCCTACCTTTCTTTTCCTTTTTCTTCTCTAGCTTCAAATCTGAGAAAAAACATACAGTCACTGACCTTCTGAGTTTGACTTGTTTTGCTTATCATAATGGTCTCAGTTCCATCCATTTTCCTGCAAATGACATAATTTCATTTTATTTATGGCTGAATAAAACTTCATTGTGTGTATATACCACATTTTTGTTATCCATTCATTCACTGGTGGCACCTAGGCTGGTTCCATAGTTTGGCTGTTGTGAATTGTGCTGCTATAAACATGGGTATGCATGCATCATGGAAGTATGATGACTTTAATACTTTAGGATAAACATGGAAGAGTGGTTCAGTTGGGTCATATGGTAGTTCTACATCTAGTCTTTTGAGGAACACACCATACTGATTTCCATACTGGTTGCACTAGTTTATGATCCCACCAACAGTGCAAAATGTCCCCTTTTTCCAACATCCTCTCTAGCATTTATTATTGTTTATATTCTTGATGACTGCTAACAATGGCTGACTCTTGAAAAATATGACACACACACACACGTATTTCATGCATACATTTTAAAATCAGGTTTTACCTTACCAAATATTTTGAATAAATTTACCAGAATCCAGTGGAGTTTTTTCCTTTCAGCAAGAACAGCCCCTTAGTTTGAAGATTGTTTGTATGAAGCCAATTACAGGTTCAAGTTCAAATATTACCATTATCATCTCGATATCAAAAAGATCCTAAAATTATTATATATAAAAAAACATGATTAAGAAAAATCACTAGGGTACCAGCTAGGAGAAGAGATGTCCTTAACTTGAAATTTTGCTCAATTTTTTCTTTTTTTAATTTTCAGATTTTTTTCAAGAAGATGAAACAGGATAGCAGCTGGGGGGCAGCTGGGATAAAGACTAGGAACTCTCAAGAGAACTTGGTAACACTGTTATTATCAGTAACAAAATTCCCAGAACACATTTTCTTGATGGGGGAACGGCACTGAAGTGTGAATTCTAATACTCTCTTTTTCCATTTCTGAAAGCAGTGACTTTGCCGCTGGCGCACTCCGAAAGGAAGCTGAAGTCAGACATCGGTTGCAGCCTCCTGCTCTTGGTAGCACTGAAACGTGCTCCCCCCACGTGTAATTGGGGCAGTAATTTCCAAAGAGAATATAAATAAGCCTTCCACAAGCAGATCGTGTCTAAACCCTACTCACTCTTGGACTTAACTTCTTCACCATCTTTTTTTTCCCCCCTGAATCTACCAGAGATAATGGATCTTCTGAGGTTCAGTTGTGCATTTGTTCCTGAGGAGTGGGTTTGAAGTATTGCAAAATCAAATCCAATTTTGCATCTGTTGAAACCACTCTCTCATTTAAATGCTTTCCCCTCAACAAAGTAACATTAAAAATGCATTAAAATGAAGAGAATAATGTTCTTTTTAATGGTTTAATATGCTAGTCTTCGTTATTTTTCCTACTTTGTTTCCCTCTAGTGCTCTGAAGTGAAAAATGCATGGATGTTTTATATGGGGACATACCTAACTCAATGAATTGGTTCACTAGAGGGAAATTGGAAAGATTCTATCTTATTGTCCTTTTCAGAACTTGGATACTACTGCCCCTTTGAGGACATAAAGTCTCTCTAACCCACCAGCACCACTGAACATCTCGTCCTGAGAATACTCCGATTTCCAGGAACCAAGTACATGATGATCGTATTTGTTTCAGTATCTTATGTCTGTCTCTGTTTTGTTAGTTTAGTTATTGTTTCCTTTTTCTGAATTTAATACTATAAAGCATAGGTCTGTGCAGGCATTAAGCTCACATTGGAACAACTTTTACAGGTAAATGGCTTAATGCAATTAAGTATTCACTTTATTATTCCATAACAATGATTTTTAAAAGGGGGAAATGGACTAGTGTTTCAATTTCAGGTATTAAGCACTCTGTTTTGTCCTCTATAGAGATAGCATCCTCATTAGATTTCTGGCTATTTGGGGGACATCTGTCTTTTCCTTGTCTTGAAAAAGAGAACAATGAGCAGGGCTTGCTACCATAGCAGGAGTTATTACCAGAAGGAGAATTATTACATTGTTCACACTCTAAATGAGACTGAATATGTTTTGTGGTCACTATGGGCTGGTGCTCTGGAACTGTGATTCAGAACCACTTAAATTTTCTTTTGGCAAGAGGCAGAGTATATATAACCAAACAATAGTTTGATGGCTTTTCCAGGGCTCGATGATCTCACATTTTAGGCTGGACGACTTCCCAAGGTGAAAGATCTATTAATCTGAAAATCTAGGTGTGGTTACCAGTAAGGGATGCTTTTGTCCTCAGAGCGGAAGGTACTTGATAAACCGGCAGGGAACCATATGGATGCACAATCATCTATGGCCTCCAATACATGGCTGGACACCTCATAGGCCACCTCTTGGCCTATTCATCAGATAATAATCAAGGACACAATAAGTCAGTCTCACTCTGATTTCAGTCCATCAGTTTTATCGTTTTAAAACTCAAGGTAGAATTGGGCTGCAAATGATACCCGTGTATTTAGAAGTAAAACAGGCAAGGTAGAGACAAAGTGAACCTGGATGAGACACTATCTTTGGCACTGTTTTAAAGACACTTGGCAGTAATCTTCAAAGGAGCCTATGTGTTGATCTTTCTTGGCATGACTTTTGTTTTACTTATTCTTCAGTTTCATTTTTTATTTTTCGGTAATATTTTCTCCAATATGCCTGGCAGCTGTGCTGAGTGCCCATACCACCAATTTCTGATCATTGTAGGGAAAACTTGAATTTTTTCCATCAAAAAGAAAAATAATATCCAAATTATTGCTTTGTATCTCAATGTTGCTTATTGTAATGAGACAAACATACAGCAATCTGAGCACTTCAAAATTTTGGCAATTCATTTATATAGAACTTGGTGAAGTGGACCTATAAAAGTAAAGATGAGATAATAATGAATATTTTGTTTTACTTAAAGAAATTTCAGATTTTTTTAAACTCATTAACAGCAACTTTATTTATTTTTGGGGTGCTGGGGATTGAACCCAGGGCCTTGTGCATGTGAGGTAAGCACTCTACCAACTGAGCTATATCCCCAGTCCCAGCAACTTCATTTTTTATAGAAATCACAAGTACTAAAAGCATCAATATAGGATTTCAACTATTACTTGGTTGTAGACCTAAAATTTAAGATGAAAATGTTCAAGAAGACCTAATTCTTCATGTAAAAATATAGCAGTCAATTGCATGGGTTTTGGAGGTAAATAACTTCAAGGCTGAAAGCATACTCTTACTTATTTGGGAGAACTTCCTGAGGCTTAAGATTCCATGAAATTAAGGGTCTTTTCTTTGTTTTATTCCATTCTGCTTCAAGAATAGAGCAAATTGACTGACACCTAGTAAAAGCTCAGCTATAGAAATGCTACTTTTTCTTCCTGTGCATGAAAATTCTTTTTCAGCAGTTTTTGCATTTAAGAAGTCCATCATTTTTCTCTTTCCTGAAGAACATTTGGGTTCTGCAATGAAATACATGCTTGAGAAGATGAAACATCACTCAGAGTTGAGATGGCCTTTGCTTCCCATTTCCATTATGCTGTTCCTATTGAAATTTCCTATTAATGGGGTAAACAAAGTCAGAAATATACTTACTGTTAAATGTATTAATGTTGAAATAAAGAAATTTTAAGCATTTTGGGTTGTAAAAGGGCAGAGCCATTGAGGCTAAGGAAAAAAAGGATAACTGTTATACTTTTCAGTTGAATATCTTCTATATTCTATTATTACCACAATCACCAGCAAATTTCTTTTTTTTTAATCTTTTTTTTATTGGTTGTTCAAAACATTACAAAGCTCTTGACATATCATATTTCATACATTAGATTCAAGTGGGTTATGAACTCCCATTTTTACCCCAAATACAGATTGCAGAATCACATCGGTTACACATCCACATTTTTACATAATGCCATATTAGTAACTGTTGTATTCTGCTACCTTTCCTACCCTCTACTATCCCCCCTCCCCTCCCCTCACATCTTCTCTCTCTACCCCATCTACTGTAATTCATTTCTCTCCTTGTTATTTTCCCATTCCCCTCACAACCTCTTATATGTAATTTTGTATAACAATGAGGGTCTCCTTCCATTTCCATGCAATTTCCCTTTTCTCTCCCTTTCCCTCCCACCTCATGTCTCTGTTTAATGTTAATCTTTTCCTCCTGCTCTTCCTCCCTGCTCTGTTCTTAGTTGCTCTCATTGTATCAAAGAAGACATTTGGCATTTGTTTTTTAGGGATTGGCTAGCTTCACTTAGCATAATCTGCTCTAATGCCATCCATTTCCCTGCAAATTCCATGATTTTGTCATTTTTTAGTGCAGAGTAACACTCCATTGTGTATAAATGCCACATTTTTTTTTATCCATTCATCTATTGAAGGGCATCTGGGTTGGTTCCACAGTCTAGCTAGTGTGAATTGTGCTGCTATGAACATCGATGTGACAGTTTCCCTGTAGTATGCTCTTTTAAGGTCTTCAGGGAATAGTCCGAGAAGGGCAATAGCTGGGTCAAATGGTGGTTCCATTCCCAGCTTTCCCAGGAATCTCCATACTGCTTTCCAAATTGGCCGCACCAGTTTGCAGTCCCACCAGCAATGTACAAGAGTACCCTTTTCCCCCCATCCTTGCCAGCACTTGTTGTTTGACTTCATAATGGCTGCCAATCTTACTGGAGTGAGATGGTATCGTAGGGTGGTTTTGATTTGCATTTCTCTGACTGCTAGAGATGGTGAGCATTTTTTCATGTACTTGTTGATTGATTGTATGTCCTCCTCTGAGAAGTGTCTGTTCAGGTCCTTGGCCCATTTGTTGATTGGGTTATTTGTTATCTTATTCTTTAATTTTTTGAGTTCTTTGTATACTCTGGATATTAGGGCTCTATCTGAAGTGTGAGGAGTAAAAATTTGTTCCCATGATGTAGGCTCCCTATTTACCTCTCTATTGTTTCTCTTCCTGAGAAAAAACTTTTTAGTTTAAGTAAGTCCCATTTGTTGATTCTTGTTATTAACTCTTGTGCTATGGGTGTCCTATTAAGGAATTTGGAGCCCGACCCCACAATATGTAGGTCGGAGTCAACTTTTTTTTCTATCAGACGCAGAGTCTCTGATTTGATATCAAGCTCCTTGATCCATTTTGAGTTAACTTTTGTGCATGGTTAGAGGAGGGGATTCAGTTTCATTTTGTTGCATATGGATTTCCAGTTTTCCCAGCACCATTTGTTGAAGATGCTATCCTTCCTCCATTGCATGCTTTTAGCCCGTTTATCAAATATAAGATAGTTGTAACTTTGTGGATTGGTCTCTGTGTCCTCTATTCTGTACCATTGGTTCACCCGCCTGTTTTGGTACCAGTACCATGCTGTTTTTGTTACTATTGCTCTGTAGTATAGTTTGAAGTCTGGTATCGCTATGCTGCCTGATTCACACTTCCTGCTTAGAGTTGCTTTTGCTATTCTGGGTCTTTTATTTTTCCATATGAATTTCATAATTGCTTTATCTATTTCTACAAGAAATGCCATTGGGATTTTGATTGGCATTGCATTAAACCTATAGAGAACTTTTGGTAATATCGCCATTTTGATAATGTTAGTTCTGCCTATCCATGAACAGGGTATATTTTTCCATCTTCTAAGATCTTCTTCTATTTCTCTCTTTAGGGTTCTGTAGTTTTCATTGTATAAATCTTTCACCTCTTTTATTAGGTTGATTCCCAAGTATTTTATTTTTTTTGAGGATATTGTGAATGGGGTGTTTTTCCTCATTTCCGTTTCAGAAGTTTTGTCGCTGATATACAGAAATGCCTTTGATTTATGCATGTTGATTTTATATCCTGCCACTTTGCTGAATCCATTTATTAGTTCTAGTAGTTTCTTGTAGACCCTTTTGGGTCTTCTAGGTATAGAATCATGTCTTCCGCAAATAGTGATAATTTAAGTTTTTCTTTTCCTATTTTGATGCCTTTAATTTCTTTCGTCTGTCTAATTGCTCTGGCCAGTGTTTCGAGAACTATGTTGAACAGAAGTGGTGAGAGAGGGCATCCCTGTCTTGTTCCAGATTTTAGAGGGAATGCCTTCAATTTTTCTCCATTCAGAATGATGCTAGCCTGAGGCTTAGCATAGATAGCTTTTTCAATGTTGAGGTAAGTTCCTGTTATCCCTAGGATTTCTAATGTTTTGAACATAAAGGGATGCTGTACTTTGCCGAATGCTTTTTCTCCATCTATCGAGATGATCATATGGTTCTTATCTTTAAGTCTATTGATGTGGTGAATAACATTTATTGATTTCCGTATATTGAACCAGCCTTGCATCCCAGGGATGAATCCTACTTGATCATGGTGCACAATTTTTTTGATGTGTTTTTGTATCCGATTCGCCAGAATTTTATTGAGGATTTTTGCATCTAGGTTCATTAGAGATATTGGTCTGTAGTTTTCTTTCTTTGACGTGTCTTTGTCTGGTTTCGGAATCAGGGTGATGTTGGCCTCATAGAATGAATTTGGAAGAGCTCCCTCTTTTTCTATTTCCTGAAATAACTTGAAAAGTACTGGTAATAATTCTTCTTTAAAGGTTTTGTAAAACTCCGCTGTATATCCATCTGGTCCTGGGCTTTTCTTGGTTGGTAGTCTTTTTTTTGTTGTTTTTTTTTAATTTTTTATTGTTGGCTGTTCAAAACATTACATAGTTCTTGATATATCATATTTCACAATTTGATTAAAGTGGGTTATGAGCTCCCATTTTTACCCCATATACAGATTGCAGAATCACATCAGTTGCACATCCATTGATTTACATATTGCCATACTAGTGTCTGTTGTATACTGCTGCCTTTCCTATCCTCTACTATCCCCCCTCCCCTCCCCTCCCCTCCCCTCTTCTCTCTCTGCCCCCTCTACTGACATTCGTTTGTCCCCCTTGTATTATTTTTCCCCTTCCCCTCACTTCCTCTTGTATGTACTTTTGTATAACTCTGAGGGTCTCCTTCCATTTCCATGCATTTTCCCTTCTCTCTCCCTTTCCCTCCCACCTCTCATCCCTGCTTAATGTTAATCTTCTTCTCATGCTCTTCGACCCTACTCTGTTCTTAGTTACTCTCCTTATATCAAAGAAGACATTTGGCATTTGTTTTTTAGGGATTGGCTAGCTTCACTTAGCATAATCTGCTCTAATGCCATCCATTTCCCTGTAAATTCTATGATTTTGTCATTTTTTAATGCAGAGTAATACTCCATTGTGTATAAATGCCACATTTTTTTTATCCATTCATCCATTGAAGGGCATCTAGGTTGGTTCCACAGTCTAGCTATTGTGAATTGTGCTGCTATGAACATCGATGTAGCAGTGTCCCTGTAGCATGCTCTTTTTAGGTCTTTAGGGAATAGACCGAGAAGGGGAATAGCTGGGTCAAATGGTGGCTCCATTCCCAGCTTTCCAAGAAATCTCCATACTGCTTTCCAAATTGGCTGCACCAATTTGCAGTCCCACCAGCAATGTACAAGTGTACCCTTTTCCCCACATCCTCGCCAGCACTTGTTGTTGTTTGACTTCATAATGGCTGCCAATCTAACTGGAGTGAGATGGTATCTTAGGGTGGTTTTGATTTGCATTTCTCTGACTGCTAGAGATGGTGAGCATTTTTTCATGTACTTGTTGATTGATTGTATGTCCTCCTCTGAGAAGTGTCTGTTCAGGTCCTTGGCCCATTTGTTGATTGGGTTGTTTGTTCTCTTATTGTCTAATTTTTTGAGTTCTTTGTATACTCTGGATATTAGGGCTCTATCTGAAGTGTGAGGAGTAAAGATTTGTTCCCAGGATGTAGGCTCTCTATTTACCTCTCTTATTGTATCTTTTGCTGAGAAAAAACTTTTTAGTTTGAGTAAGTCCCATTTGTTGATTCTAGTTATTAACTTTTGTGCTATGGGTGTCCTATTGAGGAATTTGGAGCCCGACCCCACAGTATGTAGATCGTAGCCAACTTTTTCTTCTATCAGACGGCGTGTCTCTGATTTGATATCAAGCTCCTTGATCCATTTTGAATTAACTTTTGTGCATGGCGAGAGAAAGGGATTCAGTTTCATTTTGTTGCATATGGATTTCCAGTTTTCCCAGCACCATTTGTTGAAGATGCTATCCTTCCTCCATTGCATGCTTTTAGCCCCTTTATCAAATATAAGGTAGTTGTAGTTTTGTGGATTGGTTTCTGTGTCCTCTATTCTGTACCATTGGTCCACCCGCCTGTTTTGGTACCAGTACCATGCTGTTTTTGTTACTATTGCTCTGTAGTATAGTTTGAAGTCTGGTATCGCTATACCGCCTGATTCACACTTCCTGCTTAGCATTGTTTTTGCTATTCTGGGTCTTTTATTTTTCCATATGAATTTCATGATTGCTTTCTCTATTTCTACAAGAAATGCCGTTGGGATTTTGATTGGCATTGCATTAAACCTATAGAGAACTTTTGGTAATATCGCCATTTTGATAATGTTAGTTCTGCCTATCCATGAACAGGGTATATTTTTCCATCTTCTAAGATCTTCTTCTATTTCTCTCTTTAGGGTTCTGTAGTTTTCATTGTATAAGTCTTTCACCTCTTTTGTTAGGTTGATTCCCAAGTATTTTATTTTTTTTTTGACGATATTGTGAATGGAGTGGTTGTCCTCATTTCCATTTCAGAGGATTTGTCGCTGATATACAGGAATGCCTTTGATTTATGCGTGTTGATTTTATATCCTGCCACTTTGCTGAATTCATTTATTAGCTCTAATAGTTTCTTTGTAGACCCTTTTGGGTCTGCTAGGTATAGAATCATGTCATCTGCAAATAGTGATAATTTAAGTTCTTCTTTTCCTATTTTGATGCCTTTAATTTCTTTCGTCTGTCTAATTGCTCTGGCCAGTGTTTCGAGAACTATGTTGAACAGAAGTGGTGAGAGAGGGCATCCCTGTCTTGTTCCAGATTTTAGAGGGAATGCCTTCAATTTTTCTCCATTCAGAATGATGCTAGCCTGAGGCTTAGCATAGATAGCTTTTTCAATGTTGAGGTAAGTTCCTGTTATCCCTAGGTTTTCTAATGTTTTGAACATAAAGGGATGCTATACTTTGCCGAATGCTTTTTCTCCATCTATCGAGATGATCATATGGTTCTTATTTTTAAGTCTATTGATGTGGTGAATAACATTTATTGATTTCCTTATATTGAACCAGCCTTGCATCCCAGGGATGAATCCTACTTGATCATGGTGCACAATTTTTTTGATATGTTTTTGTATCCGAGTGGCCAGAATTTTATTGAGGATTTTTGCATCTAGGTTCATTAGAGATATTGGTGTGTAGTTTTCTTTCTTTGAAGTGTCTTTGTCTGGTTTAGGTATCAGGGTGATGTTGGCCTCGTAGAATGAATTTGGAAGTTCTCCCTCTTTTTCTATTTCCCGAAGTAGCTTGAAAAGTATTGGTATTAGTTCCTCTTTAAAGGTTTTGTAAAACTCTGTTGTATACCCATCCGGTCCTGGGCTTTTCTTAGTTGGTAGTCTTTTGATGGTTTCTTCTATTTCCTCAATTGATATTGGTCTGTTTAGGTTGTCTATATCCTCCTGACTCAATCTGGGCAGATCATATGACTTAAGAAATTTATCTATGCCTTCACTATCTTCTAATTTATTGGAGTATAAGGATTCAAAATAATTTTTGATTATCTTCTGTATTTCTGAAGTGTCTGTTGTGATATTGCCTCTTTCATCCCGTATGTCAGTAATTTGAGTTCTCTCTCTTCTTCTCTTCGCTAGCATGGCTAAGGGTCTGTCGATTTTGTTTATTTTTTCAAAGAACCAACTTTTAGTTTTGTCAATTTTTTCAATTGTTTCTTTTGTTTCGATTTCATTAATTTCAGCTCTGATTTTAATTATTTTTTGCCTTCTACTTCTTTTGCTGTTGTTTTGCTCTTCTTTTTCTAGGATTTTGAGATGAAGTATGAGATCATTTATTTGTTGGTTTTTTCTTTTTTTAAGGAATGAACTCCAAGCAATGAATTTTCCTCTTAGAACTGCTTTCAATGTGTCCCATAGATTCCGATATGTTGTTTCTGTGTTTTCATTAATCTCTAAGAATTTTTTAATTTCCTCCTTGATGTCTTCTATAACCCATTGATCATTCAGTAACCTATTGTTCATTCTCCAAGTGATGTATTCTTTTTCCTTCCTTCTTTTATCGTTGATTTTCAGTTCCATTCCATTATGATCAGATAGGATGCATGGTATTATCTCTACTCCTTTATATTGTCTAAGAGTTTCCCTGTGACATGATATATGATCTATTTTTGAGAAGGATCCATGTGCTGCTGAGAAAAAAGTGTAACTGCTTGATGTTGGGTGGTATATTCTATATATGTCAATTAAGTCTAGGTTATTAATTGTGTTATTGAGTTCTATAGTTTCCTTATTCAACTTTTGTTTGGAAGATCTGTCCAGTGGTGATAGAGGTGTGTTGAAGTCTCCCATGATTATTGTATGGTGGTCTATTAGACTCTTGAACTTGAGAAGAGTTTGTTTGATGAACATAGCTGCACCATTGTTTGGGGCATATATATTTATGATTGTTATGTCTTGTTGGTGTATGGTTCCCTTGAGCAGTATGTAGTGTCCCTCTTTATCCCTTTTGATTAACTTTGGCTTAAAATCTATTTTATTTGATATGAGTATGGATACTCCTGCTTGTTTCCGAAGTCCATATGAGTGATATGATTTTTCCCAACCTTTCACCTTCAGCCTATGTATGTCTTTTCCTATCAAATGCGTCTCCTGTAGGCAGCATATTGTTGGGTCTTGTTTTGTGATCCATTCTACTAGCCTGTGTCTCTTGATTGGTGAGTTTAAGCCATTAACATTTAGGGTTATTATTGAGATATGGGTTGTTGTTCCAGCCATATTTTTTTATTTATGTTACTAAACATGGTTTGTTTTCCTCTTTGATTATTTTCCCCCCTTTACTGTCCTACCTCCCACTGTTGGTTTTCATTGTTATTTTCCATTTCCTCTTCCTGTAATATTTTGCCAAGGATGTTTTGAAGAGATGGTTTTCTAGCTGCAAATTCTTTTAACTTTTGTTTATCGTGGAAGGTTTTAATTTCATCTTCCATCCTGAAGCTTAATTTCGCTGGAAACACAATTCTTGGTTGGAACCCATTTTCTTTCAGTGTTTGAAATATGTTATTCCAGGATCTTCTAGCTTTCAGAGTCTGTGTTGAAAGATCAGCTGTTATCCTGATTGGCTTACCCCTAAATGTGATCTGCTTCCTTTCTCTTGTAGCTTTTAAAATTCTCTCCTTATTCTGTATGTTGGGCATCTTCATTATAATGTGTCTAGGTGTGGGTCTCTTTTGATTTTGCATATTCGGCGTCCTGTAGGCTTCTAGGATTTGGGGTTCTGTCTCATTCTTCAAGTCTGGGAAGTTTTCTCGTATTATTTCATTGAATAGGTTGCTCATTCCTTTGGTTTGAAACTCTGTCCCTTCCTGTATCCCAATGACTCTTAAATTTGGTCTCTTGATGTTATCCCATATTTCTTGGATGTTCTGCTCATGGTTTCTTAACAGTCTTGCTGAGCTGTCTATGTTCTTTTCAAGTTGAAATACTTTATCTTCATTGTCTGATGTTCTGTCTTCTAAGTGTTCTACTCTGCTGGTAGTATTCTCAATTGAGTTTTTAAGTTGGCTTATTGCTTCCTGCATTTCTAGGATTTCTGTTTGTTTGTTTTTTATAACCTCTATTTCCCTGTATAGTTGATCTTTTGCTTCTTGGATTTGTTTATGTAATTCATTGTTGAAGTGATCTTTCATTGTCTGATTTTGCTGTCTGATGTCTTCCTTGAGACTCCAGATCATCTGAAGCATGTATATCCTGAATTCTTAATCTGACATTCCATCTGCTGCAGCTATTACCTCTTCTAACGTTGAGTTGACCTGCATTGCTTGTGGTCCTTTCTTTCCTTGTCTCTTCATACTGTTCGCGTTCCTTTCTATTTGGTGAAACTGTTGTGCTATTGAATTTTCCCCCTATATATTTATATTGGTCTTGTATAGTTGCAAAGTCTCCCTCGCAGGCGCGGGCGGCGGCGCTGCCCCTCCTCCAATTGGGGCAATGTGCCTACCACGCCGGGAGGCCTCTGGGCCTGCTCTGCCGGTTGGTAGCAGGTCCGCCGACCTTGCAGGCGCAGGCGGCGGCTCTGTCCCTCTGCGGGCCGCTAGGCTTGTTCTGTCGGTGGTCGCAGTTCTGCCTACCTTGCAGGCGCAGGGGCGGGGGCGGCTCTACCCCTCCTCAGGCCACTGGGCCTGTTCTGTCTCTCGGTTGCAGGTCTGGCCTGTTCTGATGGTGGTCACAGTTCCGACTACCTTGCAGGAGCAGGGGGGAGGGGGCGGCTCTGCCTCTCAGCAGGCCGCTGCTCCTCTTCTGCCGGTGGGTCGCAGGCCCGCCTACCTTGCAGGAGTGATTGGAAGCTCTGCCCCTCCGCGGGCCACTGGGCCTTTTCTGTCAGTGGTCACAGTTCTGTCTACCTGGCAGGCGCGGGGGGTGGGGGGCGGCTCTGCCCCTCAGCAGGCCGCTGGGCCTGCTCTGTGCGTGGTCACAGTTCCCTCTACCTTGCTGGTGCAGGGGGAGGGGGCGGCTCTGCCTCTCAGCAGGCTGCTGCTCCTTGGGCCACTGGGCCTTTTCCGTTGGTGGTCACCGTTCCACCTACCTGGCAGGTGCGGGGGATGGGGGGCGGCTCTGCCCCTCAGCAGGCCACTGGGCCTGCTCTGTGCGTGGTCACAGTTCCCTCTACCTTGCTGGTGCAGGGGGAGGGGGCGGCTCTGCCTCTCAGCAGGCCGCTGCTCCTCTTCTGCCGTTGGGTCGCAGGCCCGCCTACCTTGCAGGAGTGATTGGAAGCTCTGTCCCGCCGCGGGCCACTGGGCCTTTTCTGTCGGTGGTCACAGTTCCCCTACCTGGCAGGCGCGGGGGGTGTGGGGCGGCTCTGCCCCACAGCAGGCCGCTGGGCCTGCTCTGTGCGTGGTCACAGTTCCCTCTACTTTGCCGGCGCAGGGGGAGGGGGCGGCTCAGCCTCTCAGCAGGCCGCTGCTCCTCTTCTGCCGTTGGGTCGCAGGCCCGCCTACCTTGCAGGAGTGATTGGAAGCTCTGTCCCGCCTTGGGCCACTGGGCCTTTTCTGTTGGTGGTCACCGTTCCACCTACCTGGCAGGCGAGGGGGGTGGGGGGCGGCTCTGCCCCTCAGCAGGCCGCTGGGCCTGCTCTGTGTGTGGTCACAGTTCCCTCTACCTTGCTGGTGCAGGGGGAGGGGGCGGCTCTGCCTCTCAGCAGGCCGCTGCTCCTCTTCTGCCGGTGGGTCGCCTTGCAGGAGTGATTGGAAGCTCTGTCCCGCCTTGGGCCACTGGGCCTTTTCTGTAGGTGGTCACAGTTCCCCTACCTGGCAGGCGCGGGGGGTGTGGGGCGGCTCTGCCCCTCAGCAGGCCACTGGGCCTGCTCTGTGCGTGGTCACAGTTCCCTGTACTTTGCCGGCGCAGGGGGAGGGGGCGGCTCTGCCTCCCAGCAGGCCGCTGCTCCTCTTCTGCCGGTGGGTTGCAGGCCCGCCTACCTTGCAGGAGTGATTGGAAGCTCTGTCCCGCTGCGTGCCACTGGGCCTTTTCTGTCGGTGGTCACCTTTCCACCTACCTGGCTGGCGCGGGGGATGGTGGGCGGCTCTGCCCCTCAGCAGGCCACTGGGCCTGCTCTGTGCATGGTCACAGTTCCCTCTACCTTGCCGGTGCAGGGGGGAGGGGGCGGCTCTGCCCCTCAGCAGGCCGCTGGGCCTGCTCTGGTTGGTAGTCTTTTGATTGCTTCTTCTATTTCATCCATTGATATGAGTCTGTTCTAATTGTGTGTATCCTCCTGACTCAGTCTGGGCAAATCATATGACTTAAGAAATTTATTGATGTCTTCACTATCTTCAATTTTACTGGAATTTAGGTTTTCAAAATAATTTCTAATTGTCTTCTGTATTTCTGTAGCATCTGTTGTGATATTGCCTTTTTCATCCCGTATGTTAGTAATTTGAGTTCTCTCTCTTCTTCTCTTCGTTAGCATGGCTAAGGGTCTGTCGATCTTTTTTATTTTTTCAAAGAACCAACTTTTAGTTTTGTTAATTTTTTCAATAGTTTCTTTTGTTTCAATTTCGTTGATTTCTGCTCTGATTTTAATTATTTCTTGCCTTCTGCTACATTTGCTGTTGTTTTGCTCTTCCTTTTCTAGGGCTTTGAGATGAAGTGTGAGCTCATTAATTTATTGGTTTTTTTCTTTTTTTGAGGAATGACCTCCAGGCAATGAATTTCCCTCTTAAAACTGTTTTCATTGTGTCCCATAGATTCTGATATGTTGTGTCTGTATTTTCATTTATCTGTAAGAATTTTTTGATTTCCTCCTTTATGTCTTCTGTAACCCATTGATCATTCAGTAACATATTGTTCATTTTCCATGTGATGTAGGATTTTTCCTTCCTTCTTTTATCATTGATTTCCAGTTTCATTCCATTATGATCAGATAAAATGCATGGTATTATCTCCACCCCTTTATATTTACTGAGGGTTGCCCTATGGCATAATATATGGTCTATTTTTGAGAAGGATCCATGTGTTGCTGAGAAAAAAAGTATATCCACTTGATGATGGTTGATATATTCTATATATGTCAGTTAAGTCTAGGTTATTGATTGTGATATTGAGTTCTATAGTTTCTTTATTCAACTTTTGTTTGGAGGCTCTGTCCAATGGTGAGAGAGGTGTGTTGAAGTCACCCATAATTATTGTGTTTTGGTCTATTTGATTCTTGAACTTGAGGAGAATTTGTTTTATGAACGTCACAGCACCATTATTTGGTGCATAAATATTGATAATTGTTATGTCTTGTTGGTGAATGGTTCCTTTTAACAGTATATAATGTCCTTCCTTATCCCTTTTGATTAACTTAGTCTTGAAGTCGATTTTATTCGATATGAGGATGGCCACCCCTGCTTCCTTACAAGGACCGTGTGCGTGGTATATTTTTTCCCAACCTTTCACCTTCAGCCTGTGTATGTCTTTTCCAATCAGATGTGTCTCCTGGAGGCAGCATATTGTTGGATTTGTTTTTTTAATCCATGTTACCAGCCTATGTCGCTTTATTGGAGAGTTTAAGCCATTAACGTTTAGAGTTACTATTGATATATGGTTTGTACTTCCAGCCATGTTTGATTATTTATCGTTTTTTTTTTTTTTAATTTAGTTTTTTCTCCATGACTAGCTTTCCCCCTGCCCTCTGTCTTTACTGAGGTACTTTCCACTGTTGGTTTTGGTTATTGTTTTTCATTTCTTCCTCTTGTAGTGTTTTCCTCAAGATGCTTTGCAGTACTGGTTTTCTGGCTGCAAATTCTTTTAACTTTTGTTTATCATGAAAGATTTTTATTTCGTTGTCGTACCTGAAGCTTAATTTTGCTGGATACAAAATTCTTGGTTGGCATCCATTGTCTTTCAGTGTTTGAAATACGTTGTTCCAGGATCTTCTCGCTTTCAGCGTCTGTGATGAAAAATCCGTTGTTAACCTTATTGGTTTACCCCTGAATGTAATCTGCCTCCTTTCTCTTGTAGCTTTTAATATTTTCTCTTTGTTCTGTGTATTGGATATCTTCATAACAATGTGTCTTGGCGTTGGTCTACTGTGATTTTGTGTGCTCGGTGTCCTGTATGCATCTACAATTTGTATATCCATTTCCTTTTTTATTTCTGGAAAGTTTTCTGTAATTATTTCATTCAGCAGGTTACTCATTCCCTTGGTTTGAATCTCTGTACCTTCCTCTATCCCGATGACTCGTAAGTTTGGTTTTTTTATATTATCCCATATCTCTTGGATGTTTTTCTCGTGATTTTTTTTACCATCCTTTCTGAGTTGGCTAGACTCCTTTCAAGATGATATATTTTGTCTTCATTATCTGACGTTCTGGCTTCTACTTGCTCCACTCTATTAGTGATACTCTCATTTGAGTTTTTAATTTGGTTTTTAGTTTCCTTCATTTCTAGAATTATTGTTTGATTTTTTAAATAATCTCTATCTCCTGATAAAGATGCTTATTTGCTTCTTTTATCTGTTTATGTAATTCATTTTCAATGTGTTCTTTCACTGTTTGAATTTGCTGTCTCATAACCTCTTTAAGATTCCATTCCATCTGTCTAAGGTATTCCTTGAGTTCTTTATTTGGCCATTTTTCTGATGCCTCTAGGTCCTCCTGAATATTTAGGTTGTCTTGCATTGTTTGTACTCCTTTTCTTCCTTGCTTTTTCATGCTGCTCATGTTACTTCTTGTTCTGTTTGACTGCTGAGTTACTGTTTACTCCTACAAATTTATTTGATGCTTGGGAGGAAAGATATTAGAAGGGAAGGGAAGAAGTCACTAAAGAGAATGAGAGTAGGCAGGTAGAATTCAAGGAAGGCGGAATAAGGAAATTGAAAATAAATGAAAAGACAAAAGAAAAAAATAGAAAATAAAAAAAGAAAAAAAATTTAAAAAATAATAAAAAAAATAAAAATTAAAAAATATTTAAAAAAATGAAAATGAAAAAAAAAACCCAAATTAAAAAAAAATTTAATAAATGCAGTCTTAGAGTTCTATTAACTTCTCTTCCAGTAGGTGGAGCTGTGCCCACTGGGCCAAGCTTCTCCTCTCATTCCGCGGGACCCAATCACTGTGCAGCAGCTCCTCCTCCCAAACTGGGCGGATCTCCAATCCTGAGTGCCTAGGGCCTTCTCTTGTGTCTAGTCACTTCCCCACTTTTCCTGAAGCCAGGCCCCGCTCACCGGTGACGCTCACCACAATGCTGGCTACACGCCAGGTCTGCTGCTCCCAGGAGCCCTGTTTTCATGAACACCTGGGCACACTCTCCCCGTTTGCCATTCCCTCAGACCCTAAGTTTGTGGAGCTTGGGGCTGAGAACCCTCAGCAAATTTTGCTTGCCCTCCGATAGCCACTCCCCCGGTAGCTGGTGCAAGAGACCTCAGTTGTTAGCACTGGTGGGAGCAGTAGCCAGGGGTTCCGCGCTGCAGGTCCCGCGCCACTCCTGATTCCCTCAGTCTGACTATCGCGCTGACAGGAGAGATGGGAGGGGCCCTTGAGGTTTCCCCGCTGTGTGGAGAGGAAGGGCTAGGGGGTTACACACCTGTCGCCGCCGGTTTCAATGAAGTTATCTCCTCCGCCGCATTCTGGTGACGTCAGATCTCTGCCATGGTGGTATCCCATGCAAATGGCGACAGTTCTTTCCCTTTGCTGGGTGACCAATGCAACGGGTGGGTCCTGACTGGCTCTCCCAAGCCCCGTCTCAATCCTGTGGCCACTGCCTATGAAGGCTCGGTTGGTATTAACCTCCGCAGGTTCAGAAGGGCCGACCAGTTGTTTCAGCGGGATCATTTAGTGCTGAGTCACAGCAGTTTGTCTGTGAGACGCAGGCAAACGGGAGCTTGAATTCAGCCGATCCGGGCTTGGTGTGTGTTCTGAGGGGCCCAGACTGTTTGCCCCAGATCCACGGCAGCTCAGCATTGCCTAGTGATCCTGAGCAAACAGCATTTAGATGGTTTATGACTCCCTATGCCCGCGCAGCTGAAGAGGTCAGAGTCTTGATCTCTCCACGCCCGCCGCCATGTTCACCAGCAAATTTCATAATCTCCAAAATTAACTTGGATTTTATAATCAAATTACACTGAGAAGTTGGTTCTTAAGGTCTTTTCATAGTGAAACAGTGCTTGTTACTTGTGTGGAATGTACGTTATACTTATCTGTACTATGCAGGTGACTGCCTATCTATTCACCCAATTTCATCAAACTTCATAAACAGTTACTGAGTGACTGGTACTGAGCCAGTATCAGGGAACTCAGAAACAAATACAGATATTTCATGTCCCCAAATTGTATAATTTATGATACTGATATCAAAACAAATAAAGTGTGATATAATAATGGAATAGAACGTCAAATACCACAATGGGAGGTATTCAGAGACTTATAATTGCCTACTCAGTATTAATTCTTCCTCCCTTCCTTATAATAGGAATTTATACCAGGCAAGAAATACCCAGCTCAAGACGCCATATTACTTTCCTGCTAGATGTAACCATGGAACTAAGTTCTGGCTTGTGAAATGCAAGCAGAAGTTTTAGGTTGGATTTGAGGGACATCCCCTTGGTAGAGGGACAAAATGATTGGCACTTGCTGGCTAAGATGTGGAAGTGATAGCTGAGGCTCTGGCAGTGATCCTGGAACAATAGAATCCTGTAACTCTATGACCTTGAGAACAGAAGCCAGGTGCAAAAGATGGAAGAGCACAAAGATAGAAGGATCCAGGACACACTAATGATCCAGTGGAACCCTGGGCTGACTCTCCCTTGGTTTGGGGGTAGAAATGTGTTTCTGTCTTGCATTACTGCTATTTTTATTCTGTTACTTGAGTCTAAGGCAATTTCAGATGACATGAAAATATAGTTCTTTTTAAGAAGAAAATATCGGGGAAAATATCAGAGAAAGTGATGCCTTGACAGATTATTTTAAAGAATATATTGGGGGGGAACTGTCCAGGTTATAGAAGATGAAGGATCCATTGAAAGATATTTGTTGTTGCCACATATTTCATTAAGTAATGTTATTTGTTTGTTTGTTTGTTTTTATTTTAAAGAGAGAGAGAGAATTTTTTTAATATTTATTTTTTGGTTTTTGGTGGACACAACATTTTTATTTTACTTTTATGTGGTGCTGAGGATCTAATCCAGCGCCCCGCACGTGCCAGGCAAGCGCGCTACCACTTGAGCCACATCCCCAGCCCTAGGTAATGTTTTTTAATTTGAACTTTTTGTTTGGCAATAATTTTATACATACACAAAAACTGCAAGAATAAAAATAATGCTAAGAATACTCTTCTGCCTTTTCTTCAGATTCAGATATCATTAATTTGTCCCATTAGTTTTGTAATTAACTATCTTGACTATGTATTTGTCATTGTGGTGCCATTGTTCAGTTATGTATGTCATAACCCTTTCTTTACCCCTAAATATTTCACTGTGTATTTCCTAAAAACAGAAATATTCTCTTGCACCTTCACAGTTTAGTCATCAATGCCGCAGTCTGGCTGGGCACAAATAACTGAGCCACCATGAAGCACTTGTAGGTTCAAACAGCAACTCTTTATTCCCGAACTCCACCAGCACACTCCACACACGCTCCCCGGGAACACTCTCACCCTCCACCGGCTCCGCGGCACGCACTATCTTGGAATCCCGCGAGAACTCAAGGGGAACTCCAAAGTAGCGGGCGCCTGAGGCAGCAAGAGCCGCCCTATTGCTGGACAGCAAAGGTCTATATACAACTCAATACACAGCTTAACTTAACCATCATCATCTCAATGGCTGGCTGGCCTCACCTCTCAACCACTCCCTTCTGGCAAAATGCCATGCGTCATTCTGACTGGGCTGTGGCCCTCAACATGTCAACTCTAGTAAATTTAACATTTATTCACTAATTTTATCCATGCTGTTTTCCTTATTCAATTGCCCTGACAAGGACTTGTGTAGTGTCTCCTCCAATTTAAAACACAACCAATGATCATTTATTACATTTATTTATCATGTTTTTTAACCTCCTTTCCTCTGGAGCATTTCCATAGCTTAATTTTTGTATCAATAATATTTGTGAAGGTTATAACCTTTCCCCACCCTTTTATTGGTTTTCTGTTTTCTCATGATTAGGGAGTACATTGTCAACTAGATACTCCAGATGACATGATGACCAAGGTATCCCATCTGGTGGCATACAATGGCCACCTACTCCTGGTCAGTGATGTTAGTTTTAATAACCTGGTAAAAGTGTTGCCTAGGGCTGGGGATATAGCTCAGTTGGTAGAGTGCTTGCCTCACATGCACAAGGGCCTGGATTCAATCCCTAGTACCACACACACACACACACACACACACACACGTTGCCTAACTTTCCTCCTATATAACATTTATTATTATTTTTAACTTGAAACTAATTAACAACTGTGGTAAGACACTTTAAGTCCATGCCAAGTTTCTAGTCTTCAACAAAATTACCCCCTTGATTTAGTATCCATTGATGCTCATTTGTCTGATCCAATCTTTACTGTGTGTTGTAAAATGATGGTTTTCCTACCCCAGTACCCCTCCACATTAAGCAAGATATCTCCCTTCTCGCCTATGTATGTACATATGTATGTATCTATCTATCTATGATCTTCTTCATCATCATCATCATTGTTGGTACCACTCCTTAGTTCATATCTTTCAGTAGCTTATAATTCATGACTGTACTTAACATTTTGGTGCTCAAATTATCCCTGATTTTGCCATGGGGGATTCTTTAAGTTGATCCTTGTCCTTGTTACAAGCCCCCCACACTTTTTAAAACTACTTCTTTACTTTCAGAAGTACATTTAAGACTCATCTCTCTCTAGAATAAAATTCATTGGATCCACATTATGTCTTTGAATCTTCACTAATTGATATTGTAAATCTTTGCACAAATATAATTTTAAAATATTTTGGTTATGTTAGCAGTTTAGCATGTCTCCATAGAGAGGAGCCCTTGTTCTTCTTAGTGGGGAATGTTATTAGAGGACAAACTGGGCTTTAGGTCTGCTTATGGCTACTGAGATGTCATTGCTTCTTGGTCCTTTCAGTGGATAGAACTAGAAAATTTGTGTGTAACACATATACACAGGCACACACACAGAGAGAGATATACACAGACTCATAGTACATATGTATACATATATGCACACATATATATACAAATGCAAATATATATGCTTACACAGGTGCACATACATATCCATGTACACATGCCAAAATATTTTAGAAATTGTGAATCCACATCAATATCTCTAGTTCCAATCCATTCCCTTGGGGCTTTTTCTTTCCATCCTTAATTGTATATGTGTGACCCTTCTTGCATAGTGAGAACTCTGACTCTCAACAATATAAGCACATTAATTTACTGTCAATTCTACAATACAGAATTGAGTGAAGTAATTCAATTACAACTGCAAGAAGAAAACCTGTTAAAAAAGACTTTAGCATTTGCTTGCCATTCTACATCACCATCCCCCTTCATACTCCATAGATACTTGTTTAATGGTAAGACAAGTTTGAAAGTCACCAGTGTGGCTATCCATCTACTATATCTACTATTGATCCAGGACTATACCTAGTTTTTACTCTAAACTTCAATGTTTTCTGTATTTGGCACATTCACATTGTTGAGTGTAAATCCAAAGGCATGAACATGTGCACGCATGTGTGTGTGAGAGATAGTTTCTGGTGAAACACCAAGAACATGCTATCTACACTTTCCCCCTTTTCATAGCTCAACAAAAAATAGCAAATTGCACCCTAAATGCATATTACTAAGTGAACGAAGCCAGTCTGAAAGTTTTAAACACTTTGATTGTAACTACATTTCAGAAGAGGCAAAACTATAGAGATAGTTTTTAAAAAATCAGTAGTTGCCAGGGGTTAGGGAGGGAGTGGAGAAGAATGAATAGGTGGAGTAACAGTGGGTGTCTGATGTTATGCGTCTCTCAAAATTCAGTGTTACACAACATGGAGAGTGAATGCCAACATAAACTAAGAACTTTCATTAATAATAATGCATCAATATTGGCTTTCAATTGTAACAAATGCATCCCACCTCAGCAAGATGTTAATAATAAGAAATACTGAGGGCTAGAGAAAAGTTGGTATTCAAAAACCTCTATGCTTTCTAATTTTTCTATAAACCTAATACTGCTTTAAAAATTAAAGACCATTAATGAAAACAAAATAGGAAGTTGCAATTCCAGAAAAACTCAACAGGAGAAACAGCCTGCATCATACTAGGGATATTTAAATCTAACCCAGTGCATCTAATATACCATCTATGAGCTGATTTGAAGGTTGGGAAAGTTTTTTGTGTGTGTCTCTCTCTATGTGTGATTGTTGTTTAGTTGATAGGTTGATTTTTAGAAGTTATGAAAATTTGGAGATTTTTATGGACCACAGACAAATATAATTTATTCACCTCTCAATGAACCTTCTTTAAAAACTCTTCTTACCATCCACTTCCATAGGGTAGCTAAGCAGACCCTACTGGAATTACTTCCTGTTTCTGCATCATGCATCCCCTGATAGTTCAGTGCTGATATGATTTTCTAGGCTGTGCTCAGTGGCCCAGCCCAGGGAAGCTGAGTTCAGGGCATACATTCTTAAGTTATGCTTGCACTGCAGTGGCTGCTTTTCCTTGAGCCTCCTGGTTCCCCTGCTGCGGAGTAGCAGCTATGCTCCCAGGGCTGATTTTGGCAAGAGTCCTATTAGCTTGCATGACAACAAAACACACCAATCCAGGAACAAACTCATCCATCTGTGACAATTGGGTCATGTTTTCTGACAGGCCCCTTATTAGTAAGGGCAAAGGATTTCTTTCTTTGCATCTTCAGATGGTCCTGAGTTAGGATGATCCAACTTCTAAGATTTTTCTAGTTGATGATGGTAAAAAAGCACTTTGCATTCAATAGAAATCATACTTGGAATTTTGATCATTTCCTGGGTCAGCACTATGCCTTAAGAATATTCTCTTGTAGTGCTGGGCAGCCGCAGCAAATCACAACTCCCAATCAGCCATGCTATGGCAGAGAGAAAAACCTGGTACTCAGTGTACTGTGTTGCTCAGCTATGGTGTTCAGTAGGCTGGGTGTATTAAGTGCATTCTCAACATAATATTTTCAGCTTCCAGTTGGTTTATCAGGATGTAACCCTGTCACGAGTCAAGGAGCAGTTGTACAGTGATTTTCATTCAAGTGAAGTCCATTGCTTTCCCATTCCTCAGCAAAATTCTTGCGCCTGAATTGCTACTTGGGGGTTTGCTGTCCTCATCTGCAGTGCAGCTGTGTTCTGTCTGGGTGTCCTTGTTGCTTAGCTGCTTCTATTATCTGCTCTGTTAATTTCCCTTGGCTTCAAGTGGAGGAGAGAATAGCAGGCTGGAGGCTGTTTTTTCCAATCTATTTAATGGGAAGCATGGAGCTCAGGGTGATTTCCCCACCTCATATAGTTGTGTGATTTATGTTCTTCCTTAGTAACCATTTCTGGTAACTGCAGTGTGACCTTATAATACCAGTTATTTTATGGATTTTATAAATGCAAAGAAATATTATTTAGCTTTTATGTGGACTATCCTCAATGTAAAAATGCTAACATGCAATCACCAGAAAGGAGCAAAATTCAGAATTAATATATACATCTTATGCATTTATGAGAAAATTTAATTTTATAATCGTGAGATCAGAAGAGAACTTGGTGAGATAATTTAGAATCTAACGTTTGCCCATTTCCTTTTCCTCTGTAATGATGACAAGGAACTACACAGAAATTCTGTAGAAGGCTTGGTGTGTTTCAACCTCTGCTATATCTTCACATAAACCTGGAAATATGGAGAAGGTGTGTTTTTTTTTTTTTTCTTTTAGTGGTTTTAAACAACACAGCTTTATTGTCTTATAGTTCTGGAGGTCAAAAGTCAAAAACACATTTCATTAACCTAATATTGTTACCGCTGTTGACTGGTGACGAGTTCTTGCTTCCCCAATGTTGAAGAATAACACCAAAGAAGCACGCCGAGGCAAGGTCAGAGTAGAAATTAGAAGTTTATTAAAGGACAGCAGAAAAGACTTCTCCCGGAGGAAGAAGGGGACCCAAGAGGTGGAATCCGTGGGAGGGATGTTGTCTCCCCTTTTTATAGTTCTTTCAGTGATGGAATGTAGGTGGGAAGGACCGAGGGGTGGGACACAGGTGGGCCAAAGAAGTAATCTGGTCAGGAAGGACTTGAGTCAGCACCTTTTTGCTGGGGGCTGTTCATTAACATTTCTTTGAGGTGGACTTTGGCCTAGGGCCTTTTCGGGACTTCCATGAGTTGTCCTGTGTTTTCCCTGAGTCATTCTCCGCATGACCTCCATTTTAGATTTCACTCGGTATTAGACCCTAACTACACTGACTACCTAACTTTAAATCTGGCTTCAATATCAAAGTGTCAAGCCTCCTGGAACCTCTAGAGAAGAATCAGTCTCCTTTCCTTTGGCAGCTCTGAGACCCTGCTGGCATTCCTTGGGTTGTGACTTCTTTCCAATGATCACATCATTCTGATTGACCTCTGCTTCTCTCATCACATCCCTTTCTCTGAGTCTGACCCTCCTCTCTCCCTCCTGTAAGTACTCTTCTGATTATATTTGGCAAACTGGATAATCCAGACAACTCTCTCCAAAACACACTCATAGGTTTTGAGAGATCTGGAATCTTTTAGGAGGCCTTTATTCTGCCTGTCTCATGGTCTCTTACTTATTATTCCATATCTGTGTAAACTAAACATTATCATGCTTCAAGAGCTCTATCTTCAGGTTATTTTCTTTTGTTTTTGCATTTATTTCTTGTGTTAATTGATACAGTGACTTACACGACTAAGGGTTGACTTTCCCTTTATCCAAAATCCCTGGGATCAGAAGTATATCAAGTTTCTGACTTTTTGGATTTTGGAATATGTATGTATATATAGCAAGACATCTTGGGATGAGACCCAATTCTAAATATGAAACTCATTTATGTTTCATAATACCTTATTTACATTATCTAAAAGAAATTTTATTTATTTATTATTTTTAGTGTGACTGCATTTTAACTACAGTTCATCACATGAGATCAGGTGTGGAATTTTCCACTTGTGGCACTCAAATATTTTGGTGTTCAGGACATTCTAAAACATTTCAGATTTATGAATTAACGATGTTGATCCTGTATATGATATCATGGTTTATAAATTTCAAATATATGCTGATGATGTTCACATGAATGCATCCAACTTGGACTGCAATGAATTCTAACTGCATTATGTGCCAGTCTCACTAGGTACACAGTAGATGTTTATTTTAAGTTCAGTATACAGTGAATTGAACTTTTTATGTATTTTATATCCAAAAACATTCTAAGAAATATTTCTTAATCTCATTAATTTAAAATTCCATATTTATATACTCAGAATGAAACCCATAAACTCTCCTGGACATCTTTTTTTTTCTACAATCTATGTCCACTTTACCATAAAATCTCTTGTATCTTCAAAATATATTCAGAAACAAATCACATTCCTTCATCCTCACCAGCTGGCTAGTACAAGTGACCATGATCTCTTTCTTAGATTGTTGCAATATCCTTTTAATCCATCTCCTTCTTTGCATTTTTTATTCCTATGGTTTATTCTTAGTTTAGCCACTTGAGTGAAAGGATAAGTAAACATTTCACCTCTAGTGAAGTCCTTTCACTCTCAGAGAAAGGAAGCTAAGAACATTTACAGGGGCCTGCAAGGTCCTATATCATCTGCCCCTCCTCCCCGCTTTCTCTCTTTAGGTTCTGTAACTCATCTTTTATTATATTCTCCTTGGCTCCCTCTGTTTCTGCCTACCAACCCCCTTTTCACTCCTTGAACACAATAGTCATGGTTTCCCTATAGCAATTCTATACTTTCTATTTTCTTTTCCTGGCATGTTATTCCCCAGCTATGATCCCTTCCCTCCTCTGAGTCTTTGTTTATATTTGATCTTCTCAGTGAGGCTTCTCTGAAGATGCTGTGATCCCCACCTTCACCCTGGGGCTTTTTATCTTTCTTCACCATTTTATTTGTCTCTACAGCACTCTCTTCCATATAATATACTCAGAAGCCCTTGGGCCTGCCCAGGCTTGTAACTATTTTATATTCTTTTATAAAAAATTTAATCTGCTATATATGACAACAGGATGCATTACAATTCATATTACACATATAGAACACAATTTTTCATATCTCTGGTTGTACCCAAAGTAGAGTCACATCCTTCATGTCTTCATACATGTACTTAGGGTAATGATGACCATTGCATTCCACCGTCTTTCTTACCCCTATAACCCCTCTCTTCCACTCCCTCCGCTTCTTCCCTCTGCCTTATCCAGAGTTCATTTAATCTTCCCATCCCCCCACCCCCAGCATATTATGGACCAGCATCCTTAAATCAGAGAAATCATTCAGGGTTTGTTTTTCTTGGGGGGATTAGCTAATTTCACTTAGCATTATATTCTCCAGCTCCATCCATTTACCTGCAAATTCCATGATTTTATTCTCTTTTAATGTTGAATAATATTCCATTGTGTATGTATATACCACATTTTCTTTATCCATTCATCTACTGAAGGGCATCTAGGTTGGTTCCACAGTTTAGCTATTGTGAATTATGCTGCTATAAACATTGATGTGGCTGTGTCCCTGTAGTATGCTGGGTTTTTTTAATATTTATTTTTTAGTTTTGGTGGACACAATATCTTTATTTTATTTTTATGTGGTGCTGAGAATCGAACCCAGTACCTCGTACATGCCAGGCAAGAGAGCTACCACTTGAATCACATCCCCAGCCCCTAGTATGCTGTTTTTAAGTCCTTTGGGTATAGACTGAGGAGTGGGATAGCTGGGTCAAATGGTGGTTCCATTCCCAGTTTTCCAAGAATTCTCCATACTGCCTTCCATATTGGCTGCTACAATTTGCAGTCCCACCAGCAATGTATGAGTGTGCCTTTTTCTCTACATCCTCGCCAACACTTACTATTGTTTGTCTTCATAATAGCTGCCATTCTGACTGGAGTGAGATGATATCTTAGAGTAGTTTTGATTTGCATTTCTCTAATTGCTAGAGATGTTAAACATTTTTCATATATTTGTTGACTGATTGTATATCTTCTTCTGAGAAGTGTCTTTTCAGTTCCTTGGCCCATTTATTGACTGGGTTATTTGTATTTTTTTGGTGTTAAGATTGTTGAGTTCTTTATATATGCTACAGATTAGTGCTCTATCTGATGTGTATGTGGTCAAAATTTGTTCTCAATTAGTAAGCTCTCTATTCACCTCAATGATTGTTTCTTTTGCTGAGAAGAAACTTTTTAGTTTGAATCCATCCCATTTATTGATTCTTGATATTAGTTTTTATGCTATAGGAGTCTTATTAAGGAAGTTAATAAGACTAATCCAACATGATAGAGATTTGGGCCAACTTTTTCTTCTAATAGACACAGTGTCTCTGGTTTAATTCCTAGGTCCTTGATCCACTTTGAGTTGAGTTTTGTGCACGGTGAGAGATAGGGGTTTAATTTCATTTTGTTGCATATGGATTTCCAATTTTCCCAGCACCATTTGTTGAAGAAGCTATCTTTTCTCCAAAGTATGTTTTTGGCGACTTTGTCAAATATAAGATAACTGTAATTATGTGGGTTTGTCTCTGTGTCCTCTATTCTTTAGTAATAATCTATCTATTTTGATGCCAATACCATGCTGTTTTTGTTACTGTTCTGTAGTATAGTTTAAGATCTGGTATAGTGATGCCACCTGCTTCACTCTTCTTGCTAAGGATTGCTTTAGCTATTCTGGATTTCTTATTTTTCCAGATGAATTTCATGACTGCTTTTTCTATTTCTATGAGGAATGTCATTGTGATTTTGATTGGAATTGCACTAAATCTGTATAATGTTTTTGGTAGTATGATAATTTTTTTTTAATTTATTTTTTTTATTGGTTGTTCAAAACATTATAAAGCTATTGACATATCATATTTCATACAATAGATTCAAGTTGGTTATGAACTCCCAATTTTACCCCAAATACAGATTGCAGAATCACATCGGTTACACATCCACATTTTTACATAATGCCATATTAGTAACTGTTGTATTCTGCTACCTTTACTATCCTCTACTATCCCCCCTCCCTCCCCTCCCATCTTCTCTCACTACCCCATCCACTGTAATTCATTTCTCTCCTTGTTTATTTTCCCATTCCCCTCACAACCTCTTATATGTAATTTTGTATAACAATGAGGGTCTCCCTCCATTACCATGCAATTTCCCTTTCTCTCCCTTTCCATCCCACCTCATGTATCTGTTTAATGTTAATCTTTTCTTCCTGCTCTTCCTCCCTGCTCTGTTCTTAGTTGCTCTCATTATATCAAAGAAGACATTTGGTATTTGTTTTTTAGGGATTGGCTAGCTTCACTAAGCATGATCTGCTCTAGTGCCATCCATGTCCCTGCAAATTCTATGATTTTGTCATTTTTTAGTGCTGCGTAGTACTCCATGGTGTATAAATGCCACATTTTTTTTTATCCATTCATCTATTGAAGGGCATCTGGGTTGGTTCCACAGTCTAGCAATTGTGAATTGTGCTGCTATGAACATCGATGTAGCAGTATCCCTGTAGTACGCTCTTTTAAGGTCTTCAGGGAATAGTCCAAGAAGGGCAATAGCTGGGTCAAATGGTGGTTCCATTCCCAGCTTTCCCAGGAATCTCCATACTGCTTTCCAAATTCGCCGCACCAGTTTGCAGTCCCACCAGCAATGTACAAGAGTACCCTTTTCCCCACATCCTCGCCAGCACTTGTTGTTGTTTGACTTCATAATGGCTGCCAATCTTACTGGAGTGAGATGGTATCTTAGGGTGGTTTTGATTTGCATTTCTCTGACTGCTAGAGATGGTGAGCATTTTTTCATGTACTTGTTGATTGATTGTATGTCCTCCTCTGAGAAGTGTCTGTTCAGGTCTTTGGCCCATTTGTTGATTGGGTTATTTGTTTTCTTATTGTTTAATTTTTTGAGTTCTTTGTATACTCTGGATATTAGGGCTCTATCTGAAGTGTGAGGAGTAAAAATTTGTTCCCATGATGTAGGCTACCTATTTACCTCTTTTATTGTTTCTCTTGCTGAGAGAAAACTTTTCAGTTTAAGTAAGTCCCATTTGTTGATTCTTGTTATCAACTTTTGTGCTATGGGTGTCCTATTAAGGAATTTGGAGCCCGACCCTACAATATGCAGATCGGCGCCAACTTTTTCTTCTATCAGACGCAGAGTCTCTGATTTGATATCAAGCTCCTTGATCCATTTTGAGTTAACTTTTGTGCATGGCGAGAGGAGGGGATTCAGTTTCATTTTGTTGCATATGGATTTCCAGTTTTCCCAGCACCATTTGTTGAAGATGCTATCCTCCCTCCATTGCATGCTTTTAGCTCCTTTATCAAATATAAGATAGTTGTAGCTTTGTGGATTAGTCTCTGTGTCCTCTATTCTGTACCATTGGTCCACCCTCCTGTTTTGGTACCAGTACCATGCTGTTTTTGTTACTATTACTCTGTAATATAGTTTTAAGTCTGGTATCGTTATACCGCCTGATTCGCACTTCCTGCTTAGAATTGCTTTTGCTATTCTGGGTCTTTTATTTTTCCATATGAATTTCATGATTGCTTTATCCATTTCTACAAGAAATGCCGTTGGGATTTTGATTGGCATTGCATTAAACCTATAGAGAACTTTTGGTAATATCGCCATTTTGATGATGTTAGTTCTGCCTATCCATGAACAGGGTACATTTTTCCACCTTCTAAGATCTTCTTCTATCTCTCTCTTTAGGGTTTTGTAGTTTTCATTGTATAAATCTTTCACCTCTTTTGTTAGGTTGATTCCCAAGTATTTTAATTTTTTTTGAGGATATTGTGAATGGAGTGTTTTTCCTCATTTCCATTTCAGAGGTTTTGTCGCTGATATACAGAAATGCCTTTGATTTATGCGTGTTGATTTTATATCCTGCCACTTTGCTGAATTCATTTATTAGTTCTAGTAGTTTTTTTGTAGACCCTTTTGGGTCTTCTAGGTATAGAATCATGTCATCTGCAAATAGTGATAATTTAAGTTCTTCCTTTCCTATTTTTATGCCTTTAATTTCTTTCGTCTGTCTAATTGCTCTGGCCAGTGTTTCGAGAACTATATTGAATAGAAGTGGTGATAGAGGGCATCCCTGTGTTGTTCCAGATTTTAGGGGGAATGCCTTCAATTTTTCTCCATTGAGAATGATGCTAGCCTGAGGCTTAGCATAGATAGCTTTTACAATGTTGAGGTAAGTTCCTGTTATCCCTAGTTTTTCTAATGTTTTGAACATAAAGGGATGCTGTACTTTGTCGAATGCTTTTTCTGCGTCTATTGAGATGATCATATGGTTCTTATTTTTAAGTCTATTGATGTGGTGAATAACATTTATTGATTTCCATATATTGAAACATCCTTGCATCCCAGGGATGAATCCTACTTGATCATGGTGCACAATTTTTTTGATGTGCCTTTGTATCCGAGTGGCCAGAATTTTATTGAGGATTTTTGCATCTAGGTTCATCAGAGATATTGGTCTGTAGTTTTCTTTCTTTGAGGTGTCTTTGTCTGGTTTCAGAATCAGGGTGATGTTGGCCTCATAGAATGAATTTGGCAGAGCTCCTTCTTTTTCTATTTCCTGAAATAACTTGAAAAGTATTGGTATTAATTCTTCCTTAAAGGTTTTGTAAAACTCCGCTGTATACCCATCCGGTCCTGGGCTTTTCTTGGTTGGAAGTCTTTTGATTGCTTCTTCTATTTCATCTATTGTTATTGGTCTGTTTAAGTTGTGAGTATCCTCCTGACTCAGTCTGGGCAAATCATATGACTTAAGAAATTTATCGATGTCTTCACTATCTTCTATTTTATTGGAATATAGGTTTTCAAAATAATTTCTAATTGTCTTCTGTATTTCTGTAGCATCTGTTGTGATATTGCCTTTTTCATCCCGTATGTTAGTAATTTGAGTTCTCTCTCTTCTTCTCTTCGTTAGCATGGCTAAGGGTCTGTCGATCTTTTTTATTTTTTCAAAGAACCAACTTTTAGTTTTGTTAATTTTTTCAATAGTTTCTTTTGTTTCAATTTCGTTGATTTCTGCTCTGATTTTAATTATTTCTTGCCTTCTGCTACATTTGCTGTTGTTTTGCTCTTCCTTTTCTAGGGCTTTGAGATGAAGTGTGAGCTCATTTATTTGTTGGTTTTTCCTTTTTTTGAGGAATGACCTCCAAGCGATGAATTTCCCTCTTAAAACTGCTTTCATTGTGTCCCATAGATTCTGACATGTTGTGTCTGTATTTTCATTTATCTCTAAGAATGTTTTGATTTCCTCCTTTATGTCTTCTGTAACCCATTGATCATTCAGTAACATATTGTTCATTTTCCATGTGATGTAGGATTTTTCCTTCCTTCTTTTATCATTGATTTCCAGTTTCATTCCACTATGATCAGATAAAATGCATGGTATTATCTCCACCCCTGTATATTTACTGAGGGTTGCCCTATGGCATAATATATGGTCTATTTTTGAGAAGGATCCATGTGCTGCTGAGAAAAAAGTATATCCACTTGATGATGGTTGATATATTCTATATATGTCAGTTAAGTCTAGGTTGTTGATTGTGATATTGAGTTCTATAGTTTCTTTATTCAGCTTTTGTTTGGAGGATCTGTCCAATGGTGAGAGAGGTGTGTTGAAGTCACCCATAATTATTGTGTTTTGCTCTATTTGATTCTTGAACTTGAGGAGAATTTGTTTTATGAACGTCGCAGCACCATTATTTGGTGCATAAATATTGATAATTGTTATGTCTTGTTGGTGAATGGTTCCTTTTAACAGTATATAATGTCCTTCCTTATCCCTTTTGATTAATTTAATTTTGAAGTCAATTTTATTCGATATGAGGATGGCCACCCCTGCTTGCTTACGAGGACCGTGTGCGTGGTATATTTTTCCCAACCTTTCACCTTCAGCCTGTGTATGTCTTTTCCAATCAGATGTGTCTCCTGGAGGCAGCATATTGTTGGATTTGTTTTTTTAATCCATGTTACTGATACTGCTGTTGACCGGTGACGAGTCCTTGCTTCCCCAATGTTGAAGAATAACACCAGAGAGCACGCCGAGGCAAGATCAGAGTAGAAATTAGAAGTTTATTAAAGGACAGCAGAAAAGACTTCTCCCAGAGGAAGAAGGGGACCCAAGAGGTGGAATCCGTGGAAGGGATGTTGTCTCCCCTTTTTATAGTTCTTTCAGTGATGGAATGTAGGTGGGAAGGACCGAGGGGTGGGACACAGGTGGGCCAAAGAAGTAATCTGGTCAGGAAGGACTTCTGAGTCAGCACCTTTTTGCTGGGGGCTGTTCATTAACCTTTCTTTGAGGTGGACTTTGGCCTAGGGCCTTTTTGGGACTTCATTAACATTCCATGAGTTGTCCTGTGTTTTCCCTGAGTCATTCTCCGCATGGCCTCCATTTTAGATTTCACTCGATATTAGACCCATATTACACCCGATTTACCTAACTACACTGACTACCTAACTTTAAATCTGGCTTCATTCCCCCCTCTAAGTTGGGAACTCCTTACTGCTGTAAGGAAGGGGGGCGAAGAAGATCTCTCTGGCTTCTTCAGGCTGAAAAGGGACGGTGTGGGGCAAGCAGTTTGGAGTCCCCCTTTAAAAATCGGGTCTATCGAGCGGTCCATGATAGACGTCTGATTGAGAAGTAATAGGCTGGAGGGCCATTTGAGTGATGGATGGTCTATAAGAGAAACAAGAATTCATTAGTACTGGAACCATATCGATGCAGCAATAAATGCCATACCACAGGAATATGCCAATGAGTATGATGGCAAAGACAAAGACTAACAATGTTTTCCACCAGGAAGTACCAAGAACCAGGAGCTAAGATATTGTTTCCATGACAAAGTTGCTGAGGACATGGCTTCTATCTGAGCATGTAAATCTTTAAGGACATTTGTCACATTGCCAGAAATGTCAGGGATGTAAACACAACATTTAACTTTTGGGTTACAGACGTTCTTTCCCTTAAGATATAGTTTAATAATTTAATGTCATCTGATCTTGCAAAATCCTTTTACTAGTGTGACCTCTGTGTCTAATAGAGAAATCTTTAATTCTGTTACTTAGGGCTGGATAACCATACTTGCAAACACTAAGCCTACCTGTGTAGGTTAGAAATAAAGGCCTTAAACTAAAAACTACTCTGGCAGTTCCTTTTGATAGTTATCAGGCATTCCTGTCTGAGAATCTCTTTTGTAGCCTCCAGTTTACTTATTTTTGGAAGTTACATTTAACTATTATTATTATTTAAAATGTCCAGGAACAGCTGTGCTTTGGCTTTGACTGTCTTTGCTAAGTGTTTAAGATGAAGCAAGTCAAACTGACTTTTGTTTCTATCTATTGTTAACAGTCAGCTGAGTTTCCCTGGGAGTCCTCGGGAACTTCACAGCAGCTTCTCAGTTCTGCTAGTGCCATTGCGCTAGGATGGGTCCAGGCCTTGCTTGACCATGTGGCTTCCCTTGGAAGCATCAGGGATGTCTCCCTTTTCTGATGACCCTCCTCTTTCACAGCAAATGCACTGATTGGCTTTCTGTCCTCCACTGGTCTCATTAATCTCCCTGATCGGGAGGTTATGTGGCCTAGAGTTGCAAAGCTCTTTGGAGAAGTCCCCTATTCCCTGATTCAGACTGACTTAGAGGGCAAGAGCCAAATATTGGTTTTCTTGGCCCTTTTAATTTAACTTTAATTTTAAAACTTAATCTTAAACATCCAGCAAATAAGTTTCAACAGCCTTATACTAAGAGTACTGGGCTTTAATGTCTATCTCTCTCTCCTGTAGGTGATAACTCCTTATCTTATGTTGACTCAGGTTGTGTGTTCTTAAAGCAGTACTTCCTTAAATCATTAAAGGCAATCCTTAAACCATCTATAAGCAAACTACAAAATAAAATTATCAAGAGTAAAAACATTTAGCTTATATAATAGCTACCTTGAATTCTGGCAGGGTTATACATCATAATTCCCTGTTTGAGATCCTAGTAATCTTGGCAAAAAACTACTTTTGGACACAACTTTAAATGTACTGAAATCTGGCCTACTTCTTTCACTTTCACATGTAGTGAGATGGGACAGAGCCTTATCTCAAGTAAGGCAGGGCTCTTCATAAATCTTAAGTACTGTAGTTCTGAAACTGATCTTTGCTTTTTAAACATCATTTTACAAAGCCTACATAAATTGTTGCTCAAGTTCACATGAATATTAGCTAACACAATATAATATCACACCTAAAACATGAATTAAAGAAAAGCTGAAAGCTTTTAACCTTTTGTAGAAAAGCAGTAATGTACTTTTGTGTTTTGCAATAAAACCTTCACAGATTAGGCTCTCATTAACTTAAAAATACATTTAAATTGTATCTCAGTGTAAAAAGTAACATAGAACTTTACATATCTTATGGATAACAAGTCCAGTTATAGAACACAAATGATATAAATAAATCAACATGTTTCTTTTTAAATCTAAAATTACCATACAATTTTAGAACACCAGCTTGATATAATGCTCTTTCTAAAGCTTCTACCTTACAGACTTGTATACCTGGAAGATATGGACACATTAACACCACAATTACATTGATGTTTTTATATTAATCAAGTTTAGCTTTTTAAAGAAATGGCACAATTCTCTAAAAACAGTACTTGTTTAACCAGCTGTTTAATTTCTTTAAGATTACTTGCTCAAAAACTTACACTTATAAGCAACTTACACAGACCTTTTTTATCATTTACTTAAACCCTCTTAATTACTTAATCATATAGACTCTTATCCAGAAACACATTTTCCCTCTATTAAATCCATACCTAGAAACTTCTAATTTTTCTTTTTCATCTGTTAACCTCCTTCTGTTCACATTTTGAAACAATACTTGTAAATTTTTTGAATTTAAGCAGATTTAACACTTTATTAGGGCCTTTTTTGAACACCTAGAAAAACTTATAAGCTTAATTTTAAAGAAAAAATTTTTAATTTTCATCTGTTTACCCAGTTTAAATTGAACCATTTGAGTCACGTGAATCAAAGACATTTGGATCCATTTTTTTTAATTTTTTATGAGCGCTCCTCATCTGTCAATTGTCATATCACTGCATGATATATGGACATACACACATACAGACATACCGACATACAACATGTAACACAAGTGTAACACAACACAATAGTAAAGGCCTTGTAGCTTTCTCAGGTGAAATCTCATTGCAATGTTTAAAAAAACTCCAGTTGATAAAAAATAGAACTTATCAGAAAAACATTAACTTGTCTGTAGGATCAAAATCACGAGCTCAAAAAAGAATACAGAATCTAAGAAAAAAGCAAAAGTCCTAGAAAAAATTGACCGGCCAGTAATTAGTAAATGCCATACAACTTACTCTTTGGTTTAATCTAGTTTGAGTTCCCATAAAAAGACACTTTACTCTTTTTTTTCTTGGGCCTCAGATCTGTCTCATACTAAGTGCTCTAGGCTTCTTCTATTTGCATATCAACTTAAGTCCTGGCTGAGGTCTGGAAGGAACTGGGAAAACTGGAATTCTGAGCAGAAACCTCATGCCTAAGGCATTTTAACCATAAGTCACAATTTTCAAGTTTGGATGTTGAAAATTATGATACAAGTTTAAGATACAATTTACAAAATTTCATACCTTTACATTTTCCTACACGAGAAAAACTTGCTCACACAAAACTGAAAATAGGATCTCTACCATCAGAAGAAATTTCTTTAGGATCATTAAGTCACTTCCTTTGTTCTGAAGTTCCTGTAGTATTAAGTTACATTAAATCACCTGAAAAAAAATCTTAAAAGAGAACTACACTACCATGTATATCCAAAATTAAGCTTTAAAAATTTAAGACTGTTGCTATTCAATGTTATTTCAATAAGCCAGACCAACGTTCCAATTCAATATTTTTCCTAAATCTTACACACTGAGGAGAACAGATACCATATCATAATTTACTATCCTTGCCCAAGTTAATGCACTGGTACACCTAGTGAAATCTTCTCAGGCTACCCAGTTCAAAATAAAACTAAATGATTGGGAGTTACTTGCCAACTTGGAAGTAGGATTCTTTTAATTTTCTATCCTAAGTATTTAAGTTCTCCAGCATGAATTATCTGAAATCACAAACTAAACAATTACCTAACCCCAACTTTTAACTGCAAGATTATGCAATGCTTCAAACTCATTTAGATACCAGATTGTTACAATAAAAAATTATCTTTTAGATACACATTTAGCCAAAATCATCCCCAAGAAACAATCTATAATAACCTTTAAAATAGAGAGACCAGATAAGAAAAAATCTCTCCAGATTTTGAACTTCCATTTAATTATGACTCCTATCAGTGGCACCATAGATTTCCCATGAGTGGACCAGATGTTTTCACAGAGGTGTAAAATCAAGGGTCTCAGTGTGACTGACTTTACTGCATTCAGTGTCCCTTCTTTTTAAATGGACAGAGATGGAGCAATCCTTACAGTGCAGGGAAGAATGAGGAAATTCCCCAAAGCGAAAATGGCTCTGGCAGCTGCTGGGAATCCTCAGTTTCCCTTTTACTTACAGGATTAGCTCCTTTGGATAGATCCAATCCCAGGCAATCTGGCATATCTCCTAACTTTCCAGTAGAGTCAGTTTTTATCTGCCTTAGGTCTTGAAGGGGGAAGGGGTTATGTACTTTGATCGGCCCAAATTTTTCTTGATTCTTTTTCCTCAGTGAGTCCAAGATTTTTTCTCTTCATGGCAGATATCACAGCTAAGTCTACTTTACACTGTTGGCATAATTTAGGATTTTCCCTTAGAGCAAAGAAAATCTGAACATACAGCACCTCACACCATTTCCTTTTTTGTAAATTTTATCAAACTGTAAAATTGTGTTAAAATTGATATTTCCCTCTGGTGGCCAGGTTTCTCCATCAGAGAGTTTGTATTGAGGCCAGGCCAAGAAAATGAGGCGCTTTTTCTTGAGCGTCTGAGGGTCAAATTTATCCCAATTTTTCAATACGCAGGTAAGTGGCGTACCTGACGTATTAGAGAGTGAGGCTCTCATCTGAGTAAGGAGAGAAAAAAACAGAACTCAGGCGCCCGCGCCGGAGAAAACTGTTGATCTCCCTAAGTTTGAGCCTCCTAAACGGTCCAGAAAACCCGTCTCTCACCTTGCTTTTGCCAAGGGGTTTCTGGTCCCCTTTAGCAAACTGCTGGGGTCTCAGTTTGCCCTGTGCCAGAGACCCTGGGAGGATTCAGACTTAAGGGCCTTACTGCTTATCCTCCCGGCCACTAAAACCCACAGAAAAAGAAAATCATGCACTTTTGTCGCCTTTGCTCTGTAGACTAGCATATTACCGGAGGAGTTGATTCTAAAAATTCCTCTATTAGCAGCTTAAGGAACGCAGCACATTTTAAACATTGGGGCGGTAAAACAGGCTAGTGAAAATTTACCTATGCATCTTAGAGAACCTGGGCAGATTTTGCTAATTATCTCATGCCTTTCTCAGTCCTACAACCTGAATTGCTAACATTTCTGACCTGCGAAGGAAGGGGAGCATCCAGGAGGAATGGATGCGAGGTTGGGAGTGTTGCATGGCCCATACGGAGGCAAATGTGATTGGGGCTTTCCCTCAGTGCCATTCATCTACCGATCACCCTAGATACCCCTGAGGGCTGTCGGGAGGGGGCTCAAGAGAAAGGAACCTTAGGAATCATCTGAGTGTAGCCCAGACCGGAATTCCGCAGTTGTTCCAAACTCCTTCCTCCACCTCCACGCATCCGAGGCAGATCGGGATTCGGGACACTGTGTACTCACGCCAATTGCTCTCCGGGCCCAGACAGAAAAGTTGGAAGCAGCTTTGGCAGAACCCAACATGCCTGCTCTGTATTGAACAGGTGATTGAGAGCTACCTAGGCCGGGAAACCTCTCACCCGAGTCTTGAAGAGTGGCGGCTGCACTAATTGCGTTTAAGTAGCCGTCGGGTGCCCACCTTACCCTCCAGAAAGAAAGAGAGAGAAAGATGCACCTCAAACAGACATGGGGTGCATAGAGAGGCGCTTACCTCGGTGTAGAAAAATCTCGGTCTGGGACCTCCAATATGATACCGCTGTTGACCGGTGACGAGTCCTTGCTTCCCCAATGTTGAAGAATAACACCAGAGAGCACGCCGAGGCAAGATCAGAGTAGAAATTAGAAGTTTATTAAAGGACAGCAGAAAAGACTTCTCCCAGAGGAAGAAGGGGACCCAAGAGGTGGAATCCGTGGAAGGGATGTTGTCTCCCCTTTTTATAGTTCTTTCAGTGATGGAATGTAGGTGGGAAGGACCGAGGGGTGGGACACAGGTGGGCCAAAGAAGTAATCTGGTCAGGAAGGACTTCTGAGTCAGCACCTTTTTGCTGGGGGCTGTTCATTAACCTTTCTTTGAGGTGGACTTTGGCCTAGGGCCTTTTTGGGACTTCATTAACATTCCATGAGTTGTCCTGTGTTTTCCCTGAGTCATTCTCCGCATGGCCTCCATTTTAGATTTCACTCGATATTAGACCCATATTACACCCGATTTACCTAACTACACTGACTACCTAACTTTAAATCTGGCTTCATTACCAGCCTATGTCGCTTTATTGGAGAGTTTAAGCCATTAATGTTTAGAGTTACTATTGATATATGGTTTGTACTTCCAGCCATGTTTGATTATTTATCTTCTTCTTCTTCTTTTTTAATTTAGTTTGTTTCTCCATGGTTAGCTTTCCCCCCGCCCTCTGTCTTTATAGAGGCACTTCCCACTGATGGTTTTGGTTATTGTTTTTCATTTCTTCCTCGTGTAGTGTTTTGCTCAAGATGCTTTCCAATGCTGGTTTTCTGGCTGCAAATTCTTTTAACTTTTGTTTATCATGAAAGATTTTTATTTCGTTGTCGTACCTGAAGCTTAATTTTGCTGGATACAGAATTCTTGGTTGGCATCCATTGTCTTTCAGTGTTTGAAATACGTTGTTCCAGGATCTTCTCGCTTTCAGCGTCTGTGATGAAAAATCCGTTGTTAACCTTATTGGTTTACCCCTGAATGTAATCTGCCTCCTTTCTCTTGTAGCTTTTAATATTTTCTCTTTGTTCTGTGTATTGGATATCTTCATAACAATGTGTCTTGGCGTTGGTCTACTGTGATTTTGTGTGCTCGGTGTCCTGTATGCATCTACAATTTGTATATCCATTTCCTTTTTTATTTCTGGAAAGTTTTCTGTAATTATTTCATTCAGCAGGTTACTCATTCCCTTGGTTTGAATCTCTGTACCTTCCTCTATCCCGATGACTCGTAAGTTTGGTTTTTTTATATTATCCCATATCTCTTGGATGTTTTTCTCGTGATTTTTTTTACCATCCTTTCTGAGTTGGCTAGACTCTTTTCAAGATGATATATTTTGTCTTCATTATCTGACGTTCTGGCTTCTACTTGCTCCACTCTATTAGTGATACTCTCATTTGAGTTTTTAATTTGGTTTTTAGTTTCCTTCATTTCTAGAATTATTGTTTGATTTTTTAAATAATCTCTATCTCCTGATAAAGATGCTTATTTGCTTCTTTTATCTGTTTATGTAATTCATTTTCAATGTGTTCTTTCACTGTTTGGATTTGCTGTCTCATATCTTCTTTAAGGTTCCATTCCATTTGTCTAAGGTATTCCTTGAGTTCTTTATATGACCATTTTTCTGCTGACTCTAGGTCCTCCTGAATATTTACGCTGTCCTTCATTGTTTGTACTCCTTTTCTTCCTTGCTTTTTTATGCTGCTCATGTTACTTCTTGTTCTGTTTGACTGCTGAGTTTCTGTTTACTCTTATAGATTTATTTGATGCTTGGGAGGAAAGATATTAGAAGGGAAGGGAAGAAGTCACTAAAGAGAGTGAGAGTAGGCAGGTAGAATTCAAGGAAGGGGGAATAAGAAAATTGAAAAGAAATGAAAAGACAAAAGGAACAAAAATAACAAAGATTAGATAATAAAGAAAGAAAGAAAAGACGAGAAAAAAATTTAACAAAAATAATAATGATAATAAAAAAATGAAAATTTAAATAAAAAAAAATAATAATAATAAAATTAAAAAAAATAGAAACATTGAAAAAAAGTAAAAGAACATCAACAAATAAAAATTGAAAATGAAAGAAAAAGAAGGAAAAAAAGAAAAAGAAAAAAAATGATAATAATAATAATAATAATAATAATAATAATAAATGCAGTCCTAGAGTTCTATTAACTTCTCTTCCAGTAGGTGGAGCTGCGCCCACTGGGCCAAGCTTCTCCTCTCAGTAGGTGGGAACCATTCACTGTGCAGCAGCTCTTTCTCCTAGACTGGGCTGGTCTCCAATCCTGAGTGTCTAGGGCCTTGTCTTGTGTTTCTTCAAGCGAGGCCGTGCTCACCTGTGGCGCTCACCACAATACTGTCTACACGCCAGGTCTGCTGCTCCTGGGAGCCCTGTTTTCATGAACACCTGGGCTCACTCTCCCTGTTTGCCTCCCTCAGACCCTAAGTTTGTAGAGCTTGGGGCTGAGATCCCCCAGCGAATTTGCTTGCCCTCCTGTAGCCACGCCCCCGGTAGCTGGTGCAAGAGCCCTCAGTTGTCAGCACTGGTGGGAGCGGTAGCCGGGAGTTCCGTGCCGCGAGTCCCGCGCCACTCCTGATTCCCTCGGTCTGGTTATTGCGTTCACAGGAGAGCTTGGAGTGGCCCTTAAGGTTTCCCCGCTGTGTGGAGAGAGATGACTAGGGGATTACACACCTGTCGCGCTGGTTTCAATGCAGTTATCTCCTCCGCCCGTGACGCCATTTCTCTGCCATGGTGGTTTCCCATGCAAATGGTGACCGTTCGTTCCCTTTGCCGGGTGACCAATGCAACGGGTAGGTCCTGACTGTCTCTCCCAATCCCTGTTTCAGTCCTGTGGCCACTGCCTATGAAGGCTCGGTTGGCTTTTACCTCTGTAAGTTCCTAAGGGCCGACCAATTATTTCAGTGGGATCGTTAGTGCTGAGTCACACGAAGCAGGCGAACCGGAGCTTAATTGCCTCCGATTCGGGCTCTGTGTGTGTGCTCTGAGGGGCCCAGCCTGTACACCCCAGATCCACGTCAGCTCAGCATTGCCTAGTGATCCTGAGCAAACAGCATTTAGACAGTTTACGGCTCCCTATGCCCGCGCAGTTGAAGATGTCAGAGACTTGATCTCTCTGCGCCTGCCACCATGTTAGATCTCCTCAGTAATATTCATGTTGCCCTTACAGCTTCCTGGCATAAGCAAGTTCTTGGGATTATACAAACTGCTGCTTCTGTTTCCAGTCCAGATTTCTAGGAATGAAACCCTGCCGCCGTCACCTCCGTCTCTGGGCCGCGCTCACGGGCGCTGCGCTCGTGTGCGACCGTAGCAGAGCCGCCCTGGCCTCCGCAGCTCTTCAGCCCGGTGCCCAGCCCCTGGGGCCAAGCGGCTGCCGCCGCGGCTCTCCATCCCCCTCCTCCGGAGCATGGGTCCCCTGGCAGGGGGGTGCAGAACGACCCCAGAGCAGGCTCTGCCCGAAGGTGCAGTGGCGAACAGGCCACCGAGGCGCTCGAGGCTGCAGTCCAGCCTTCGGAGGACAGGGCTCGGCACTCAGCCCAGCTCCAACCTCTAGGTGCGGCTGCCGGACAATGTATACGGAGCCATCAAGACAGCAAGAAGAAAGCAAATGGCGGCTCCCGCGGAGTGGATTTTCGGCACAGAAACCACAGCCCCGCCAACAATCCCAATCCACAAACTCTCCCTGTATAAAAAATATTCAAAAAAGAAAAAAAAGGCAGGGCGCACTGAGCTTTCTTTGCCTCGGGTACTTACAATCCACTGCTGATTACACACTCAGCTTCTCTGCCCAGAGCGAAGCGAAAGAGGAAGCAGATGGGAGCAAAGCGCCCGCGGCTCTGAGCAGCCAAGCCTCCGGGAGCCAAGCGTCTCTTTTTCGATCTCTTTATTCTTCCTGCTGATTGGCAAAGTGGTCCGCTACAGATTAATGGTGAAAGGAGCTCTAACAGACTGTGCGAAATCTCTATTAAAGCCGCTGTTCTGAGCACCACGCTCAGCACTTCAGCAACCCCCGTACGCAGCGGCCATCTTCTCTCTCGTAGTATGATAATTTTGACAATATTAATTCTGCCTATCCAAGAACAAGGTAGATCTTTCCATCTTCTAAAGTCTTCTTTTTTTTTTCTTTATTGTTCTGTATTTTTCATTGTAGAGGTCTTTCACCTCTTTTATTAAGTTGATTCCCAAGCATTTTTTTAATGATATTGTAAATGGGATAGTTTTCCTCATTCCCTTTTCAGAGGGTTTGCCACTGATATACAGAAATTTATGGGTGTTAATTTTGTATCCTGCTACTTTGCTGAATTCATTTACTAGAAGTTTTTTGGTGGAATTTTTTTGGTCTTCCAGGTATAGAAGCATATCGTCAGCAAATAGTGCTAATTTGAGTTCTTCTTTACCTTTTTGTATCCCTTTAATTTCTTTTGTCTAATTGTTCTGGTTAGTATTTCAAGAACTATGTTGAATAGAAGTGGTGAAAGAGGGCATCCCTGTCTTGTTCCAGTTCCACGAGGAAATGCCTTCAATTTTTCTCCATTTAGAATGATGTTGGCCTGGGGCTTAGCATAGATGGTTTTTACAATGTTGAGATATATATATATATATATATATATATATATATATATATATATATATATATATATATATATATATCTGTTATCCCTAATTTTTCTAGGGTTTTGAACATAAAGGGATTCTATATTTTGTTGAAAGCTTTTTCTGCATCTATTGAGATGATCATATGGTTCTTATCTTTAAGTCTATTGATGTGATGAATTACATTTATTGATTTCTGTATGTTGAACCAATCATGCATCCCTGGAATGAACCCCACTTGATAGTGGTGTACTATCTTTTTGATATGTTTTTGTATTCGATTTGCTAGAATTTTATTGAGAATTTTTGCATCCATGTGCATTGGAGATATTGGTGTGAAGTTTTCTTTTTTTCCTGTGTCTTTGCCTGGTTTTGGAATCGAGGTGATATTGGCCTCATAGAATGAGTTTGGAAGTGCTCCCTCTTTTTCTATTTCCTAAAATAAATTGAAGAGTATTGGTATTAGTTCTTCTTTAAATGTCTTGTAGAACTTGCCTGTGTATCCATCTGGTCCTGGGCTTTTCTTGGATGGTAGGCTTCTGATGGTGTCTTCTATTTTTGTTGCTTGAAATTGATCTGTTTAAATTCTGCATATCATCCTGATTCAATTTGGGCAAATCATATGACTCTAGAAATTTATTGATGCCTTTGATATTTTCTATTTGATTGGAGTACAAGTTTTCAAAATAATTTCTAATTATCTTCTGTATTTCTGTAGTGTTGTTGTGATATTTCCTTTTTCATCATTTATGTTAGTGATTTGTTTTTTTTCTCCTTCTCTTCATCAGCATGGCTAAGGGTCTGTCAATATTATTTATTTTTTCAAAGAACCAACTTTTTGTTTTGTCAATTTCTTCAATTGTTTCTTTTGTTTCAGTTTCATTGATTTCAACTTGATTTTAATTATTTCCTGTCTTATACTGATTTTGGTGTAGATTTGTTCTTCTTTTTCCAGGGCTTTGAGTTGTAATATTAAGTCATTTATTCTTTAGTAATGTTGTTGACTTTTTCTTCTTTTAAGGAATGAACTCCATGCAATGAGCTTTCCTCTTACAACTGCCTTCATAGTGTCCCAGAGATTCTTATATGTTGTATTTGTGTTCTCATTCACCTCTAAAATTTTTTTAATCTCCTCCTGATGTCTTCTGCAACCCATTGTTCATTCAGTAGCATATTATTTAGTCTCCAGGTGTTAGAGTGGATTTTATTTCTTATTTTACCATTGGTTTCTAATTTCATTCCATTAGGATCTGATAGAATGCAGGGTAGTATCTCTACTTTTTTATATTTGCTAAGAGTTGTTTGTGGCATAATATATGGTCTATTTTAGAGAAGGATCCATGTTCTGCTGAGAAGAAAGTGTATTCACTCATTGAAGGATGAAATAGTCTATACATGTCAGTTAAGTCTAAGTTATTGATTGTATTATTGAGTTCTATAGTTTCTTTGTTCAGCTTTTGTTTGGAAGATCTATCCAGTGGTGAAAGAGGTGTGTTAAAGTCACCCAAAATTATTGTGTTGTGGTGAAAGAGGTGTGTTAAAGTCACCCAAAATTATTGTGTTGTGGTCTATTTGACTCTTGAACTTGAAAAGAGTTTGTTTGATGAACATAGATGCTCCATTGTTTGGGGCATATATATTTATAGTTGTTAAGTCTTGTTGGTGTATGGTTCCCTTGAGCACTATGTAATGTCCTTCTTTATCTTTTTGATTGACTTTAATTTGAAGTCTACTTTATTTGATATGAGGATGGAAACCCCTGCTTGGTTCCACAGTTCATGTGAGTGGTATGATTTTTCCCAACCTTTCACCTTCAGTTTGTGGATGTCTTTTCTTATAAGATGAGTCTCTTGGAGGCAGCATATTGTTGGGTCTTTTTTTTTATCCAATCTGCCAGTCTATGTCTTTTGATTGGTGAGTTTAGGCCATTAACATTCAGGGTTATTATTGAGACATGATTTTTTTAAGGATTTAACAAAATGTAGATATTTATTATGTATATACATACATTGAGGTCTATGCTGTGAATCTCATTAATAGATGAAGCGAGGTTCAATTAAGACTTCCAGTATGAAAAAGAATCTAAAATTCCACAGTAGAAGAGATCCTTTTAGAATACCATTATTGAGAATTAAAGATGGAATAGACAGGGTCCATTTGTTCACTCTGCAACTGTTTATTATACTCTGGGAAAATGAAGATGTGCAAAGTAATGCAGATACCAAAATATACTTTTAAAGTGTTTTTTGCTGAACTTGTCTCTGGAATCTTCAGACCCTAACATATACGCATATATTGGGAAAGTTATGGGTAAAAATAAAATGTATATTAATCATTAACATCTACACAAAACTGAATAGAAAAAAGAAATAACATAAAGTATGAAAACACAGATCATGAAATGTTTCTTGAATGTGAGGTTTGAAAGACTCTCAGAGGCCCGAAATTCATTTTTAAGGAAAACTTTAGAAAAAGCATAAAGCACTCCTCTATTTGGAACAGAAAAACTACAGTCTGATTATGAAGCAAGGGGACTTTACTGAATGATACATTGAGGTTTCTTCTATGGCACTTTAGATGATAGTAATAAAAAAATATATTAATGAAGAAAACCATTTAATACTGTAAAAGGATAACAAATAGACCCAAACAGAGATTCAACATTAAATATATATAGATGTTAGGCTAAATATTTTAAAATACAATATATTTCTACTAAACTGACAGAACATGGTTAGCTCATTCACTTGATAGTCATCTGTAATAAAGGCATTGTTAGATAACTTTAAAATACATTTATGGGCTTAATAATTATTAAGCTTGTTTTCCATGTACAGCAGATAAAAGTTTTATCAGATATAGAGTGCCATTTCATGGGAAATTAAATGAACATGTTTTAAACAAGATATTTTGCTTGAAGATACACAAAAAACATATAAAATGCCACATAGTACAGTGAAACAAGGTTCATGATCTTCACATTTACAGGAATTTATAAAATCTTTTCTGAAGGAAATGTATTACAATTCAGTCAAACTTCTCATCTTGAAAGTAATCCACAAAATTGAGATATTCTTCAAGTTGACCATATTTCTCTTTAATCCAGCCATTTTCTGTTGACTGACTGAAAATTCTTTCCACACTTTCTTTAACCTGTTCATCCTCAACTTCTTCTGTCTTTGCAAGAGAGCAACATTCCTGGTAGAGTTTGAACTTAAAATGTTTCAGTTTATGATAAATTCTGGTACGATCAGCACATATTCTGCCAACAGTAAACACCCGTTTATCATGTGACATAAAATCATCTGTTTCCATAGTCCTGGTATTATACAACTTTCCTGATAAATGCACTGAATATCTGCAGTGGCGATGCAATCCACAAGCCTGACAGGAACAGTTTTCAGGATTCTTCCAATGGATACTCACATTAGAATAATTTTCTACCCGCTCCTTATATTGCTCTTTCCAACGAATTCTAGAAGCTAAACTCTCTAGACTGGGCTGAACAAAGCGATTATCCAAATAATGAAGAGATGTCAACATATCTTGGGCATACAATTTTTGCCTGGTGCCATCATACAATGATCCCAGAAAAGATTCATCTAAATCATTGATCAGAAGGGCCTTTACAACTCTTTCAAAGTGAGTATAGTGGTCACTAAAAGAATAAAGAGAATTCTGTTTTACTAATTTCAATTGAGAGGTAGTCAATTTTTTTTCTTGTTGATTTTTATTCTCTTCATCACCCTCCTCATCTTGTACTACAAAGTCATCAATAATATAATTATCTCTATCTTCATCATATTCAGAATCCTCCTCCTCCTCTTCATCACTGCTTGGGCAGGATTCCTTTTCAGAGTCCTTTCAGAGCGCCTCCGCCTTTGCTTCCGCCTCCGCCCCGGGCACTCGCTACAGCAGAGGCGCCCAAGACATGATTTGTATTCCCAGCCATTTTTGTTTATTTTTGGTATTTAACTTGACTTGGTTTCTCCTCTGAATAGATTTTCCTTTAGTGTAATACCTCCACCTGCTGATTTTCATCATTGTTTTTTCATTTCTTCTTTGTGGAATATTTTGCCAAGGATGTTCTGTAGAGCAGGCTTTCTAGTTTTAAATTCTTTTAACTTTTGTTTATCATGGAAGGCTTTTATTTCATCATCAAATCTAAAGTTTAATTTTGCTGGCTATAAGATTGATTGGCATCTATTTTCTTTCAGAGCTTGGTATATGTTATTCCGTAATCTCCTGTCTTTGAGGGTCTGGGTTGAAAAATCTGCTGAGATATGAATTGGTCTCCCCCTATATGTGATCTGATTCCTCTCTCTTGTGGATTTTAAGATTCTATCCTTATTCTGTATGCTAGGCATTTTCATTATAATGTGCCTTGGTGTACATCTGTTATAATTTTGTACATTTGGTGTCCTCTTGAATTTGGTTTTCCAATTCATTCTTCATGTTTGGGAAATTTTCATTGATATTATCTCATTGAAGAGATTGTATATTCATTCCTTTGGTTTGAAACTCTGTGCCTTAAAAATGGAAGTTCATAACCCACTTGAATCTAATGTATGAAATATGATATGTCAAGAGTTTTGTAATGTTTTGAACAACCAATAAAAAAAAAGAAACTCTGTGCCTTCTTCTATCCCAATAACTGTTAGATTTGGTCTTTTGATGCTCTCCCATAATTCTTGGATGTTCTGTTCATGGTTTCTTACTATCTTCACTATGTAGTCAACTTTATTACCCAGATTGTATACTTTGTCTTCATTATCTGATATTCTTTCTTCCAAGTGATCTAGTCTGTTGGTTATGCATTCTATTGAGTTTTTTATTTGGCTTATTGTTTCCTTCATTTCGAGGATTTCTGACTTTTTTTTTTCAGAGTCTCTATCTCTCTCTCTTGAAGTAATTTTTTGCTACCTGTATTTGCTCTCTTATCTCATTGTTAGAGTGATCAATTTTTGCCTGTATTTGCTCATTTAGGTCATTCTTTAATTCACAGATCATTTTAATCATGAACCTTCTGAACTCCTCCTCTGACATTTCATCAACTTTGCTGTCCATGGGATTTGTTATTATAGTGTTCTGGTTTGTTTGGGGCACTTTCCTCCCTTGTTTTTTCACTTTGTCTGTGTGTCTTCCTTTCTTGCAGTGTGGATCTGAGATATTACAGTTTCTACCCTATATAGTACCGGGGCAGATTGTCTGTACCTCACCTTGATTTGGGGCTTCCAGACCCTGCTGGTGTCCTTCAATCTATGCTATTGCAAGTAAAGTTGGAGGTGGCAATAACCAAGGTAACTTGAGATAATATTGGAGGTGCCCCAAGATGGATGCAATGTCTTACTGAGATGGGGCTGAAAGGGTGGGCCTTACACTGTCTTTGGGCTGGCTCCTCTGAAATGCGGCTGCTTCTAGGCCCTGTCTATTGTCAACAAGGCAGGGGCTACTTCGAGGAGAAGGCTATGGTGGTGACTGCAGTGTCCCAAGATGGAAGTGGGTTAGGCTTGTGCTCCCAGGTGTGGGAGGGGGGTGAACTTGGACCTACCCTGGGCCTGGGACCCACATACGTCAGTGTGAGCAGATCTCTGCTGGGTCTGAGCTCCCGTGGTGGTCTTCTGGTTGGAAGAGGAGGTCCTGTACCAGAGCCTGGGCTCTAGCAGGTGCCTGCTGGTGGTGGGATGGATCCAGGCCTACTGTGAGCCTGGGTCCCACACAGGTTAGTGTGGGTGGATGTGAAGGTGTGGCTTCTTAGAACTTCTAGCTTGGGACACGCAGATTTATTTACCAAACAAGTGTGTAAAGCAGTCAAAGTTTCTCACCCCAGTCCAGACTCATACTTGCTGGGCTCACTACTTCTTTCAGCTTGTTTATATCAACTTAGAACACCTGGACTCTTTCTTAATAGTTCTGTCTCTCTTATCTCTCTTATCCAACTTTATCACCACCCAATCCACCAGTTCCTGTGGATTTTACCTCCTTTAATATCTTTTCCAGTACTTTCACAGACTATCTCCTCAGCCATCACTCTCCTTCAGGCTAATGCTGTCTCTTGCTTAAAACTCTGCACCACCCTGTTCTTGCCAAACTCAGCCTTCTGCAATCAGGTTACTTGTTTTTTGTAAAAATAAATTGCTTTGATTGAGGTAAAATACAATAAACACAAGAAAATGTTCAGATTTTAATTGTACAGCTCAAATTTTATATGCATATACACTATAATCACCATTTGGATCACATACATCACAGGAGAAAGCCTCCAATAAACCAGAAATTTCCTTTGTGGTCCTGTTGCAGTTCCTTGGCTCCAGTCAATGGAAAGAAGAAAGAGGCTGATAGACTAAGGTGGCATTGTCTCAGTTTACCTCCCGTGGGATGAAAGCTAATTACATGGGCACACCCAGCTAAAAGGGCCTGGTAAATGTAGTTCTAGCTGGGCAGTCATGTGCCCAATCACAACTTTATAACAGAAGAAAAGGAAAATAGATCATGGTGGACTCTGGTAGTCTCCACCACAAAATTATATTACAGTATTGATTTTTCTCAATCCATACAACATTTTATGTTATGCCATAGATTTAGTGCTTTTTAAACTTACGAAATAATTTTCTTGACAGTTCTTGAATGTCTTGATGTTTATAGTTTTGATGCATTGCAAGCAATATTTTTATTTCATTTTCTGTTTTGGCTTATATGGAAAGATGCAATTAATTTTTTGGATGTTGCTGTGTGTGTGTGTGTGTGTGTGTGTGTGTGTGTGTATGCACTTAAAAACCTTGGTGTCCTTGTTTGATAATGTGCAACCTTGGATGTTTCTGTGGCCCATATGGTGTGCCAGGTGTTGACAGTAGAGAGTCAGCAGCAGAATCCTCACTTTTCACTAACTTTCAGCTTTTAACCCTCCAACTTCTGCTTCCAATATCATTTTCTCTTCTCTCACTATGATCCTTTTCCCTTCCTCTCATAAGAACCACTGGATAACCTCCCCATCTCAAGATCCTTAATTACATTTACAGAATTCATTTTTTTAAAAAATAGGGGGTAATACATTCACAAATTTGGGGAATTTTCTTACATATCACAGTTCAGTAAGCATAGCAAATATTAAGAAAAAATTATTCATAACATTTGTTAAAGATAATAAGGAATACTTTATTCAAGCAGGGACTACCACAATGGAATTTTGTAGTAGGAGAGAGAAAGAGAGATCAGGTTCAACACCAAATAAAAGAAGGAAAAGTGGGAATTTATAGCTAAATAACAAGATGGAGGAGGTCATAGAGGAAAAATTACTAAGATGAAATATCCAGGGTGCAGAGAATTCAGACTTGCCAAAGGTGAGCCATGATCAGATCTGTCTCAGAGGATGGTAAAGGGTAAGTCTTTATCAGATAGGGAGAATTATCAGACATTAAGGGCATTAAGGGTGGATGATTCTGGTAAACTGTCTTAGCAGGATTCTTGTTATAATTGGAAGAAGCAGAAATGAGCACAGAAGCACAAAAGTCTAGCTGAGAAGAAAATTCAGAGCAGCTGTACTAGATTTTGGTCAAGGAACCTGACTAAAGCTTGACTAGAGTTTGATCAAGGAGTGTGTTAGTCAATTTTTTATCACTATTACAAAATGCTTGATGTAATTAAGTAAAAGGAGGAAAGGTTCATTTTGTCTCACAGTTTGAGAGGTTTCAGTCAATAGTCATGTGGCCCTGTTGCTTTGGGCCCTTGGTGGCACAGTACATCATGGCAGGAGCAGGTAGAAGAGACCTATTTACCTCATGGCAGCTGAGAAGCAAAAATAGAGAAGGGCTTGAGTTCCAGTTTACCCTTCGAGGGTTTGCCCCCAGTGACTAACTTTCTGTTGGTGAGTTTACAATAATCTAGTCCCAAAGTTAATGTCCTACAGATGTTTTGTATGACTTCTTTCTTCCATATGACTTGCCCCCATTGACCTAATATCTTAGATACTGCCTAACGTTAATAGACCCCACCTACTGAATGTTCCACCACCTCCCAATAATGCCTAAAGTTGGAGACAGAGCCTTTAACTCAGGGGCTTTGGGGGACACTCCAGATCCAAATTATAACAATAAAAGAATCTTTGTCACTAATGAGGTACATCTTCAGTTGTAATCCATAGTTTTGTGAGATGTCATTTTTAAAGATTTTATAGCTATTAAAATTATTGAAATAAAGTCATTTTAGAACTAGATGCTCAGATTATATGCTGATTAATTTAAAAGAATTAATTGGAAACTAATATTTGGGATAGAAAGTTTTTATACTATTTACAAAGTTAAAAATATTAAAATAATGTCTATATTGTTCTTTTACAATTTATTTTATGTACGTTATGCTTTATACATGATAGGTGTCATTAAGACCTGTGCCAAGGAAACAGAGAGGCTGGGAGAATACAGGTCATGCAGAGTGGCTGATGACTTTTAGGAAATGAAGAATTTCAGGAATTACAGGAAGTGGATGAAAATGATTCAGCTGCCTGCTCACAACTGAAATGTAATAATTCATAGGAGGACACTGGGAAGCTTCTGGAAACATCTTAGATGCACCATCTGCCAAAATATGTGATTTGCCTGCTGGTGGCTCAGGAGCAATATTAAGGTTTCTGCTTTCTCCAACCCTCCAACGCTTGGGTGAGTATCTCTCCCAAGCAGATTCTAATCCAAACCCAGATTGGCAGGCATTCTGGGAAATGCATGCAGTTCCTAATCTTTTAGCTCTTTCAAATCAAATTGCTTTGGAAGGTGGATGGTGCTGAGAAAACCTGCACGACACAAATGGGCTCTTAAGACACATCAATTTCCCTATCCCCGATCTTGGACAAGTCCTGTGGTGGGCAGTTGATCTTTGGCTCTGAGCACTTTCCTGAAAATCAACCTGGGGACTAGAGTGATATTGAGAGAGAAAGGTGCAAACGCTGGCTTGTGTTTGAGTGGCCCAGGAAAGAAGGCTGCAACCACTATTCATTCATAATTTTTGTACCCAAACAGGAATGACTACAGATAGTGCAGATTTCTGTTGGTGAGGTTACAATAATCTAGCCCCAAAGAGTTAATGACCTACAGATATTTTATAGGACTTCCTTCTCCTGCACCCTTTTTGTTTTTCAGCTGGTTTTTCTGGCTTCCAGGAAATGGTCTATTATTTCATTTGCCCCTCCCCAGAGGCAAGTCAGAGAGTCTTCCTTATTAAAAACACAAAATAACAACAACCAAAAATATATATATATATATATATATATATATATATATATATATATATATATCCTTCAATGCTCCACCTATTTAATTCTGGCTTTCGGGAGGGTCATACCAGGTTCATAAGTGATTCATAGGACCATGACAGTTGACTCCCATTGAGAGTCAACTAGACTCAGCCCTTACTTAACCCAGGGTGGCAGTGCAGCTCACTTCTGGAGTCTCTTGTGATTCACTCACTCAGCATGAGACTCCTCCTCTCCTCTAGTGAAATTAACACAGCAGTAGCACTTTTATCACCTAATACCAGAGGCTACACAAAATAGGCAGACCACATGTCAAAGATAGGAGGGCAGTAACCTCAGATTGGGTATAGTAGGAACTGTATTGTTAAGAATGTGGGGGCTGGAACCAAATTGCTTTCTAGCCTTTGACTCTTTCCAGTATTGACATGACCAGTGGAAGTAAGGTTATGATTACAATGACAATGGTGTGTCTCTGCACACAGTGCCCTGTAGTTCTGAAAAAGGAGGGGCTGTTCAGGTCCAACGCCTGTCATCACTCCAGGTATGTAAGAGATACTTGAGTTGTCCTTCTTGGGGCCCCAGGTGCACTGAGTGTCAGAAGGTGTTTCATTAGTGCTCCATGGAAAGGAGCAAGAAAGAAAAGAGGGAAATAGATAAGATTGTAAGGAAAATAATAAGGAGACAGAGACAAGGTGCAGAGGCAGGAAAGTGACCCCTTGTCCAAGCGGCCACATTTATTTATACCAATAGGTTAAATTAGGTCATTAGTACCATAACTACATTATTGTTTAGAGTATCAGGAAGGTGGCTTATTCTGTAATTACATTCCATAGTTACAATATGCAATGTCAGGAGCTTTATGGAACTCTCAAGAAAGTCCATTGTCTGAAGTTACTGTTAGGCAGGCAGATCCAGGAGCACAGCGCCTTGATGAAACATTGTAGTTATGTAGCAAGAAGTTCCTTTACTCTCAGAAGCAATCAAGGTCAAGGCTGAATGAGGCTCTAGCACAGAGGCTTCTCAAGCAGGGCATTGCCGTATCAGCTAGACATTGCACATATATATTTAGTTATTTTACTAGATCCTAGGAGAGATTGTAGGGCATTCTAAGGTTGGGAAACAGAGTGCCTGTTACCCCCCGGGAGTTTGCTCCCCAGGGGAATGATTACCTGTACATTTCCATGGTCAGAATCCCTACACAAGTTATGTATGCCAAGTCTCCTGTGTTAATTCCATTGTAGGTTCAGTATGGGAAACATTTGCCTGGATAAGTTTGTGTCTATGTTTGTTATTTAATATTAAAGATATTAGTAATAGAGCAAGTCTATGGACATTTTAATGCAAATATGGATTTCTGGATAAATACAATTTAATAGTGATCTCAAGAGACTGCAAATAATCCCATGCCCCTGGCTGAGGCATTTGTTTTTTACGCCACACCTCATGAGGAAGACACTGCTGCCAAATTCCTTTGCACAAATCCCCAAAGAATGTCTTTGAGACATTTGAGAGTGTGTTTGCCAGACCTTGTCAGGTCAGCCCACAGGGCAGGCTGCATACCTTTCTGGGGAGACCCAGGAAGCTGCCAGGTAAAGCAAAGGGCAGTGGGAACTTCAGGTGGAACATTAGAATGCTTACTGTGATCAGGAATTTGCCCGGAGGTATCTGAAGCTCTTCATGAGCTTCTTCAGATGGTCATTTTTGATTATTTTAAAATGTTTGTTTATCTTCAGGAAATTACTTCTCTGACATGATGTTTTCCATATCCAACTGCCAGTCACATATCTTTATTGATATTCTAACTGTACTATCTAATCATTATACGTTTTTACAGAGTACAGGGTGGCATTTCAGTACAATGGGTAATGACCAGATCAGGGAAATTGGCATATCTACCATCTCAAATGTTTTTTTCATTTTGTTGTGTTTGGAACATTCAAAATGTTCTCTACTAGCTATTTTGAAATATACAGTTAAATACCATCAATCACAGATACCCTACTGCACTACAGAACATTAGAAATGACCTCCTAACCAAGTACCCTGTGATGTGGGTGAGTCATCCTCTCTCCATCCCCCTCCCTGACCCCAACTCTCCCCAGTCCCTCAGGACCACTATTCTTTTCTACTTTAGTGAGATTAACATTTAGCTTCCATATGTAAGTGAGAACATGTGGTATTTACCTTTCTTTGTCTAACTTATTTAACATAATCAACACAATTTTTAACATTTCTTGATTTGCCTTTGCATCTTGGCAAATCACAGTTATGTGAAGCATGTTGGCACTCTTTCCTTGTAATCTCTGCAGTCCATTCAGGCAGCACCTGAAAGAACCCCCATTCTCTCTCCAGGGCCCTGCTGTGTGATTCAAGGGAAAGGCCATGGGCAAAGCCACTGTTTTGATCACAGGATCTGTTGCTCACTCTCCAGTCTCCTCTGACTTTACTGTGGTCTGTATCATCCAATTTGACTCAAGATTTTTTTTTTTAAATAAAGATTTGGAAGGGAGAGGAAAGAACAATAAGGACAATAGACCTTATAAAGTGATTTATTAGAACCTGCTATGAATTACTTTTGCTGTAAGAGAGAAATTTCCCCTCAATTTTTTCACTTAATCTATTTTAACAGATGCACAATGGAACTTGGTGGAAAGGAAAAGGCAGAGAGGAGATAAGTGGCTGCAGGGATTAGTAATCTGAGGATAACACATTTTATATATGCCCTTTCCTAGAGTCTGAGATGAAAACAAGAGTGTATAGCTTACACATATCCCTTTAAATAAATGAAGTAATGGTGGCTTATGTTCACGTATGGGACACATGAAGAATAATATTTGATTCTGTAACATGAACACATACGTTAACTTTTTCAAAGCTTTTCTTTCTTTTTTCTATTTTAAGTGCATAGCTTGCCATTTAGCCTTTTTTTTCTCTTTGCCAGGCTGGGGATCGAACCTCATGCCTTTGCCTGTGTGAGGTAAGTGCTCCACCTCTGAGCTGCACCCCCAGCCACGTTTTTCTGCTTTTAATAGTAGAGGTTTTAGTTGCGGCACTTGTCTAAAGCTCATAAATACATTTGTCGAGAACAAAAAATGTGCACTGAATGTCTCTTTATTCCTTCCTACATTTCTATACCTACTTGTTTGGCAGGGTTTGTGGGAAAACAAAATGAAGAGAGGCAGAGGCTAATGTAGTTCAATTCTGGGGGGCCATGAAGGTCCAATTTTCTACAAGAATTGCACATTTTGGTTGTGAGTGAAAGGGAATTCCATTCACTTTGGGGGGACCCTCCCTGGACCCTTAGTAACTGTGGACATTGGAATGAGCCCAAAGCTGCTGCAAGAATCTAACAGAGCAGGCGGGAGCAGGAAGTCAACTGAATCGCCTCATGCCCTGTGGTTGTGGGTCTCTTCAGATTCACGTTGTTGCATAAGCAAAGCTCAAACACTTAGGTTTCCCAGCCTTTGTACGTGGGGCTGGCCCTGGGTGTGTAAAGTCAAGATCCACTCCCTGTTTCTGTGTTGCAGAATTACAGTTAGACTGGCTAGACAGGTCAGGTTATGTGGTGCTCCTGAGGGGGAAAATCCTACGTCTGACAGCTTAGGTCAGATGCAGCAGTGGGAATTCCAGGGTTGACTCCAACCCCAGAGCATGTGTGCACTGCACTGAAAAGTCTTCTCATGAGCATCATGGAATAGCAGTCATTGGAACATGGAATAGCAGCAGCAATAGCAGTATAATCGTCAAGAAACCGGGTTAAAAGCATTGGCTCATCCCTGTATCATTTGCTTGTTGTGAAATTCTGGAATATTGCTTAATTTCTCTAAATCTCAGTTTCTTCCTCTGTGAAATAAAGATAATAAGAGTGCTTTAGAAAGTTGTGAGGATGAAATCAAATAAAGTATAATTGCTGAGAAGCTTACCTGATAAAGTAAGTGGTCAAGAAATGTTCCCTAATTTTGAATGGACTATGATCTCACTTCCACACAAACCAAGTAAATCTTTTCCAAGCTCTCTGGACCACTCAGAACCTCATATTCTTGTTTGGAAAAATGAAGCTTTGACCAAATGTTTATGCTTCTTTTCTCATTTAGTGTTACCCCTGCACAAAGAGGGAGAGAAAAGGTAAAAGCACTTTTTTTTTTTTTTTGGTACCAGGGATGTTTTTTGGTATCCTGGATTGAACCCAAGGGTGCTCAAATACTGAGCCACATCCCCTGCCCTTTGTAAAAATATTTTTTTAGAGACAGGGTCTTGCTGAGTTCCTTAGGGCCTTACTAAGTTGCTGAAGTTGGCTTTGAACTCTCAATCCTCCTGCCTCAGCCTCCTGAACTGCTGGGACTATAGGCAATGTACCCCCACACCCAGTCAAAAGCACATTTTTCTGATAGTGCTGCTTTGCATAGACCAGGGATTGGCCAAGTGCTGCCAGCTTTGGCTGCTGCAGGTCCTTCTGTTCTTACCCACTTCTTTACCACTCACTGTGGCAGAAGTGAGTTGTTTGCATATAGCCAACAAAAGCTAAAATAAAAGATTTACTGTCTGGTTCTTAAGAAAAAAATTGTTGACCTCTGCCACAGACAAAAAATAAAAAGGGTGGATTCTGAGTTGCATCAGTTGTATTTATACTGAAGTGCTCATGATATCTTTATGGTTTAATACTTTCATTTCAATCTTTGCTTCTGTCTGCTCAAAGCCAAGGTGTGTCAGATTTTATTTACTAATGTTGGATCTAAATGTCTCTTGGACATTTCTTGAGAATTTCCTGTCTGGAAGAAAATGTTCTATAAGAAGTGTATTTTGGGGTAACTTTCATGTATAAACAGACAATGATGTTGGCGGTCATATTTGTACCTTTAATATTTATAGATTCATTGAATTAGGTCTTTACACATTTTTAAAACTAACTTGGTAATTTGGTTGGTTTATTGGCTTAAATTTTCCTGACCTTCTCTTCAACAGGATATTATTAGTATTAGGATTGTTGAAAGTCAAAGTTTGTTTCTGTAGATGACATCTGAATGTGTAAACACCTATCATTTTTCTTCCTGACTAAAACACATATTAAGTAATGAAGCTGGAAAATAAAAGGTAAACCAACCATAAAAATTAAAAACATAAAAATATTAAAAAAGCATGAGATACATAAAATTAAAAAAAGTATTCTCAGTGATTGCAAGAACTTCTCTTGAGCCTACAGAATGCTAGAAAATTTTTGCCACCTACACCTTGGGTAAAATATTGATCTCCAGGACATATAAAGAACTCAAAATACTTAATGTCAAAAACCCAAGTAACCCAATTAATAAATGGACAAAGAAACTGAACATACACTTCATAGACGAAGTACAATTTTTCCAACAAATATATGAAAAAACATTCAACATCTCTAGCAATTAGAGAAATGCAAATTAAAACTACACTGAGATTTCATCTCAGTCCAATCAGAAAGGCAATTATCAAGAATTAAGTAACAATAAGTGTTAGTGAGGACGTGGGGAAAAAACACTCATACATTTTTGTTGGGATTGCAAATTGATACAACCACTCTAGAAAGCAGTATGGAGAGTCTTCAGAAAACTTGGAATGGAACCACCATTTGACAAAGTTATCCCACTTCTCTATATATACCCAAAGGACTTAAAAACAGCTTATAACAGTGACATAGACACATCAATGTTTATACATCTCAGTTCATTATAGCTAAGCTATGGAACCAACATAAGCTATGCTTTACAGCAGATTAATGGATAAAGAATATGTGATATATATACACAATGGATTATTACTCAGCCATAAAAAAGAATGAGTTGATGATATTTGTCAGAAAAGGGATGGATCTGGAGACTATTAAGTGAAATAAACCAATCCCCCCAAAACCAAAGGTCTAATGTTCTCTTTGATGTATGGATGCTAACACACAAGAAGTTCAGGGAGGGGAAGAATGGAAGTTCAGTAGATTAGACAAAGGAAAATGAAGGAAATGGAGTGGAGGAAAGGAATAGGAAAGACAGTGGAATATTCTGACATAACTTTCCTATGTACATATATGAATATACCACAGTGAATCTCCACATCATGTACAACCACAAGATGAGGATCCTAATTAGAATAAGATGTACTCCATATTTGTACAAGTAAGTCAAATTATACGCTACTATCATATATAACTAAAAAGAACAAAAATAAAAAATAAATTTTTTCTCTGTTTCTCCTTCTCAAACATACAAATTATTGAAGTCAACTATTTTTAATAACTTGCAGTTAAATTGACATGGTTAAAAGATGAATGGGGGAAGTTGCTGTAAAACTAAAACAATAAGATGTATCAATCCTAAATTATTTAAAAATCACTGTTTTCAGGGACACCATGAAAATCATCACCAATTTAGTTACAGTAAAAGATAATCGATTCATTTACAATAAAATTTGGAAATAAAAACTTTTCTAGAATATTCTGCTTTCTTCTGGTGGATTTATCTTTTAATTGTACAAAGTCAAGGCCTTTGGACACAATTTGAAATGAATTGTGTGGAGGAGCATGAAGGTCATTTTTTCCATGCGTCACATGGTGACACAAAGGAGTTCAATTTCTTAGAACTGGCTAGGTCAGGCCCACTAAGGATTCAAGGATGAATAAGCTTGGAGTTTTGTCTTCTAGTTGCTTATGTCCTGATAGGGGAGATAGACACAGGTAGAGCTCTGTGTGTATGCAAATTTTATATATATATATATTTGTATATGATACATATGATATTAATATAACAAATATACAATATATAGTTATATATGCATAAGTATCTATTATATTTGTGCAACTACAAGTATATATATATGAGTGTATATATATATATATATATATATATGAGTATATATACATGGAGATATGTATGTATGTGAATATATATATAGGTAATATATATGATTTAAATAGTATGTTTCTCCAAGATTCAGCTGCAAACAGATTTTACATGATCATTGAAACCAATACTCAATCCAGTGATCATTAGAAAGCATTCCTATTGGGGCTGGGGTTGTGGCTCAGCGGTAGAGTGCTTGCCTTGTATGCACGAGACCCTGGGTTTGATCCTCAGCATCACATAAAAATAAATAAGTGAAATAAAGGTATTGTGTCCAGCTACAACTAGAAAATAAATATTAAAAAAGAAAAAATTCCTGTTGAATTAATAATACTATTTATATCAATCATGAGGGAAAGTAAAGAATGACTATAAAAACTGCATGTATTTCTAGCATTTGTTTATTTTTATTTTACTTTTGCCAGACTAGGGATTGGACCCAGGACTTTGTACATGACAGGCAAATGCTATAATACTGAGCTACACGTCCAGCCCCTTACATGGTTTTAAATCTAAAATTTTAGATGCAGTCCTAAATATGTTGCCTATTTTTAACTTAATGAAGGTGGTAAGACTCTAGAATTCTTTGTATTTCTTTAGTAAATCAACATGTTGTATGCATTTGAACTTCAATGAAATACCTAGCTTTTTAAATTGTAAAAATAGATAAAGTGATAAAGAACTAGGAAATATTGTGAAAATATTATACGTGTGGTAGACTAGATAATGCACTTCTCCCACCCACCCCACAAAATATGCCCACAATCCAGATCCCCATAACCTGTGAATATGTTATCTTTCTTGCCAAAGGGATATGCAGATGTGATTAAATTTAGAATATTGAGATGAGGAGATTATTCTGGATTTTCCGTTGGGCCCAATTTAACAATAAGTGTCATCACAGGAGGGAGTCAGCAGGATCAGTCAGCAGAGGGTGGAATGATGCAGGAAGGAGCCATGAACCAAGGGATTCATGTGGCCTCTAGAAGGTGGAAAAGACAAGGAGACACATTCTTACCTCAATGTCTCCAGAGGAATCTTATCCTGCCGAGACCTTGACTTTAACCCACTGCAACTAATTTTAGACTTTTGACCTCTAGAGTTCTAAGATAATAAAGTGTGTTTCTGTAAACCCCTAAATTTGTGGTAATTTGTTACAGAAATAATAAGAAACTAATGCAATAGCGAATTATGAGAAGAGATAAAATAGATTTCAAGAAAAAAGTGAACTGCCATTATGGGTGTAGGAACAATGAAGAAAGAGGAGACACACTGGTTCTAAGAAGAAAGAAATAAAAAGCCAATCAAATAGAAGGGCATGTGAATAACAGCAAGTTATCCTCTAAGAGAAATGAATGATGTGATACTACAGTGAACGTTCCACTCCACACCAGCACCTCTCATTATAGGGTTTAAAATCCCTGCTCAGTGGAAAGATCATGATTAGCCTTTTGCAAAACCATCTATAGTCCCAGGGGCTGACTCTGGAGACGCTCTTCATACATCTTTTAAGATCTGCATTTAGACAACTAATGTTGTGCATGAATGATGTTGTAAGAGACTGTTGAACACAGTAAATGTATGTGAAGAATGGGATTAATAATTGTGCTTTATGTTCTTTATCTCAGGTGCACTTTATCTGTGAATAAATAAGATGCATTATAGTTTGCTAAAGACTTTCAGGTGGCTCCTTATAAAGTTGCCAGCTCTATTCTAAGTGCTTTCTCTGTATTAACATTTGACCCTACAGTAGTCTTTGTTGGAGACACCTGAGTCTGTTCTTAAGCACTGGATATAACTGCCACTATCATTAAGGTCTTCTACAATTTCTTATGCTGAGTACAACTAGTTTATCATATAATACACTTAACTACTATAGTGGAAGAATATCCTGAGCTCCCTTGGAGCAAAGAGTAAGGGTTAACTACCTGTGTTTGGGAATAGTAGGAGAATCTCTGTGAAGCAGATTATGTGTTTGCTGGCCTGTAAGGGAGAATGAAGATTATCACTTACACAATAATCAAGGGTACTTTAGATAATAGGAATGGCATAAGGATAGACATTAAAGGCTTGAAGTATTATAACACATTTGGGCAACAACTAGGACTTGTGGCTACAACTTAAGGTACATTGGGGAATGTGGTGGGAGATGAGCCTGGAACAGTAGGAAGTGACTTTGAAAATGCAAAGACCATATTTCTGCATTTCCTGTCTTCCCTATTCAATATGGTGTTTGCCATGTGACTAGTGAAGCTGAGGAGCTGAATTTTAAATTTACTTAATTTTAATCAATTAAAAATTAAAGAGCAACATGTGGTCAGTGGCTGCTTCATTGGAAAATACAGTCATATATGAAATGAAAGTACTGGAAATTTTATGGGGCATGGAGAACTTACAACAGGTTTGATGTTGGGGACTGGCGTGATTTGCATCTTAGGGAATGGTGTTTCTTTACCAGAGGGAAACTTGCAATTGAATCAGCCCACTTCTCACAATTCCAGAGCTCAGGGAAACCATGCCTACAAAAACTACGACAAATTTATAGTATGGTATAAGTAAGCAGCTGGTAAAGGATCCCAGTTATGAATTGAGTCATGAGCATGGGAGATTCATTGAGTTGCTCTTGGGTCCCTAGAGTTGTGCTGAATAACTAGTATTATTTTTGCAAAGAAACCATCAGGACTTGTTAATTTACATCCAAGAAAGCCTGGTGACACTATATTCTTTCTCATAGTCTCACGAATGTTTATACTGAACCCCGCATGCTGAGAAGACCTGGAATTAGCCTGAGTCATTCTACTAAAATAAGGAATAAGCCTGCATAGCACTGACCTGAAACATACAGATTGATAGCTTTGTCTCAAAACTGTGTGCCCTAAGAGTTTCAGGGTGTTTTATACAAGCAAATAAACATTGTTTGTTGATAACTGAGCCTGTTTATTTGTATCTGGTGAGACCCCAGAAGGGCTGATTGTATAGCAGCATATGCTATGGGCCCAGCGTGGTACAAGAAACATTAGCTGAGACCCCAATTGGGTGTTCCTTTCACATTCAATGCTTTCCCACCTGAGAGAAAGTAGATCCTGAGAAGAACTTGGTGAAGATAAGACAGTTGGTGCCTACAGGTAGCCTCTCAGACCCTTTACTGTAAGATGGCTGTTAGTTGCAATACCTAGCTTTACTTTAATGAGATTGTACACTGTATCCTTTCCTGTAATAAACTGTAGGCTTCTAAGTATCATTTTGGGTTCTGTGGGTCTTCCCTCCCAACTGTTGTTAGTATGTTCCCATCTACTGAGGTTTCTAGAGTTCTCTCTCAATCTTACAACCCAAAGGAGCCTAATGGACTCTGCAGGTGATGCATTTGAACTGGAGATCCGTTAACAGGTGACTGAAGTAATAGTTCCCTCAACATGATGATTAAAAAAAAAAGAAAGTTCCCTCTCAAGGTAGAAGGGCCTGAATCAGGCAGGTATTGGGAGTCAAGTGGAAGGGGAAGTTGGACTGAGTAAGGAGGTAGAATTAACAATGATGGTTCAGTGACCAACTAATTGGATGTGGTTTGAGCAGAGGGAGTTTGAGGGAGGAGGCAATGACGATGAAGGTGACGAAGGTTTCAACCAAGGGCAATAAATCCAGCTGTGATAATTGTTATTTGAGCAATCTCTATAAAATACAGAGAAATCTCCCCTTGTTCTAAAAGAGCTGTGAGTGTTACAGGTGAGTTGAAGAGCTAATGTTACAGTGTTCCATCCAGGGATATAAAACTTGATAAGGAAATCAGATTTTATAAAAAAGACTTCTGGTGAACACTGAATACCCCTTGTGTATCTCATTTGTTTATGATCGTTATTCTGACATCGAACCAACAAACACCAAGTACTATTTGGATCAAGAACTGCATCATGTAATTAGCACAAAGGCAAATATGAAGATCTCTGATCTCAAGGGGCTCATTAGGTAATGCCACTAAATATTTGACAATGAAGAGACGGGTGTAAAGTGGAAGAGTTTATATTGGGGAAATTCAGAAGTCATGAAATTGTGAAATAAAAATTTGAGTTTTAAAATGAAATTTTAATTATAAAAACGATTTACCATTCTAAGTCTTTCAGTTGAAGAAAAAGCATTTTTTTTTCCTTCCAGTCCCCATGGAATTATTTATTTCAGCCTGAAGTTAGGAAAATTCCACTATTTTGCAGTATAGCTCTGACTGTCCTCAGAATCCCATAAGAATAGGAAAATCCATCCACAACACTCTAAGGAACAGGATTTCAGAGTCTGCCAAATTGCTGTTTTTGGTGGACACAGGAATGGAGGGAAGAATGTAGCAAAACTTTCTTTTTTTTTTATTAGTTGCTCATGACAATACAATGATCTTGACATATCATACATTTGAATCAAAGGGATTCTCCACTTGAGAGAGTATGGCTGCTGGTCTCCATTACCCACTTGTATCTCTGCTCTTCTTTCTCTCACTAACTGGACCAGTTATGCCTCAGCTGAAACCAGATCTATATTCACTAGGAAGCAGAACTCTGTTAATTGTTTGGAGCTTGAAGAAGAGTCAGAAAGCATCAGGAACTCAGGACTGCATTCTCCTGATTCTTCCTGGTGTTAAAAGACTGACATTGTCATTGTGATCTGTCCAATTGGTGGATGGTTATCATTAATCTCACTGCACTAAAAAGGACATGGGCATAAAGCTTAAGTGACTTGCTCACCACGAGTAGTGAGTCTGTAGGGGCCACTGAACCCAGGCTCCCATGGGATAGGTGCTGTGCTTTTCATTGTTCTGTGTTACTCTGGTGCCCTCAAAGTCTACTAGGCAATGCCAGCTTTTGTAGCACAGCAGTGATAGATGAATTCTGGCATCTCTCTACTCCCAAAGAGAAATTGGCTCTGTAATTTCCACCTTAATGACGTCTCCTTTGTTGTAAAAAGCATATAACCTTTATTTCCTCCATCTGGAAGGAAAATGAGGAACCCTCTACTTTTTAACTCCCCAAAGCCTGGGAATCATAGACTAGAGAGTTTTGAGATTCTGATTTCTTTTGTATGATTTGTACTTTCAATATCAGTTTTAGAATCTTTCTGGGGTAAAGAGGTAACAATCATTTCATAACTATTAAATTATGAAAATTTCCTAGAATAATGCTTGGCACATTAAAAGTGCTATGTCAAAGCTTGTTCTTAACATTACTATGTAGTAATAAGTGCTCATTTTGATTGGTTATTTCAATGGATAAAACACATAAACCAAGCAATGCAGTATTATAATGTCTTAATTTTATAAGAAAGAGTCAGAAAACACTCCCTTAGCTAAGACCTGTAGTGGACAATACTAATTAACCCCGGCACACCGTGGAGTCCAAACAGGCCTTGCAAACTTCACTATATCCCCCTAAGTAGCTACCCACAAATCAACTAGCATTTGTACCTGAGATAAGACCATTTGTCATCGCCCCCCTTGAGCTGGTATTCTAAGGACCCTCCAGAGCTCTGATAGTCACACTGAAAGAGGTGTAGCTGAGTTATTCTAAGCATGCTCAAGCCTTCCCAGCTTAAGGCCACAGTGAAACCAAGGCCAAGCCTATTTGGCCATGTCCACACCCAAACACATTCTTGATTTGACCACTTCATTCTTTGAGATTCTTGACTTTAGACAGCAGTCTTTGGCTGAATATCTATTCAACATGAAGATATCTGAATTTTGCTCAAGTGTTTAGAATAAACCCTTTCTGAATCAAAGACTTGGTTCTAAATGAAAAGACTGGTTTGGCTTGGTGGTATAGGTGTCCTTGAATATAAAGTTAGTAAGAGAAACCCTTAGTTACATGCAAAAATAATTTCTTGGAAACTCAAAAGTCTTAAGTGTACTTTGGACAACTGTACTTTACTTCATTATTAGGTAAAAGAAAAACCCTATATTTCTGGTTCTGTATTTTGTGAAGGACAAAAACATGTATTTAAACATTGTATAATATAAGTGACAGCTTGTCCTTACAAGATAGCTCTTAAACTGTTTAGTCCTACAATTCAAACTAAGTTCTAATGCTGAATTTAACTTTTAGTTTATTTTTTAAGTTGAACCAGTGACATCTTTATTTTTCAACTTATTCACTTCAAAATTAATATCCAACCCCAACCCAAAAGAAATTTAAAACGTGTCATAGAAATTTAAAAATATATTTTAAAAATATTGCCTATATATAAAATTTCATTAAAGGGCCATAGAGCTATGTATGTATGTATGTATGTGTGTGTTTGTGTGTGTGTGTGTGTGTGTGTGTGTATATATATATATATATATATGTATATATATATATATATATATATATATATGTATATATATATATATATATATATATATATATATATATATATATATATGTTTTTCCTGGAAAAAACACTTTCCTTTAGATTTTGAAATTCCTCAGCCCAAAATAAGGGAACATGAGGCAACTTCCCAGTTTCTGTTCCTACTGCTGCTGCCTTGCCTTCCCATCTAGACATTTCTACATCTTGTTATGGTTAGTGCTGCAGGCATAGCTCAGGTGAGCTGAAGTTGGGAGCAATCTTACAGAGAGGATTTGGTTAATTGTTGGTTTGGCTGATGAATAAGGATGACCCAGGAAACTCTAATGACCAAGCATCTCTGGCAATGTTCCAGATGTACTAAGTTTCTTTAAGGCCTCCTTGGCTATTGTGAAAGGTATATTTCAGAGCCTATTAAAGAAGCCCCCACCCAGGATGGCTTTTCTGTATTATTCCTCCCTCACGCTGCCCCCAGCTGTGAAAGAAGTTTCAACCATCTTTTTGACATTTTCCTTTAACATATGTAAAATAAGGACCAGAATTTTTACATTTCAGTATGTATTTTTCCTCTGATGGTTCTACAGAATGTTCCATGTACAGAATTTGTGCAACTGATTCATTCCATATCTCTGATCCCAGAGTTGCTGGATTTCCGAGGACTTTCCTTTCCTAATCAAGTAGCAAACTCCCTGTGTGGGTCTGTCCCACACTCCAGGCACTAGGGGCAAATAGGGATTCCTTCTACAGAGTCTTTGTTTTGCTTTTTAACATGGAATTGAGAATAGCTGCATGCTTTGCCGCCTTGTTAGTGAAATTGTTGTATTTTTGACATCAGTTAAAAAGGTGATAACAGGAGCATTTTGAGCATAACATGGCCACAAATTATATGAAGAATTCACCACACAAAGACAGTAGTCCGGGAGTGAGACTGTTTTAATTGAACTGGTATTTGTACAAGGCGACACCCTCTTTCATACCACCCACCTCCTCCCTGAGTGACTCAGCGCCAGGAGAGAAGTTTCAGACTGTTCATTAATACAGTCAGGTAGAGGTAGGAACTGCACTGAGAAACTCCAGGTTCTTGTTTGTTTCAGCCAGATCTGCTGGGGAATCACTGCAGGCTGGTTAGATAGAGTCCTGATTTTCTGCTCAAGAGGTAAGTTGAATTATATTTGCAACACAAATACACCTGCTTTACTTTATGCACATAACTTTCTCTGTTTTCTTTCCAAATGATTAAAATTAGCACTGTCTGTATTATCTTTGTATTTTTTTTTTTCAGTTAAATTTTGACAGCTTCTAATGGGTATTGTGCTTGTCAATAGCTCTGTTCTTCTTGGTTGTGCTTCCAGATCACATAGTTTTGAACTTGGCAATTATATGTATTATGGGCATCATAGAAATGAGAGCTTTTCAAGTTTCCCATGTGTTATCTGTCAGCTGGTGAATCCTCTCACACTCAAGCATCATGAATGCTTAAGTCAAGGGACCAGCACTCTTTGGTCTATTTTCTCAAGTGACTGTAAAAGCATTTTTTTTTAATCTTCCTATTTTCATAAATGATTTTTTTTCATTAAATAGCAAACTATTTCATTAGTTTTCATATTGTTTTGCAGCTCATAAGGCATATTTGTTTTTTTCTTGACTGCTAAAAGCACTGCACATTGCTGAGCTGTGAGAGATGCCAAAACCACATTCCCTCCACCCTATCTTCCCAAGGACTGAAGGCAGGGTGGGTGATTGATGCCAAAACCACAGTCCCTCCACCCTATCTTCCCAAGGACTGAAGGCAAGGTGGGTGTGTGGGGGTGTGATTCTCCATAGGGATTTGTGTGCATTTGGCCAACTTCTCTAAGTTATATTCTGAATTCTAAACTAAAAGCTGATTAAGATATACTTAAGATATACAGGGGCAATTTTTCAACCTCTATTCATATCCTAGTCCTGAAAAACCAGTTTGGAAAGCCTTTTGATAAGAATATAAAAGTTATTTTAACCAAGTTTTCTTTTATAAGTAATAGCTAAGCTGACTTGTTTTACTCGTAGTTTTTTTTTTTTCTCACTATTTCCATTTATAATACAGAGCTGTAGGGATCAGACAGTTTGTGACTAGCAGCCTCATGCCCTGCAGTGAGGCATTCCCCATCGTAAGAACTAGAGTTTTCATTGCTTCCTACTGTTGCCCAAACCACCTGAAGTCTCAAGGGGTTTAGATATATCAGTGCTAAATTCCAATGGTTTACTGGAGAATTTTATTACTTGGTTTTCCAACAGTTATAGTAATTAGAAAGCTAAAGTATAGCATTTGGGGAGTCTAATTTCATTTTTCATAAAATATAATTACATTAAAACTGGCTTTTGTTTCCATAGTTTATAACATAGATATGGCCTTTCTGATATTTCTCTTACTCAGGTGTCTAAAATATTGAAAAAATCAATTTGAGGAAACTAAGGTATGACAGTACTTAAAATTTTACCAAAACTTTTGGATGAGTGTAAATATCAATGCATATAGGTAATACAGAGAAACATATCAGAAATCTTTTTGTTGTTGTTGTTGTTTGTTTTTTGGTACTGGGGATTTAACCTCCAGACATTTTTATGTTTTATTTTGAGAAAGGGTCTAGCTATGTTGCATAAGGCCTCCCTAAGTTGCTGAGTCTGGCTTTGAACTTGCAATCCTCCTGCCTCAGCTTCCCAAGTGGCTGGGATTGCAGGTGTACCTCACTGCACCTGGCTCAGATCATTATTCCTATTGAAATTTCAGTTGCATATTAATCTTAAGATTTAATTGACATAATCTTTTAAATTGGAACTGGGCAGAGATTCATCCAGTCTAACTCCTAAATTTTCTAGATGAGGGAAGCAAAGCATAAACTTGCCAGTCTCAGAGTATCAGAATCAGAATGTGAAGCTAGATCATCTGTCTTTTGTCTTAATGGGATTTTCTCAATAATTTTTCAAATATCTTCCATATAAAATATGTAGTAGCAATAAATGAGCTATACTCCATCTTTTATAAAAGGACTACAAATGATTTGGAAAAAAGAATTTCCTTACCCAGCACTATGTGAAAATGTTATTACCGTATGTATGGTATGGTCATAGGATACATTTCTCACTTAGCTTGTGGAGTTAGTCTTTTTATTTAGTATGTCCAATGGCCTCTGGGTCAGAAGACAGTCTGGAAGTTGTGTGTAGGTGTGGGATATGCAACTTGGGAACATCTTCACCTTAGCTACCATTGTTTACCTGCCTGCCCTCTCTAACTTTCAGGATGTTGACTGAAATACCTGAGGATTCATATTACTGGGGACTTTGTAAACAAAATGAAGAGGGTACGTTTTAAATGACTGAAGTCATACCATGGAATGAACTGCTATAATTCACCAAGCAGTCAACCTGAGAAAACATTAATTACTTCACTGCTAGCATCTGTTATGATTGAGGCATTACCTCTGAGCATTCTTAGGTGTGAGGTGATAGAATCCTTGGTCCAGCAGTCAAAGAGAAATCTCTTTTGGTTCCACAAGCTTCTCTTTTGACATTATCCTGCTTCTAGGCCATTTATTGATCTTTTTTAAAAAATATTTTTATGAGTGGTTGATGAATTTTATTTATTTATTTATTTGTATGTGGTGCTGAGAATCGAACCTAGGGCATCACACATGCTAGGCAAGTGCTCTACCACTGAGCCACAACTCCAGCCCCAGTTATTGATCTTTCTCCATTTTTTCTTCCTGAGAAGTTTGAAATAAAGTTTTCATGAGTTAATTACTGTGCCTCTATACAGGTATTCAGTGTTTCTAGTTTACTGATGCACAAATCCATGTGATTTTAGGATTTGGAAAATGATATTCCTTAGATGCAGGCTTTGCCAAATGAAAGCTTCATTTATTAGACTTGCATTTTATGTAAGTTGCTAAACTTTTTAAGGATTTGAATCATCCTTTCATTATGATCATTAATTGGAAGAGTGAATTTTATAGCTATCTGTTAAACACCAACTGTCTTACTTCTAGACACAAAAACCAATAATCCTAAATGTTCATTGTAATTGTACACTTGAGACCTCTAAGAATCTAAATGATTTATTCTTTGTCTCTAGATCCAAATTTCCTCAACTCTAAAATGTTAGTAAGTCTCCTTTATGTGGAACCTCTTGGGGAAGACAGTGAACTCTAGATAGTACTTTTCAACCAGGGGTGCGCATGTTACAGGAGGTTATGGCAGTGATCTAGAAAGTGCACAAAACTCACAGTAAGCAAGGTACTTCTCTGAATGGAGAGCTAATTTTCATCAAAAGGTTCTAGAGAAAACGATCCCTATGGCCCTGCCTTTTCCCTTTTGTCATCAGGGAGCTAATTGTGTATGAGTTTAGAAGGCATCTAGGTATAGAAAGCACAGGGGACTGGACTCCAGATAAACTTAATTTTAAATCTCCTGAAACGGGAAATAGCCCATGATGGAACTCAAGTGATAGGTAATTTATATTGGATTGCATTTTTATTCATGAATAATAGACAGTGTCTTTTGTAAAATTAAATTGATAATTGTCCCAGAGAGTAGGATACTATTCTAACAGAACATTGGGGTTATTCTGTAGAACAGCTAAGGGCCATATATTAAAACCAAGAATCAACGGAGAGAAAAATTTGTGGTGGAAGGGGGTTATAAAGACTCAAGAAAATTTGGAGCATACAGACATTGGGTAGCAAAAAGATTTCACTTGTGCTGTATTCTGTATTATTTCACTATAAACTAAGTAAGATTCCCAAACATAGGCTGTGAGGCTACGTGAGGAAAGAAATAATCCATTTCTAACCATAGCAGCAGGATAAACAAATCTTTGCCTGCCTGGTAGATTTTTGGATTTCCTTCTATTGCTTTGTACTCAGTCTAAACATAGTCGTTTGGGTCTGGTGGGCCCATTTAAAATTTAACTTAAGGGGACTTATTAACATTTATATTTTATGAAACACATTTATACTTTATGAAACCTGGTTTGTTTTCACCTTACATAATATTTCATGTCCTTTAGGGGATAACTAGTTGTTGGATGATTTGTTTTGTCTTCTAAATGATAGTGCTTCTGTTTATTGGTCTATAATTATCAGGTCCTCCTTATTCTTCTATTGAAAATGGTTTTGTAGCATATGTCCTTTTCCACTTCCAAGGCATTTCCCCTGTTTCAGTGATTTCTGGGAAATAAGAGCTCAGGATCTTTTCATACATGAAGATGAATTCCACTAGGCCCATTTACCCCTTGTAAAATGAGGGTAATGGACATGTTTGCTCTATTTCTTTCCTCATTCTACTTTGCATTACTGTGGACATTTGCCCTAAGCAACTACTCACATTTCTTTCCATAAAGATAACAATTGCCATAAATGTCTGAAAATCTTGATAAATTGATGGGAAGATTTTGGAGAAGGGAAAGATACAATTGTCATAAAATTTGGAGCACACAGACATTGGGTATGCTCATTCTATGCTGATCTCATGATGCTTTCATAAGACCATCAAAGAAAATCCTCTCTGGGTCTAGCTTCATCACAGTGCTGTCCTGCAAAGGGGCTGTTCTTCTTTTCACCATTTATTTTAGCCCAGTAACTTTCCACCTGTTGGTGCCCTTTTGTTTCCCAGGCTTCTGAGACAGGTACTTTGGTGTCAGTCTGATTTCAATTTGAATCTCAACTGTGCAATTCAGTAGTTATGTAGCCTCAGGCAAACTACTCAGCCTGAGATTCCTATCTAGAAAAATATTTTAAAAAACTAGTTTTTCCCACTGCCCACTTGACTAACTCTAGTCCTAACTTCCTATAAAATGTCCCTAACTTCGTTGCAATAATTTGTCTTAAGGTTTTATTTAGGTTTGCAACAAGGATAATAATAACAATAACCTGAAAGTGTTATATGAAGCTTAAATGAAATTATATATAAATAATAATACACATAAGTGTTTTCTATATATGTATAATGTGTATATATATATATATGCATATATATATATATATATATATATATATATATATATATATATATATATGCATATATATATCTCCGAATTACCCCAAGACACAAGATATCAGCAGTCGGAGTTGAGTTTCTTTTATCATTTTTTCTCACCTTCCCTTATCCTCTGTTCATCTATTCGTGCTCCAGGTTTTCTCTATTCCTCTTTGCTTTTTCTGTGTTCTCTTCTTTATGGGCCCCTCTCCACCCATTCCAGTTTCTTTGCTCTCAGCAATCTATTTAAAGAGAAAGTTTGCAGGAAGAAGTAAAGATATTTTTAGGTAAGCCAAGTGGCATTTTGTCCTTGGGTATGAAGGGAAGAGTGAGAGCTAAAAAAAAAAAAAAAAAAAAAAAATCTTTCTTTTGAGAGGACCCAAACAATGAAGAGAATGGTAGCTAAGCTGGGACCCTTAGAATTCTTGGTGTTGGAACAGGAGAGGGGCTGGAACTGGTCTTGGGGAGGAGTGAGTTACCTGAAGTAACTCATTGGGAAGTGCCTTGATTAAAAATAGAAAACACTAGGCGGTCTGGACCCATGCCTGTAATCCCAGTGGCTCAGGAGGCTGAGGAAGGAGGATTGTGAGTTCAAAGCCAGCCTCAGCAAAAGCAAGGCGCTAAGCAACTCAGTGAGATCCTGTCTCTAAATAAATTACAAAATAGGGCTTGGGATGTGGCTTTGTGGTAGAGTGCCCCTGAGTTCAATCCCAGGTAACAAAAAAAAAAAAAAAAAGGAAGAAAATACTGGGCTGGGGGTGGGAGGTGTTGCTCCTCCCTGGTCAAGCATTTCCCAAGCATGTGTGAGGGCTGAGTTTGATCCCCAGCACTGCAAAGAAAAGGAAAGGGAAAAAAGGAAAGAGAGGAAAAACACTAAAGGAAATCGAGAAAGGCCATAAAGGAGGTGAGAAAATGAAAAGAAGGCAAATTTTTAAAGTAGTGGACAAATAGCATACAATTATATTTTATTTCTCATTTAGTTTATGTCAAGGAATGGCACAGGTCTGGGAATGAACAGGAAACATTATCTAGCTATCCAGTGGGAGATAGATCCCTCCAGGAAGGAGTGTGGTCACAGTGTCAGACCACCCCTAGCTTTAGAGTGGCAGCAGGGGGTTCAGGCTGAACCATCAGGGGAAGTAGGAGTCGTCATTACTGCTGCTCCTCCATTATGCCCCATCTTTTAGTACATCAAGACATTTCTTTATGCCTGGTATTAGCCTACCACATGACACTTTAAGTTACATGTAAGATCACTTACTGAACAGAGCCCTGGCATTATAGTCATATAGACTTAATTACAGTTCCTGGGTTTGCCACTTACTGTGTGATTTGTGCAGGTTATTTAAGTTTTGGGCTCCTGTAATTAGAGATAATAGTACTCATTTGGAAGAATTAAATAAGATCATGTGCATGAAGCATGTGGCACTGTGAAGGGTACATGGTAGGGACTCAGTAAGTGATTCTTCTTGTTAGGAACATCGATCTTGTAGGCATTTAGTAATAGATAAGGCTTTACTAATACAAGAAACACAAATATCTTTTGTAGACCTCATCAGCATTTACCTCTTCTCTTTGCTCCACCATGGCTTAGTATCATGTAGGAAAACTTTTAGGTTTGAGTAATAAAAAATGGAAAAGCCATCTATTGAAAACATTAGGAGGTTTACCTTTCTCTTGGAAGGAGAAGTCCAAAGATAGATTATGCAAGGCAAATGTGGCAGTTTTATGAGATTGTCAAGGAACTGGGCTCCTTTTGACTCTCGGCTCTGTCCTTCTTAGTGTGTGACCGTGTATGGTCTTCCGTGATTCATACGGTCCAAGATAGCCACTTCCGCCTTCAGCTCCACATCTTAGTTCAGACAAGAGGAGTCATGATGTACAAAAGGCCAGGTTCTTCCCAGGGACATGTTCTTCAGCCTTAAGAGCCAGAGCTGTAACACTGTTTACAGCTTCAAGTGAGGCTGAGAAATGCCATTTCATCTGTGGGTAAAGAAGGGGAGACTGGATATCAGGCGCCTGAAAACTTGCTTGAAAACTTCTCCTTCACCTGTGCCTGGGCCTGTCCTTGCTGTCTACTATTTGAACACGGATCCTCTAATAGTCTCCGAAATTTCAAGGCAATTTTTTTTAAGGTAACATTTGTAATTTAGAAGAAGGAAGCATACATTCTGGAGACGTTCTAAACATAACAATCATGACTTTAAAATCCAGAGTGATGATTATTAACCTTGTTGAGTGGAAAATTTCTTTTAAAAATAAAATAAATTATGAGGTCCCACATATGAGACTAAATATAAGTAACTTACTAGTTGACAAAAAGGTATCCTTGATTTAGTAATTTTCATTCCACTAATAATAATGCTTGTATACCCAGAAGGATTTTCAAGCAGACTTTTTGCACTAACTCAGTGTTTCTGCCCTCCATCCATGCCTCCATCCCCTGCCCATCTAGATGTTTGCAGCCATGATTAGGGTACCATGCTTGGATGGGTAAGACCCTGATGGACTCCCCGATTGTCAGCACTTTTAACAGAGAGATGAATGGAGAACAGCAAGAATTGCCTCTTCATTTTATATTCAGGGCTGGCTTCAGTCAGATCCAACATCCTGCTAGAAGTTCTGATATTCTCATGCCTTTAGTAGTTAGGTAATCTCAAGATGGTCTGGTTAAATGAGAAAAAGAAAAGAGAGAGAGAGAGAGAGAGAGAGAGAGAGAGAGAGAGAGAGAGAACATCTGAACAAGCTTATGCCGTTATCCTATTTCTCTCTGCTAGTGACTATCCACAGGTATTCAATAATCATCGGCTCCACCCCAGAAGTTCTGGGTTGTTCTCCATGAGTAGTGTCCAGCAAGCCCACTTTCTTTCTCCGGGACACTCCAGGGTTTGTCGTGTTGCCTCTTCTATGGTGTGCATCACTCTGCCCAAAACCCCATGTGGATATTGTTCTTGGGATTTTCCTTGGTCCCTTACTCATATCCCACCTCAATCCTCCCCGTAACCCAATCTTCTGCTGCCCCTTAAGCTCTGCTAGGGAAGAAGGAAAGTTAAGATAGTCATAATGGTTTAGATGGTTTTATAGTGATTTATAATCTACAAAACATTATCTCATTTAGCTTCCATAATAATCTTTTTTTTTTCTTTAGTTGTAGGTGGACACAATATCTTTTTTTTATTTTTATGTGGTGTTGAGTATTGAACCCACTTCCTCACTCGTACTAGGCAATCACTCCACTGCTGAGCCACAACCCCAGCCCCATAACAATCTTTTAAGGTTAACATAACCCCCTACATTGTAGAGGCAGAAAGGAAGAATGGGTTCACGTAGCTGATGAGTGGCCAGGCTGGAAGCTGTCTGGCTGAAGGTCATCAGTCCCCCACCTCCGCCCTCACCACTAACACCTTAACATGTTACCTCCCCAAATGACACGTCATTCCCTGTCCAGGCATATTTTACCTCAGACTGGCTGGAAGTCAGAAGGAATTTCAAGAAAATGAACATCGGATAAATACTAAGGGTGTGAGGGAGATGGAAAGTTCTGGGGCATAAAGGGAAGCTAAAGATAGGATCAAAGGGGAAGAAGAGGGTGTTGGCATTGAGATATGTGAAGTCTGTGTAAGATGCTTCTTTACCCCTCTACAAGAAGACAAGGCAACTTCCATCTTCAAAGGGCATTGTTCAGGGAAGTTAGCACAAATAGCATGAACAGAAGAACACAGTGTACTTAAGGTGAGTTTGTGTGTCTCAATGAGTATAATTACCTTTTCAATAAAATGAGTTTTAAGTTTATAGCTCTAGGGGCAGATTTTTATGTTGTATATTCATTTTTATAAATAAAATATTTATACATAATATGCATTTACTAAATGCATATATGCTAACTATTTTAACTAGTACATATGTGCTATAACTTATACAAATCCATATACAATACCTATTTTTTTTCAATATCTATTTTTAAGTAACATACACAACTAAAATAATTGAAAATGTACTACCCAATAGTTACATGGTTTTAAGACATGATCCACGCCTGCTGTCAGTTTTTCTTTCTGTTCTTTTTTTATATTACAAAATTCACCGTTCAGTGTATAAAATTCAGTGTTATAAAAAATTTATTCACAAGGTTATAGAACCAACATCATTAATTCCAGAAAAAAATTTCATTAATTTTTAATTGTGCATAATTAAAGATCATAGTGGGATTCATTATGCCATATTCATATATGCATAAAATATAATTTGATCAGTCTCATTCCTCAGTGCCTCCTCTTTCCCTCCTCTCCTGCATCCCCCAAACTGTTTGCTCTACATTTTTACCCCCCAAGGAAACCTACCGTTAACAGTCATTCTCCTTTCTCCCCTTCCACTAACCTCCAACAAACACCAACCTACTTTCTTTGTATGAATGTGACTATTCTGTATACTTCATAAAAATAGAATCATATGACATGCCATCTTCTGTGTCTGGTATCTTTCATTTAGCCTAATGTTTCAAGCTTCATTGAAGTCAGTACTACATTCCTTTTTTATTGCTGAGTAATGTTCTATTGTGTGGTTATACCAAATTTTGTATTCATTCATCACTTGATAGGCATTTGGATTATTTCCACTTTGGGGCCACTGCTAATAATACTGCTGTCATTATTCATGTACAAGTTTTTGTGTGGAAATATTTATAATCAAGGTAAAATACAAAGAAAGTTGTTCGTTGAGAATCTTTCTGCTGCAGTGATTCCTTTAGTGACTACCCTGGGTCTCCTGGTGCCATGCATCAGGGTCAAAGTTTATAGCACTTCCAAGGAGTGAGATATCAAAGGTCAGGCAGGACCCTGATGTTTATCATCCCTCTAATACCTGGGTACCCATTTAGTCTTGAAGTGACTCATGATGAGCACTATTGCTGCTTGCTGAGATAAGGGTTGGCTTTGGTTTAGAAACCTAACTGCCTTTTAGCACCTTGAGCAAGTTACATACTGTCCCTGACCTTCAGATGTTTTGTTTGGGAGTTGGAGGTCATAATAGTGAGGTCACAGAGTTCATGTGAAAATGAGAGCCGATGCCTGTGAGGGGCCTTATTCAAAGCAGGAACTCAACAAACAGATATTTATGCTATTAATAATTGCCTTGTGAATAGGGCAACTGAAGAAACAAAGGAAAGGGACAGTATAGCACAGAGCTCTATGAGCAATTTTGCTACTTCAGAAATGTTTAAATCACATTTCCATAAGGACTGTATCAGTTTGCAAGAGCTGCCGTAACAAAATACCACACATTGACTGGACGACTCAAACAACAGAAATTTGTCTAACAGTTCTGGAGCCTATAAATCCAAGATCAAGTTGCCAGTAGGTTTGGTTCCACCGAGATTTTTTTCCCTGGGGTTTCAGATGGCTGGTTCTTGCTGGGCCCTCACCTGACCTTTTCTCTGATGTCTCTTTCTGTGTCCAAATTATTATTCTTATAAAGTCATCAGTCAGATTGCATTAGTGTCCACCCCAAGGGCCTCATTCTAACTTACTTCTTTAAAGACACTATTTCCAAATACAATCACATTTTAAGGTTTTAGATTTTGATACATGAATTTTGGAGGATGCTATTCCATTGTCAGACACTGGGAACAAAAGAGACTTAGACCCTGCCCACTGAAAACCTGATCTCTCAGGAGAGACAGACAAATAAGGGGTAATTGTAAAATGCTTTTTCTCCAAATACCCTGGCCCCTGTCCCACGATTAGATTTGCAGTCTCTGCAAATTTATCATCCAATATACAGTTGACATTTTGGTTGCCTCAGAATTCTAGTTCAAACCTCTGAGAATGTTCTAGGTCTTCATCAGCTAAGAGGAATAGAATTTATCAGAGCCCATTAACAGCTGGAAACAGGTGGGTCAAGAAGCAGACTCAGACTGAGGCAAAATTAACCAATAGTTAAGGCATGTTTGTCTTCAGCTGCCTCTTTACCTCCCCTTCCTGCCAAAGTCTAATCAACCTCCAAACCCAGCCAGGGCCACCCCACACCCCTTACATGTCCATATGCCCAAGTTCAAGTCTGTTCCTTGCCTTCCCACTCCCAACCCTCTCTCTCACATTTTTGCTTTCTGCTTTCCAAGGTGAGAGAGGCATGCAGTTAAGAATTATTGAGCACCTACTGTGTACTGGGCAATAACTAGGTACTTTACATATGTCTCCACTTGGTCCTCATAATAGTTCTATTTCACTTCATTGTTTAGATGAGGGACTGAGCTAATAACATTCCCAAGGTGACACAGTCAGAAAATAGGACCATTTAAATGCAGATCCTTCCAACTCCACTAAGACCATTCAGCTCTCAGAAACTGAAGATGATTCAACCAACTGCTTGTCATACAATATTGGGGACACTAAACATCCCGGGCCTCATTTTCTCTATTTCTAAAATAAATTAATTGGAATAGATGAATTCTCAGGTCCTTACAGGGTACTTTATGTAGTATATGGATTGTACTATATCATATAGCTTTGTCAATGTCATTGAAAAATATGCCTTAGTAGTGAAATACTCAGTTACAGATTATTAATGTCATTGCTGTGCTTTCTCACATTCCCATTTTTCTTTTAGATCCTTACTGGAAGGCAGCATGTCTGATTTTCCCATGAGAAAAAAGTCACCCACAGGAAATGGTAATTTAGACAATGATTCCTTTGCTCAACAAAACCTCTAAAATCTAGGAAAAACAACTCATAGTTTTAAATATAGGTATTCAATGCTTGGAAGTAGCAGTCGAATCAGCTTTGCTTAATTTAAGCTTAAGAACAAGCAAGAAGGGGCTGAGGCTGTAGCTCAATGATAAGAGCGCTTGCCTAGCACATGTGAGGCACTGGATTCGATCCTCAGCACCACATAAAAATAAATAAATAAAATAAAGGTATTATGTCCATCATAATAAAAATATATACATATAAAAATATAAAAATGTATATTTATATTTGTATATATACAACTAAAAATATATACATATAAAAAAGAACAGGCGCTATAGTTTTTCATCATATAATTGTAATTTAAAGATTCTTAAAAAAAACGTCCTTCTTTGAGGGTGACATTTCTTCTGGTTCCCAGAAGTTCAAATAATCAAATTACATGTAATCAAATGCACCAGGACTTATTGATTTTAATTTACTGGGTCCTATAAAAACAGTCCTGGGTGTACTTCCGAGACGTATTTCTTGTTGGGTCAAAACCCAACCCACTAAGCCCTGGCTTAGTTTATTGCAGGCTGGTGGTTCTACATTCCCAGGCGCTGGATGAGGCCTCGTGAGCCACTCTGGCAGTTTCGCTTGGCACCTGAGCAGATTTATATGTTATCTTTGATGATGGGGTGTGGGATTTGTTCTTTCTTGCTGGTGCGTCCTGCTTTGAAACAGTACTGGCTGATTACATGGACTTCTTGAGATTTTCAGAGTAAACAAACCAATACTCAGCATCACTCTGTCACCTAATTTTTCATGTTTCCACTGATAGATGTGAAGAGCACCACTCGGGGGACCACACCGAGGCAGCAGGGTTTTCACGAGATGAACAAAAGAAGGACTTTCTTACAGGACAGCAGCTGGATAAAGAAACGTCTAGAAGAAGAAAAGTAAGTGTAGGGATGTAGGAGTGGGTGGGTGGGTGGATGGATGAGCAGAAAGAGGTGTTCTCTGTTTGGGACTAAGGGGTCATCTGGAAAGCAAGTTTTCTTTAAAACACATGGTTCTAATTTTGGGTGAGATTTAGGAAACATAAATCGGTGGTACCAGATTTTCAAGAATATTTCCTTCATTTTTAATACACTTACACATAAGAGAATGTGAGACACTCCTCAGAGAGAGTATGATTGTCACCTGGAATAGATTTTGGTGTTTCCTTGGTGAACAAAAGAAAACAGGAGTTTCCGGTTTCCAAAAAGCTAACAGTTAATCCATCATCATGAGATTCCTCATGTGTGTTGGTCGTGCCGGTGGAAACAAACACATGGTAGCATTATTCCAAATCCAATAATAATGTATTGCAATTTTCTATGTGTACAATTGAAATTAATTAATAAATCCCCAATTATTTTAGTCCTATCTGCCCCACTTCTTAGATATTGGATCCTACTTCTAGATATTGGATGGATGGAAAATGTGGCTTTATTTTATAAGAGAAAACACTTGCCACCTGCAAAGTTTCATCTGCTTTAAGCATTGCTTCTGCCAAAGATCTGGAAACTATGATCATAGGCATACAGCCTCGTTGCCAACACAGATTTATAATAGATATGCATCCATCCCAGATCTTTTTTTATAAATTAGTGGCACATTATAAATTACCCATACACATGTACACATCTTATCATTTCCTTATGTGTTAAGCTTCATACTGGATAATTGACATATTAAGTATCACTGAATCTCACAACAATCTCTCAAGGTAGATATTATATACTCATTTTATAGGAGAGAAATCTCTAGTGAGAAGAAGCCCCATAATTTGTCTGATCGGGCATCATCATTAAGTGGCAGAGTGGAGATCTTAACGTGACCCATTGTCTTTTCATTATACCTGTGTTTCTCAAACAGGGGTGATTTTACCCCCTGGAGACATTGGGCTATGTTAGGAGATACTTTTCATTGTCAAAATTGGAGTGTGTTCTTCACACCCCAATTGGGGTGAGTAGAGGCCAAGAAGGTTGCTAAAGATCCTACAATGCACAGGACAGCTTCCACAATAACATCATTGTCAAACCCCAAATGTCAGTAGCCCTGAATCTGAAAAAAACAGCATTATATGATATGTAATCTAAACCTTCTACAAACTGTCCAAATATGTTTATCTGAGGATCATATTTGTAACTGTTACATTAAAATACCTACTGATTATTGTTACTGAATTTTATTGTTTTGAGGACATATAGGGGCTTGTGGAGACAGATTCACTTTGGAGTTAATACTCTTGGACAACAATTATTCCCTTCCACAAAGCAGCACCTATTGCTTCTGTCAGAGCTTAATATGGCATTTCTATTTTTCTGTAGTGGTAGTGTGATGTCAAGTGTAGATAATAAATTTTGGATTGCAAATATTTACACAGATGGATGAAGACAGAGATGTCTAAGATAAACCACAGTTGGTAGGAATGTTGGTTTTGTGCCAGTCAAACCTCCCTAAAAAGGCCTAAGGAAGCCAGCTGGGAATGGGATGGCAGCTGCTGAGTGAAGGGGAATTTGGCCCTAGTGCCTCCCTGGCTGCTACTGGCCCAGTCCTGGGCTGTGATTCTTTTTCAGGTAAGAACACGCCTGGTGTCTGCTACGCTCTGACTGGTTTTGGAAAGGGATACGAAGAAAGATAGAAACGTCCCCCTTGGGACCTATGAGGGTATATATTTGCTAGGATTGTTTCAGTTTCAATGCTCATCTTTCTTTTTAATTGTCTACTACAGTTCTCTTATAGCATTATTAAAAATGGTTCCAGAGTGTTGAGTAATGTCAGTGGAGCCAAATCAGGAAAAATGTAGTGTTTCCTGTTTGGTTGGGTTGACATGAAAGAGGTTCAGGTACTTACTCTCTGCTTTGGCTCCACTCCAAGAGCTCCACTACATGTTTTGACATTTCCTAAAATTGCCCATACATTCAAATGTACTGAGTAAAGTATAATGACATGGCTTTGGGATTTTATGTATAAAGGTTCCTTGCAGAGCTGACCAGAAGAAAAAACAAAGGTTTGGAATGAAAAGATCTGGGTCCTAGACCCACCTTGTCACTTTGCTAATCTTGTGATTTTTAGGAAAGCTACAAAATCCCTGATCAGTTTACTCTTCAGTGAATTGGAAAGGACAGTGTCTTCCCTGACTAATTCAGAGGGTTATTTTAAGGACCAAAGAGGGCAATATGGGCTCATGGTTCAAGATGGGCTAAATCTCCTATGAATGCTCAGTCTCCTTAGCAACATGTTTTCCTACACTTTGTCAAGGAAATTGTCAAGTCCATCAATTATCCAGACATAAAGGGGTTAATTAAATTTAAACAACATTGGTAGAAATCTTTTGTATTTGCCATCCTACGGAAAAGGACTCTTCTAATATATACAACGTAGGTGGGCTCGTGTTTCCATACTCGGATTAAAAAAATAATAATAACAACAACAACAAAACAGTTGTTCCTTGTTGAATCATGTGGAAGTCTCATGAGATAAATGATCATTTGTACTGACAACTTGTTTCTTTTCACGATGGTCCTGCAAGCAGTGACTGGCTTCATAGTTGTGTTCTTATGCCTAAAGTAAAATGGATTAACCTTGCCAAGATTTGTGAGCTCTCCCCATCTCTCTTGTTTTGTGCTTAGCAAACATGGCGGTAACTTGTGAAGTGACATCATTTTGGTCTTTCTCTGCAGAGATGAAAACTATGGCAGGGTGGTGCTCAACCGACACAACTCCCATGATGCCTTGGACAGGTAGGTGTTTTGATAAGGTATGTTATTAGCAGAAACACAAAGATGGTGGCTCTGAGATGAGACTTGCTCAAGTCAGCCGAATAACTGTGGCTGGCCTCAGGCTGTCCCCAGTGTTCCAGGCATGTGAAGGAGAATCTGGGATATCATCAGGGGTATGGGTGGGGACCTGCTTACCCAGCTCCCAGAACTAAGGCTTAGAGCTGAAACATAATCAGCCACAGCTCATGCCACTAGGATGGTCCTTCTCATGGGCAGGGAAAGGTCTATAATGGAAATAGAAACGTAACCAGATGAGCTATCTCTGAGCTTTAGAGAAAGGAATCCTAAAATTCAGAAATAACATTTCCAGAGAGATAGTCCATTTCTTTTTGGAAACTCCTAGGCTTGTGGAAAACACTGATCTATCCTTGATGGCAAGTGAGAAAATTCAGACAAAATTAGTAATTATAATGATTGATGTAAATAGTCTTAGATTGATCAAGAAAGATAATATTCTCATTAAAACACATTTGTACCCACACACATATAAACAACCACACCTATCAGAAGAAGCCAAATATATATCAGAATCAAGTTTCATCTGGTCTAGTAACTTGTGTTTGCTTGTAACTGAGAGGTACTTAGTAAAGAGTGTGGACTGTAGAAAGTGAAGTAGACACATTGAATCTGTTTTCAAAACTTTTTATCTGTGAATTTCTCTCAACTATTTTTAACCTTTTCATAATTTTGACCTTTCCTAAAGGTGCACAACTTACAACTCTCTATTCAAAGTAGTCATTTTGCTTTCCTGGTGCCATCTGATTTACCCTTCTATGGTCTGGCAGAGTCTCTACCTGTGCCTTCTCATTAGGCTTCCTCATATTGAAGATGTCAGCCTCCCAGTTGACCCTCATCTCACCAGACACAGGGAGGTTGGCCACCAGTGGAAATTGCTCCCTCCATTTTATTAAGTTTCTCTATAATTATGAAAGAATATGACACTTGGAATGTGACAGTGAAAACTAAGTTTCCTATTCTCAGTATATATACAGTGTGTTTTGGGAGAACAGGAGCCTTGTGCTTTCTGTGTTTACTTTCTATTTTGAATTACATTGATGTGCTAAACCAGTCTTAGTACTTATTCTGACTCCATATCTTTGATCTATCGGCTTCAAATGATGATTTGAAATGTAAATGCAATAAATCACGGCATAATTCCTCAAAGAGCTTGCTTTCCCTGCATCACAGGCTAGATAAGGTAGTAAACAGACTTTCTTTCTGTTTGATCAATTAGATCAAAATATTTTCAGTGCTTTCCTCTGAAAACAATGATTCCTATTGTTAAGGCTGCAGTCCTCTCTGCCTCTATTTTCTTGTCTTCCTTCCCCACTTTTTCCTGCTTGTGTGTCTTTTTCTCTTCTTGCCTCCTCTCCTCCGCATAACTCTTCTCTTCTCTCCTTTCTCTCATCTCTCACTTTCTTCTATTTTTTTTTTCTTTTTGGCCCTGCATGTTTCCTTCTTTTCCTTCTTCCCCATCTCTCCTTTCCAGCTGCCAGTGAGTTATCCTCTTTCAACTCTGTCCACGGTGCTGAATGTTAAATACAGCAATTTAGGAGTTAGCCCATTGTGTGGGCATAGAGCACTGTTAGAACCCTGCAAACAAAACACAGCTGACTATAAAGGAGTTGATTTCCTATTATGCAGAGATTGACAACTTGACAAGAGTTCATATTAGTTATTAACCATTCTGCATGTTTTGTTGTTTGTTGTACATATCCTTGTCCACAACTTGATTATGTTACACTGTAGTTAAAAATAATTGGAGCCACAAGAGAACCTTTTATTATTATTATTCTATCCAAGCCAAAGCCTGGAAGATTTGGGTACTCCAAATCGGCCTTTCCTTTGACAACCTGTACTTTTCCTACCCAAGTAGGTAAAACTATTGCCAAAAGTATGACAGGTTTTATATGCTCTTTTTTTGGTAATTTATCTAATTTATTTGGTAATTATTTCTGTTACAGGAAAATAAATGAGAGAGATGGGCCAAAAGCCACAATTAGTCGGTACAGATCCGATGACACTTTGGACAGGTGAGGTACTTTTGAATCATGTGAGGGGAAAACATTTACACGTGCTTTACATTTAATACTTGTTAACATAATAAATCCCACTTCTTAGAAATCTGTGAGATATTACAATGTTTGCCAAAGTAAGCTTTGAACCTTTGATGTTTTATCTTCAGGGAGACAGGGCTCTAAGGATTAAATTATCTTCTCCAAAACTCACAAAATCTTGCCTAGATAATTGTTTCCTGAGACCCTAGATTTTAGGAAATAGTAGATTCTTCTGAAAGATTCTGAGAGAGTCTGACTTGAGTATAAGTGGGGTGGGCAAGATAAGGCATCTGTTAATTCAATTTAAAATAAAGAACAGTTATTTCTATAAATACAAATAGTCCTTGTTCCTATGTTGGGTTCTTCCATCCTGCTAGAGAGATGTCAGTTTTAAAACTACAGTAGTTTTGATCCACTCTATGACAGACATTAACTCTTTCCAGAGTCACCATATGGCTTATAGAATGAGACCATTACATTGTTCGTTCCCTCTTACATAGAAAAGAAAGGCTGGTCCTATATAGGACATTAAGAAACTTCTAACCAGGTTGAAGTGTAAATTCCACAAGTCATATTTTTCATTTGAAGTTGGTAGAGATGCTTAACAAGCAGAAGTGAAGGCCAACTTTAGCATCTTTAACAGGAGTTAGGCATAATGTACACCTGAGGCTGGTGACAGTTGAGCTCACTCCCTGTAGCTAAAGATGTGCTACCATTGCAGAAAAAAAGACATGTCCAGGGTTTTAAACAGATATACTGAAACTTACAGCATCTAGTACTTGGAATTCAGACTATGCCAGTCCATATTAATACAGCAAATGTATATATTTTTATATTATTCATAGACTTTTAAGTCAGTCCTCCTAATAGAGGACTCCTAATATCATCACTGGTATCCTAAAGAGTTGGCCTCTCTCTTCTTTTAATTATTAGACTCATCAAAAATAACCTCATAAAAGTATATGTTCAAGATTTCATCTGCAAACCAGTTTACAGAGAAGAGGTAGAGAAAATACCTTTGTTTATTCACCCTGGCCTTTTGGATTGTCCTATTGCCCAGTTAATTGAAGCAGGAAACTGTGTTTCTAGGAATGAATTTTTTAAATGTGGTGATTAAGCCTCAGTAAAGGTAGATACGTAGAAGATCCATGCTTTTGTAGTCTTCGTATCAGAAAGTTCAGGTCAAGATCCAGACCTCAACTTTGTGAGTAAAGACAGGGATTTGAGCAATGAATTAGATCTCCCAGGCAAACTAATTGAATCATTCTGGGCCTTGGCAGCAAATTAGCAACACCAAGGGAACTTTTAAACTTTACTTGGTCTTACTGCCCTCATTCCCCCAAATTCTTTTAATTAACCTGATTCATTTCCAACTGATTCTAATGTGCAACCAAGATTCAGAAACACCAGTGTAGTCCAGACTCTTCATTTTATATGCTAGCAAATGGCACTAGAGATTATGTGATAATTTAATTACCCAAAGATTTAGTAACACATTTGGAAGAAGTATCCTGGTTAGCTTATTTCTAAGGCAATAAGTATGGAAATAGGAGGAAGAGAACACAGGGTCAATAAAGAAAGACAAGTTCTGTTAGCAGAAGTGAGACTTACATCATGCAGCCCGCTCCAAAATGCAAGATGTGAAATATTTCAGGAGGAATTTGATCATATATATGCAGTATGTGTGCATGTGCATTTTATTAATGATTATTAATTTTAATGAATACAAAAAGTATTGAGTTTAGACTTCCAAGAATTTCCTTTTAAATTGGCATATATTGCATATATGATACATATTTCTTTAAATATGCATATGTATGGGTACATATATGGAATATGCTAAAGAAACATAAGTATATAATAGTGGATGTAGCACTAAGATATTGTCCAAATCCTGAAGGTGATTTAATGACTAATTTGGAAACCCAAGGTTATGGAGCCCCCTAGTGTTCCTTTGTGGAGGATTTTTTTAAGCTCTTGATCATATTGCTAATTCTATTGTTTATTTTCTGTCTCCCAGACCCATTCCTATTAAAATAACCTATTTCATACCACAAGTTGGCAAAAGATCAATTTCCAGAAGAAATACAAAGTTAATCTCTCTCAGCAATAAGAAATTGACATATGTTAGAATGGTACTTGAGAGGTCTCTTCATTACTCTTTTTTTAAAATTATAGATGGACACAATATCTTTATTTTGTTTAGTTATTTTTATATGATGCTGATGATCAAATCCAGTGCCTCACGTGTGCGAGGCAAGCGCTCTGCTACTGAGCCACAATCCACCTCCCTCCATTACTCTTGATCACTTCTCCCCCTAGTGGCATGGAAGAGACTGTGATAAATGAAGAATAATGAAGATGTGGTAATCTTATATGAGTTTTAGGGACAGTCATCCTGTCTGAATGAGATGTGCAATACTGGGCTCCAGTGAGAAGAGTTTGGAGACAGACTGCTTCCTGGTCGTATGGCCAAGAAAAAGTCACCCAACTTCTCTGAGACCCTGTTTCTTCATCTATAAAATGAAAATAATCACCCCTACTTTGCAGGGGTAATTCTATTCTCTGAAGAGCAGAAAAAATTTATGAAAAGGTCAGCAGAGAGTAGGTAGTTATTTTTATGATGACATGTAGGATTAACCCACACAGATTTACATGTGGAATTTTCATTAAGTTCATTTAATTTTAACATCAGAATTCACCTTGAGAACATTTAATATTAAGGTTCCATTCACTTTCAGCAGATTATTGTTTTCCGTGTAGCAATTTCCTGAGATTATTTTTTTTAACTTTTATTGGGATCACAGAGACAGCTGCAAAGTCTGAGTAGAGGTTCGTTCCCATGGAACCTCTAAGAATTCTGATCACCTGACCTCTCACTTGTGGTATGCATGGTGATTTACTGCAAAGCACTTGAAATCTAAATCTCTCAGAAGTTCAGAGTCTTCAATTAGTGCAGGGAATGGTCCCTGACTTAGGCTCGAAGATCACCTAAGACATGAGTTTTTGTACCTGATTCTAGGATTCTGTACAAGTTACTGACTGTATTATTAACAGTCTGTGGAGACTGTGGTGCTTTGGAGTGTTACAGCTAGTTATTCATCTTTCCTTTTTGCATTCAAGAGTTATCAGCTTGTGGTGTTATGTATCCCAAACAGACACTGTGTTCAGGTGGACTCAGAAGTTTAATATATTAGAGTAATTGCCCCAAAATTTAGTTAGGTATGTCAAAATAAATTGATATTATCTTTAGCTTATGACAATGAAGTTGTATTTTTCCCACATGACCTTTTCTTTTAGAGAGAGGTGAAATCATTATCCATTTTAGCAGGAATATTTTATATAAAGTCTTGTCCTAGAGTGGATAATAAGAACAAAAGATTTTGGAGAGTTATAGTAGGCCCAGAATGTAGGATAAATGGAAGAATCTTGCTGACCTTTCATTTTTCTGAACCTCACTTTGCTATATCCTAGTTTCTGCAGATCTGCAGAATGTTCCAGAACTCAGCCCTGGGTCCTAGAAGGAATGTTCCTATCTGACATGAGGCAGGCAAGGATGGAACAGAGTCTGTAGTCAGAGATTCCAGATTTGTGCTTCCTCACCCAAGGGGTAGACAAATATACCTTTTCCAGATCTAAGAAGGTCTTTAAGGAGACCTAAGATTATAGGAGTTAAAACCTCTGATATATTGGTCAAAGTAATTATCTTGTCAAGATAGAGTAACTATTTTAACAAGCCCCCCATCCCCAAATATAGGTGGTTTAACACAATAGAAGGTATCATTTGACTCACCAGAGTCTGATGGGCTTTGCTGAATCCATGCAGTGACTTCTGGACTTCTTTCATTGAATTCTTTCAATTCCTACAGTGTTTTAATGCTGCCATCTTCAACCTATGGATATCATGGCTTTGGTACCATGGCTTTGAAAGGGAAAGAATTAGCATGAAAAATTATGCAGGAGATTTTATGATGGGTTTGGAGGTGGCAAATAATATTTGTGTCCACACTAGTGGCTCCAACTTAATTGCAATTGAAGTTGGTAAATGTGGTCCTCCTGTGCATTCAGGAGGTAAAGAAAATGAGTCTGGCAAACAGAGTATTTTCTATGCCTCAAAATGATTTTAAAAAATACTTAAGTATTTCATTGATGCCTTTTACTGACATAAGAAGTATTTTTATTAACTAGATATATTATTAAATAGCAAAGAAAATAAAAATAATTAATGAGTTAAATGCTTGATGAGTCCGAAAAGAAAATGTGCAAAAGGCATCATACTTTAAAAATTCTAAATAGCCTCATAAGTAGATTTTGTCATGAGTAGCTTTTTGCTTTTTTACTGTAAAAATTTCTAAAATGTAACAACTGAAAAATTGTTCTTCACAAGAGAAAGATTATGTTGTAAAGTCACTCTAACATCAAAGAGGTCCGAATGGAACTTAATAACCTGAATGTTTATCTAGACTTTTGTGTTGTTTCTTTATAAAGGATTTCAGACAGAGATGATGCTGCTAAAACATATAAGGCCAATACCTTGGATAACCAACTAACCAATAGGTACCAGTGTCCACTAACTTTGGGAAAGTCTTGAGTGCAACCTTTTTTCTCACTTACCTAAGTTCTTCAATCTTACTTTAATGTCTTTCTGTAAATTCTTATTCTCTGTATTTTTAACACAGAATTTCTGGAGTAAAAAACTTTTCTCCTGTTCTTAACTAGAATAAAATGTTGCCTGGCTTAAAAAATCAAGGCTTATTGCTACAGGCCATGGATCTTACCACATGGATGTTATTGTTTAAGGTGTCTTGGTGACAGGGATGAAATACATGCAAAAGCAAATTTTGCATTCTTATACTAAAGAAAAAAATCACTGAACCCAACATATTAAGAACATTGGATTTAACCAATACTGAATTTTCCAAAGGGGGGGGGGGGGAATTTTCCTTTGAAATCTAGTACAACAGATTTTTTTTAAATGATAAAATCACTTTATCAAATTTATTCCAATGCTGATGCTTTCTTTTAATTTCTATGAAATAATATCTAATTTTTCATTGTAATTACTCTAAATTTGTGGACAATTACCAATAGATGCAAATATTAATTAATTCTTCACTGTGTTTTTTTTTTCTCTTTTATCAGAAGCTTGTCTACATTTAGATCATCAGGAACAAACACATTGTATGTACTTTTCTCTTTCCTCTTGTGTGTGTGTGTGTGTGTGTGTGCGCGCGCGCGCTAGAGATGGAACCCAGGGCCTCATATATGTTAGGCAAATGCTCTACCACTACACTGTGCTACATTCCCCAACTAGTATGTATTTTTCTAATCAAAGTATTATTTTAGTTCAAGAAAAACCCAGGATATAGCATCCCAGCCCCAGGCCAAAGTGTCATTGGAATACAGCCACAACCCTGTGGCTTTGGCAGAGGTAGTGGTGGAACACAGATACCAAAATGGTCCACATTCATATATTTACTGGCTGGACTTTTACTGAACAAGTTTGTTGACCATCATGCTAACCAAACACCAAAGTTTAGGCTATGTCTTTGTCTTTTTCAAAAGATCTAGACTCCTCCCCCATAGAACTATTTTATATCCCCATTCCTATGGCACCCAACTCTTTCCTCCCCTGAACCTCCCTGTCATCCCTAAACCCCCTCACATCTACAACTCCTCCTTCGGAGCAAATTGAGCCTGAAATCATGGGCCTGCCTAAAATCCACTTACATAAAATACATTTTCCCTGTCATGTATTACTAGTTGTTATAAGTAATTCAAATTAGGTAGACAGTTAAACTTAGTTTTTAAATGTGTATTTATATACAAACTAATTTTCATGTTGGACAGTACTTCTCAGTACTTGACACAAGCCTGAGTAATTTCCATTTTTTGAGGGTCTGCATATATTAAAATGCTAGCTGAAGATTTAAAATGATATGACTTAAATTTTTTCTTAAACAAACCAAGACTTTTAATGTAAAATTGCAGTATAATTCTGTTAGTCACAATGTAATCATGAGATTTAAAAAAAAATGAGTCCATAGCATGCTACAGTTGATTGGCCTGAGGGGCTGGGGTTGTAGTTTAGTTGGTAGAGTGCCTGCCTTGAATGTATAAGGCCCTGGGTTCAATCCCCAGCACTGCCAAGAAAAAAAAAAATCGAATGGCCTGACTTTTAGACAATTAATACCATATGTAAATTACTTCTTCATTCAGAATCTTCAGTTTTTAACTAGTTATATGATATTCTGATAACTGATCATATAGATAAAGTAAGGAAGAACATTTTTTTTTATTTTTTGGTCAGAGCTGGGGATTGAACCCAGGGCCTTGTGCATGTGAGGCAAGCACTCTACCACCTGAGCCATATCCCCAGCCCCCATAAGGAAGAAAATTTAAAAATTATCCATCTTCAATTGAAGCATTATGTAGAGGATAGAGAGTGAGCTGGAATATGAGTAGATTAACAGACATTTCAAAGGTGGGAAGAAAGAACAGGTTTGAGGAATGTAATGATTTGTCATTCTGGTTGTTCCAAAGGCCACATGGTGGTTTACTGAGTGCAAGCAGGACCTACACCTCATCTTCTACCCCCGCTACTACTCCTGTGAAGAAAAAGAGGTATGAAGGGCTCTGTGTCTGCCTCCTTGCAAAGGACTGTTCTTCATCAATTTTCTTTTTGTTGTTAATCCACTTTATTTTCTAAAGTAGAGCTTTATAGTTATTCATAGTAGTTGGGTTCATCCTGACAAACTCATACATGCATGGGATTCGATTCCAGTTCATGGTTTTCCCCTTTGCCTTCCTGTCCTGCCTCCCCTTCCCCAGTCTCCTTCCTCTACTTGGTTAGACTTCCTTTCATTTATCTATTTATTTATATTTGATTGGATCTTTTTACTTATGCATAAAGGTGAAATTCCCTGAGGTATATTTACATATGCACATAACAAGATTTTTTTAAAAAATCATCCTGCATTGCCTCCTTACCCATCCCTCCACTCTACCTCTCCATCTCTTTTTTCATTAATTTTGGAACCAAATCTACCTCCCGGGTTCCCAACCAGTATTGGGAAGGCTCTTCCGTGTTCTCTCCCCTCCTTCTAGGGTTCTGCATCTACATTCTGCCATTCTCAAACTTTAGTTGCCCTCCCTAATCTCTTCAAATAATACTCCATTCCCTTGGGGCCTTGACCTCAGAAGTCACAGGGTTGGCTACTTCAGGTACCATATTTTATAAAGTTTGACTACAGGGAGTACCTTAACCTGAAATAATGATTGACATAGAGCCACTCCATGTTGTCCTCCTGAAACCAGCCTGCACCTGTAGCCACCCCCACCTCTCTGTAGACTTGGCTGATTTTCCTTCTAAGTACAGAGTCAAAGACCCTCTTGGGAGACATCTCTTTGTGATTTTTGCCTCCTGCTTGGCTTCCCCTGAGTGGCCTTTAACATGCTGTTTGGGGTGCATTCTGTGTTGTCTGCTAGGCATGGAGAAGAGAGATCTGTGATGACAGAATATTCTACATGAGACAGAGCATGAAGGTGGAAGAGATTTTTGCATGTTGAAATGAACAGTGCCAGGGAATCGTGATGCAAATGGAAAATAAGTGTCCTAAGCGTCAGTGCTTTAAAATTTTTCTGTTTTCTTTGCTGTGCCTGCACCCAGGACCCTGCTTGGTGTAGGATAGATGTTCCATGTTTGTTGAAGGACTAGCTGGGTTTGCCATGGTGCCACTGTAGGGAGAGATAACTGTCTTTATCTTCCCTGTAGACACAGAGTTCTGGTTGTATCTGCAGAATCTCAGAAAATATGATCCATCTTTTACCTGAACCCAAACTTCATACCCACTCCACCCTTGGTCTGTTAAAAAACAGATTTATAAGGTATTAAGAGAAACTTAAGATGGGTTTGTTCAATGTTATATCCAGGGCAAGTATCTTTCCTCCAACAGATTAAATTTGATTCAGGACCACTGAAGCCAGCAAAGAGACTCTCACTGTTTTGTGAAGCACCACTGACTGCTCTTTAGGGGGCATCGATCCCCTGCATGGAGCTGAAATCTGTCTTGCTTGACTCCCACCTGGTCTTAGTCCTGGACTTACTTAAAGAATAAATCCAGCTCAGTCTGTTCCTTTTATCTTGGGCTTTTCTTCTCTCATCCACATCACTCTCTGTATATCTTCATTTCTGGTCCTTATCTTAGTGTTTTTGACAGAGACCTTAGCTATTGCTACTAATTAAAATTACTTCCTTATAATGTGAGGACATCTTTCTAACTAAGATAATGTTAGCATTGCTCTGGTATTCTTTCATGTTTTCAATATTCTTGTCCAAGTTTTTTTTATCATACTTTTTAAAAGAAATCATAATTTAAGTAGACTATAAGACTGTTATTCTATTATGAAATCGTTCAGCTAGGAAAAAAAATAGGGGAATAGCAAAATAAACACCCATGAACCTACTATCTACATTTGATAATTGCTGTTCTTTTCCAGTCTCTTCAGATTTCTTTTGCAAGACACGTCCACATTGTTCAGTGTCAAAGGAAATGGGAAAAGGAGTTTACTTGGGGGAGCAGATAGCCTGGAATATAGACAGCCACTTTTTATTTTATTTATGAAACAGTGTTCATTTTATTTCCAAGGCCTTCTGTAAAAAGTAATTCCATGGCCTTTTTAACCATCGAATTATTTTAAGCTTTTTCTGACAGACACGGGGGTAGGCTCAGCCTTCAAGCACCATGTTTATAACTGATATCATTTTTTCACAGACAGTCCTGGTTTCCGCCACCCCCTCCTGGTTATAGTGCCACCCCAAGCATAGAAGCCAACAAAAGGTAAGGGCACACTGTTAGATGTCACTGCTATGGTGCTGGGTTGAAGAATATGTCAAACACTGATAATATATAATTATGGATGCTTTGGAATAAATTTGAAGGCAATTTTGTGGACTCCGAGCTCTGAATGAGCATGTGCCAAGTGAAGTCAGGACTATAGGTGCCCCAGGGTAGAAAAGCTGACATGTTATTAGGAGTAAATAGGTGGCTGTAGTGGTTGGCTAGGGTCATCATAAAAAAGGGCCACACACTAGGTGGCTTAAACAACAAAAATAGATTTCCTCAGATATCTGGAGGCTAGAAGTCCAAGATCAAGGTGTCAGCAGGGTTGGCTCCTTCAGAGACAGTGAGAGTTTCTTTTATGTTCTCCCCTCAATGCTGGTGGCTTCCTGAACCATCTCTGATATTCTTATCATTGTGTCTGTCTTTCATATAGAATATAATACATAGAACACTAAATCAAATTACTGAACATGTTAAGCAGTTGCAGTTTGGAATCAGTTAAAATATTTTCTTTTTAAACTGGTCCAACTGAAGTTGACTTCTAGTTATATGAACTACTAAGTATAGATTATATTTTTAGTTTAAAATGTCCCTTCCCCTCAGACTATTATTAGACATTTCTCTATGGGTGACATCTTTCATGGAGCTACCCAAGTGGGAAAATGTGAACTAAGTGTTCTGCTAGTGACAAATTTATTTTTTAAGTCTTATAAGATCCATCCAATTTTGTCTTGATAGACAATCGCTGGCACTTTTCCTTAGAAATATTTATTACTTATTTCCAAAATAACTTCTTATTTTTGTCCTCTATTCATTCTCCCAATATTAATGTAAATTATCACTATAATAGGCAACTGGTTATATAACTGTAAAAGTATGCAAGGATTATTCATGAGTTAGCCTCTCATGCTTCAATGCCTGTTGAGTTTGTGGATCTCTGTTTGCACAAAAATGTCAGTGCTTAGCTCTAAGCTCTCCCAATTTATGCATTGTTGGATGCGATTTATATGAAAGATGAAATGACTTACAACGCTCCTATTTTTGGTTCCTGGTTTACATCCATAACATTAGAATGAGGAAAAAGAGATTATTGGGCTTTGCTGATCAATTTAGATATTCAATCCTATTTTTAGAGTCACAGATTATTAGTATAATGACTGAATCGAAAGACTTCTTTCTGAGAATCAGAGATAATGTCACGCCAAGCTTTCAGGGGAAGGAGAGAATCCTAACAATTTAGCAATAGCTTTGATTTCTAAAGTGCTTTTCTTTGGAAGAGCTCAACGTGCAGCTTCTGTTTCTCACCTTTACTGCCACTGCATTCCCAGGGCTGATAAGTAGCCCTTTTGGTAAATGCTGAAAAATAGAAGAAATTATTAAAAGATGAAAGTGGGGAAAGGCTTCAGAAAGGGACCTTCGTCCCCAAGGGAACCCAGAGTAAATGAAAATAGGTCAAAAACAGTTAAAATGGCTGAGTGCTGTGGCACATGCCTGTAATTCTAGCAGCTCAGGAGGCTGAGGCAGGAGGATCGTGAGTTCAAAGCCAGCTAAGCAACTCAGTGAGATCCTGTCTCTAAATAAAATAGAAAAAAGGACAGGGGATGTTGCTCAGTGGTTGAGTGCCACTGAGTTCAATCTCTGGTACCAAATAATAAAACAACAACAACAATCCACCAGATAAAATGGGGGACTATGCTTTTAAATATTACTTACTACTACAGTGTTAAACTTGAATATTTGTCTTTATCTTTCATGAATAGAGTCATATACTTCCACTCTTCCTCTGCCCTACCATCTTCTCCAAAAGAATTTTCCCTTGGGAGAAGCTGGGGTGTGGCTCAGTGGTGGAGCACTTGCCTAGCACATGTGAGGTCCTGGGTTCAGTCCCCAGCACCACAAAACACATCCCACCCACCAAACACAAAAAGTGTCTCTTAATCCTGACACCCTCCCTGTCTTCTGCTCTTCATTTTCCACGTCTTTGCTTTTTGCTTTCTAATGTCCCCCTGAAATTTCCTTCTCTCTCACACAGACTCTTCTCTGTGTGTGAAAATTCTGCCAGACTTCTCAGCCATTCCAGGAATGAGTCTTTTCTAGCCTTTTCTTCCCCTGTCCTCTCGGCAGCCTTTAATACCATGGATCATCCCCTCCCTTGCTGGTTCCTTTCTTGACCAATATATCATCGAATAAATCAAAGTTAGCAGTGTTTGGATTTAAAATGTGTGTGGGAGTTATGTTTGGGTTAAAACTAATTTCAGGCACAATGGAAACTGCACCTTGGGGGTCTCAAACTTGTTTATCAACAGAAGAGCTCATGATTATCTATCTATCTATCGATTGATCTATCTATCTATCTCTATCTATTATCTATGGTCTATCTCTCTATATGTACATTTGTGCCGCATTATTGCTCCCTCATCTCTTATCCACACAAGTTCCTAAAGTGATATATTATAAAAGAAAAATTGAAACATGTCACCTTGCCATATAACAATTATAGCACATTGTCATCGTTTTAGATTACAGATCCACATCCTTAGCATTGATCACTGGTGCTGACCTACCCTCCATCCTTCAGGACTTCCTTTGCTCTTTTTAAGTTATTTTATCTGTTTTAAATGCTCTCTATATGCCACCTTCTATATAAGATGCTCCTTATATACCTTAGCTTGTAAGATACCTTCTGTCTGCAATATTATCTTCTCCTCATCCAAGGCACCTGAGTTCTTGTGGCCACATTTTCATCTGATTTCTCTTCAAAATTTCACTTCTGAAAAAAATATTTAAAAAATTAAAAACCCCCCAAAACTGAAAAAAGGAGAAAATTTACTTCTAATTTATCTCTGTTCTGTCCTCTCATTTCCACACTAGCCCAATGAGTGTATTAATTCACTCAATACTATCTGCATCAAGCTTTAATAAATATATAGATATAATGGGTGATGGCAATTTATCTCAGAAGCCCAGACCAAACTGTATAAAATGGAATATTAGAAATCCCTGTTGTGAGTTCTTTGGCCACCCCATCATTATTCATTTCTTGCTGGCTGACATTTCTCTTCAACCTTTACCCTGTTGCTGTTCTGCTCAGCATCCCCTTATTCCTTTCTTTTGTCTCCATTTTTTCCCCTTCCCCTCAAATTCCCATAAACTGCACATGCCAGGTAGTTTAGGTCTTTCTTTGCTATGCCTCACTATACTCATAACCAAAACATGATATTATTCACTCTTTGAGAGGCACTCTATGCTGCCTTTTACAACAAAATTATTTCCTCGTGTCACAGTGATATCAACATTTAATTACAGCCACACTCAATACGTCACAACAATCACTGACCCCTCTGTCCTCCTTACTCAGCTTATTCAATCATTCTTGTCGTGAGTTCAAGTTATGATGTTAAAGAAAAAGATATTACCACTAGGTGGCAGTAGCACCCCACAAGCTTCTTTTGGGTGGTGCTTTGACAGGTTTTCTGCGGCAGGTGTCACTCATGGCAGGAGGCTTTCCAAATGCAACTGCATTGGAGCCACCATCTAGAAGGGTAGGAGGGCAGATGGACTCTTGGGGGTGGGAGGATCAGAGAGGGAGTCTAGGAGATGTGACTCAGCAGCATGGAGGGGAAACATAGGTGTCAGAGAAGGCTGAAGGCAACAGCAGCTTGGCCCCTCCGTAACCCCCCACGGTGGACAACATGAGTATACAAATGACCATAGAAGAAGCTCCTCTGTGGATCATGAGAAGAACATCCACTTTCTCTTTTAGATCTGATGTTGTAGGAGAGCTTCTAATGGGACTTGAAAGACAGGTCCTGAGAAAGGGATGGGATTTGGAGGAAAGAGAGTAATTATGCATTGCTAGGTTTTCAAGCCCAGAGTGATTTTAAAGCATAGTGATACACCAGTCAATGCAGGAAGAAATAGCAGCAGAATAGGGAGGAGCAGATGGGGACTATACAGTAGGTCTTAAGAAGCCACCATGGCACTTGTTTTGAGCAGCTAGATCTGGGATACTGGAAGGGTGCACTTGTGGAGGTGATCCCCAAGCAATGAAAAATGCCTGGGGATGAGGGTGAAATGTGCTCAGATAAGAGCTGTTGTCTGAGATCCTGATTTGGGGATAAATCCAGAGACTTAAAATATATTACATTCAGAGCAAAGCTACCTCTGGAGAAAATGTTACATGAGAAAATCATGTGCAATCTTGATGTGTGTCTACATGCCAGGTGGTAGAGGAAGAGCTAAAAAAAAAAATGAGACCATAGCTATTGAGTTACCTGGTAAATAGAGGTGTAATGAGAGGCAGGTAGGGTGAAGGTAGAGTAGGAGGTGGATTGTACCATGCAAATCCACTTCAGACCACCCTTCAAAGTCTGGCATGAATCTTAGCCAAAGGGGTTCTTTTGTAAGTGAACTCTGAAAGCTTCTTATGTCTGTTTCACGTTGAACTCCTTTTTTCCTCTCTCTCCAAAACAATTGTAAATCTCTAGCTATGTGATAAGAATATACTTTCTAGATGCCAGGAATGTGGGGAGATATAAGACCCAACCCTATTTTAGGGAATCTATCAGAGAGTCACTGTGAGCCAGGATCACTAAATATGAAGGCTGTTCCTACCGAAAGTGGTCCTTGGGGGTAGAATGCTGACGAGGATGGAGAGAGCCACAGGTAGGAGGGAGCATGGAGAGGAGGCAATAGAGCAAACAGAAGACTCAAAAGACACAGTGCTTAAGGAGCATCTTAAGGAATGAGGTGCAAAGGGGAAGGGATGGGGAAAGGAGAAGGAGCTCTAATGCCAGAGAGTTTGGCTTGAGCATCAGTGTGTGGGGGTGTAGGTGTGTACACGTGTGTGTGCTTGTGTTTGAGTGTATCTGCATGAGCAGCACTATAGGCTTTCTATCATCACAGGGTATTATTCTCTGCATCCATTCTTTATCAGTTATTTTTAGTAGTAGCAGGAAATTCAGTAATTCTAAACCCGATTTTCATGCAGAAAAAAATTTGGTTTTTTTTTTTAGCATAAAATGTTATAGGAGATGTCCATTCATAACTTGCAGAAGGCTTAAGTACCTCTTCAAGATATCGTGTTTCTATTTTAGGAGTTAATGCTGTGCTGTTATATGTAATTGGAGCTCTGACCCTGTGGTAGAGATCCTGAAGTATCTATCAAAGAAAGCATGAGTGTTGTCAACACAGGAAACTATCAGAAGGTCAGAGCCAGTGATTGGTTTCCCCTTTCCCTCTTCCTTCATTTGAAGAAGTGTCATAAAGCCTGGCACAAAGCAATTTGTCAGAAATCACTAGTGTGTGTCTCAATCTGCCAAGCTCTTCAACTCTTTCTCATCGTCTTGGGGCTTGGGGATGATAGACCTGAGGGATGGAAGTCACAGTTCTGGAGAATCCACATTGAACTCCTTTTCAACATCAGAACCTACCATCAAATCTGGGCACATTCAAATGCCTCTGACTTCACATTAGGTGACTTAAAGATGCAGTGGTAAGATGCCACGTAAGGTGCAGTTAAGAAACTCACCGAAGTCGCTGGGCGCTGAAGCGCAGGCCTGTAATCCTAGCAGGAGGCTGAGACAGGAGGATCATGGGTTCAAAGCCAGCCTCAGCAATTTAGCGAGGTGCTAAGCAAATCAGTGAGATCCTGTCTCTAACTAAAATACAAAACAGGGCTGGGGATGTGGCTCAGTGAATAAGTGCTCCTGAGTTCAATCCCCAGTTCACCGAAGCCAAAAGACCTGGATAACAGTGTGAATGTTCATGAATGTGACCCAGTATACTGATTTTAGAAGAACAATAAAGCCATCACCTCTACCATACCTCCAACAAAACCAATTCCTCTCTTCTTTTTTCCTGTAACCATTTTTGAAGATAGCGAAGAAAAATAATGTCCAGTAAAAATTTAAATAATGGACACATACCTGGGAGAAGTAGCATATAGTGAGATATTTCCTGTATACCATCATTATTTCTCATCCTTATTTGTTTCCACCTCTTCTTCTTCAGTGGTTTTCACTTCCAAGTAGCTGATTGGTAGAGTCACAGCAGGAAAAAAAAAAAAATTCCCCGATTGAGAAGGGAGTTGCCATGGCAACCTTTCACTATAGTTATATTTTTCTGTCTGTAACTATAAATGGTAAAATGTAACCTTTCTAATTTTGCTATAACATTTTTTAACTCTATTGGTACCAAGTCCTCTACGAAGTTTGATATCACAGTACATAGAAACATAGGTTTCATTTTTATCCCAACAAAAATCTTTATGTTATTAATTAGAATCTTTTATAAAAATTAAGACTCTCTGACATTCAGTAAAATGTCAAAGCATTTAAGATTCTCTGACATTCATTAAAATGTTAAAGCATACGGTGGTTTAAAAATCATACCTAAATGTCGAAACATTCAAATAATTAAAACATTAAACGGTCGTAAGGTGTATTATTTTTATTATTGATTTATTTATTTTGGTTCTGACGAAGGTGTATTATTTTTTGGAAATTGTTGTTTGAGCAGAACAAAGAAAATTGCTGGAATAGAATGAACATCTTAACCTGTAGCAACAACTCGCTGTCTCCTCAGTCCTACAGGGTCAACCTGCATGTCCCTGGTCTCCTAACACTTGTTTTAAGTAACTCATACATTCAACCAGCAATGAATGAAAACCACCCCTACTTTGCCCAACCCAGATACCCACAGCCCCTGCCTCCCTCAGAGCCTCCTTTGTTCTACCTCTGCCAGGGGAGCTCCTTGGGGTTGGCGAGACAGAGAGGCTCCAGGTTCAAAGCCAGAGGTGAGGAAGAAGCTGTGAGATCAGATACCCAGAGTCAGTGACTCTGATAAAAACATCGCCCTGCCCCAGCCATAAAAACAAAACGGTTCGATTAAGAAAAAAAAAAATATTTTTTTTCACCATTCAGTAGCAATTGCCTTAAGTTCTATCAACTTTATTTCAGTTAATATCAGGAAAACTTTGGCAGGTGACAAGGGCTGTCTCTGCTTGTTCAAATCTTATTGTCACTGACATAAATCAGATTTCTTTCCTGTGATAACTGGGCAGAAGTGGAACACACTAACTTGGAATGGAGGTTCACATTTTGTGGTGAGCAATGGAAGATGGCTTCAGCAAGGAGCCCCTGGGAGGCAGGAGGTCCTGGGTGGGGTCCTATGGGTGATAGACATGCTGGTCGTGTGGTCTGTGGGGCACTAGGAGTGGGATGGGAGATGGAGTATTTAAGGACCAACATTTTTCTTAAGACTCTCCTTATACTCTGGAAAACTAGCAGGGGGCACTTCTTTGTCTTCTAATCTCTCTCTTCTCAGCTATTTGAAGAATGTCACATAAGTGAAATCCCACTCTACAGCCTTTTGAATCTGCATGATGCATGTAAGATTCATCCCCACTGCTGGGTATATCAATAATTCATCTTTTCATCGCTGAGTAGTGTTCCATTGCATGGATGTACACAATTCATTTATCCATTCACTTATGGAAAGACATTTGGTTGTTTGCAAAGATGTTTTAAATGTTCACATACTTGTCTTCATATGAACATATGTACTCATTTCTTTTGAGCACATGCCTACAAGTGGGATTGCTAGGTCATATGATAGGTGCATGTTTAATTTTATAAAAATCTGCCAATATGTTTTCAAAGTAGCTGTTTCATTTTGTGTTCCCACCAGCAAATTCTGAAGTTTCTAGTTGCTCCATTTCCTTAACATCACTTAGTATTTGTAGCCTAAAAAATTATTTTAGTCATTCTAATAAGTGTGTAGTTTATCTCATCATGGGTTTTGCTTTGCTTTTTCTGGGAGACAAATGACATTGCAATTTTAAAATACATTTATTTATTATCTATATGTCTTCTCTCTCATGAAATTCCTTTTTAAATATTTTGCTTATATTTTTCTTTCTTTTCTCTTTTTTGGTAGGGGGATACTCTATCACTGAGCCATATCCCCAGCCCTATTTTGTATTTTATTTAGAGACAGGGTCTCCCTGAGTAGCTTAGTGTCTCACTTTTGCTGAGGCTGGCTTTGAACTCGTGATCCTCCTGCCTCAGCCTCCAAAGCCGCTAGGATTATAGGTGTGCACCACCGTGCTCAGCCTTGCCTATATGTTTGCTGTTTATTTTACCTTTCAGTGAGTTTTGGGATTTAAACAAAAATTTTTGTTTACAGGTCCTTTGTTGAATAAGTGATTTACAAATTTTCTTCCAGTGTGTGGTTTATATTTTCAGTCTTTTAACAATGTATTCCTTAGAACAAAAGGTTTTTAATTTGATTAAGTTTTGTTCAATGAATTATGTTTTTGATGTGATATCTAATAACTGTTTACCTAACCAATGATCATAAAGATTTTTCTTCCTCAGTTCCTTCTAGAAGTTTTACAGTTTTATGTTTAACCATAGGTCAGTGGTCTAGTTTGAGTAGATTCTTTTTTAATGCTAAAATGTTTTCAGTTTCATCTTCTAATGTTTGGACTGGTTTTGCTATGTCTTTGAGAAAACATCTAAGAGCCAAAAACATTTATGACTTAAGCAGTATTTTAAAAGTTCCTTGTGTCTATTAACCAAACATCTTAGTGAATTTTCTATTTGCTCTAACAAAATACCTAAAGATGCATATTTATAAGGAGGAGAGTTTTATTTAGCTCACAATTTTGGAGGCTGCAAGTTCAAGATCAGGCCACCCCACTTGTTCACCTCTGGTGAGAGGTCACCGTGGTGAGAGTGCATGCAGTAGGGAGAGGTGGTTAGCCAAACAGGATACCATCGAGAAATTCAAGCTTGCTCTTTTATGGTAACCCACTCTTGCAGGAACTAACTGAAGTCCCACAAGAATTCTGTCATTAACCCCCTTTAAGGGCAGCAAAACAATGACCTGTTCATTTTCTAGGTCCCATGTCTTAAAGGTTCTACTGCCTCTTAATGTAGCAATACTGAGGACCAAGTCTCTAATATATGAATAACCAAGTCTCTAATATATGACCAACCAAATCTGAACCCTGGGACCAACTAAAGTTGATATATGTTCTTCCAGCTTCAACATAAATTTAAATTTTATTAACCACAACAGCATCTGCATACATTTGAAAAGTATAGTATGTGGATATCCAGGTATTTAGTGTCTAGCTTGAGCTCAGGGCTTTGCAGATCGAGAAGTCTTCGCAATAATTCTGCCCTCCTGTGGTCACGTGGTGGTTTGCCATCCACAGATCTGCATCAATCTCTTTCTTTTAAAGATAAAGAAGCAGAGGTTCAGAGGAATCAGCTTCCCTATCAGGGTCAAACAGAGAGTTGGTGGCAAAGCTAGTCTGGAAGCTAAGTCTCCGGGATTCTGGTCCAGCACATGTTCTGTGACTGTGCTCATGATTGATGGAAATGGCCTCTAGCTGCTAGAAATTGAGTCTTCACTACAATAACCATTCCTCTGAACTAGGCCTTGCATTATATAAGTTCTTTGAAAGGATGGGCCATGTTTTCTAGACTATGAATGCCCAGTTTTGCACATCCATTGCTGTCTGCCCAACATTGTAATTGGGCAGTTGTGGAATCAGTGCTTGTTGACCCAATGGCTCCTTCCTTAGGTGAGGAACTACTTCATAGCAACCTATTTGTAATAGATACGCATTTGAAATACCTGGAAGAGAACTGGTTAAAATGTACACAAATAGCATGAGATTTGATATTGGAATGACTAGCTTGAAACTTGGAGTCACTAATTAACTATATGTGCTGGGGCAAATGACCCAACTTTTTGAGTCCCAGTGAAAAAATAATACATACCCCAAAAGTTATATGTATGGATCAAATAAAGTAATGTACACGAGATCCTGGCAAAGCTGATATGTATGGAGGCCCCATCAATATCAGTTCCATCTCCTTTGCCATTGATGGAATAAAAATCCTATTTGTGGAATACAAAAGCTCAGCTCAATGAAAAGTGAAAACAAAACTCACCATTAAATATGAGGGTCAATTGTTCTTGGTGGAGCCTAGACTTGTGTTGCAGTTGTAGAAATGTTTGCAAAGTCAGACTTGGACTACTCTCAGAGCCAAGCATGTTATCCAAAGAAGACAAAATGGAAAGAAGTGATCTTTGCAGCAGCTTGTGGAAATGAAGTAATATACTCAGCTTTCTTCATGCTGATATTTCTTTTAGCTCTGGTCTTTGTACTACAATCTGCAAGTTGTCATATGTTTCTTGTGAAAACTGCCTTTTTTTTTCCTCAAAGCTGTTCTTTACAGTTTTAGCCACTACTGTGGTGGCATAGATCCCACAAAGGCCTTGTGGGGGAGGACAGAGGGGAGAGCTGGGGTCACCTCACCCCAGCTTAAACATCATGTCTTAAAGCAGAATTCAATCAGGATCACTCCAATAAATGTCTTTTGTTTCCTTCTCTTCCAAACACCCCAGGCCACAGCTTCCTGCTTGCTGCTGGCATTTTAATCCCCTGCTTGGCATTGCCTCGTGCTCTTGGCACAGTATGAATGACTCCTCTCATCCCCTACCCCCACCCCAGGCTTGGGCTCTGTCATCTGTGGCTGTCATTGCAGAGAGGCCCATGAAAGGTCCTAGAGGTGAACTGAAGTCAAGTGGCATTGCCTATGCCCTGACCCTGTCCAGTATATGGCACACCTTGGAACTAAGGATCCTCCTCTGCTTTCCTTGGTCTTCACAACCTTACAACCAGTATTTTTTTTTCCAAGTGCTCGTCAGACCATCCCAGATCTCCTTCTGTTCTATCTATCTCTACCTCCCAGACCCACCCCATCAATATTTACCTACCTCTTTGAGACCTTAGATGTTCTAACATTTAACATTGCTTCAACATGGTCCTGTCCTAAGCAAAGCTTGGCCCCATCCTATTTCTCCTTTCGATAATCTACCTTCCCATCTTGTTACCTCTCTCCCGTCTGTCCTCAGATATCCAGTGCCCTGTGCAGCAGCCTGATTATCACTCAGGATGGACCACCTCCTTCTGCCTTTCCTCTGCTTCTGGCAGGGAAACATTGAATCAGCTAAGCCACACAGATACACTAAAGGTTATCACTTGTCACATATACCCAACACAGGGATTTTATTTTATTTTTTTGAGGGGAAAATAAAAAGATGTTTTCAATACAAACCAAATAGTCTCTAACTATAGAATCTGACACTGAGCCAGTATGGGGAAACTATTTCTAAGCAAATTATACTAGTGTTCTCTGCTCTTCTTTTGGCTTCAGAGCCACCATCAACACAAGAGCCAGGAGACTCACTGTTGCCCCACCGTACATCCCCCCACCAAAAGCCTCACCACTGCACACAGCCAAAGAGTCATCAGGACAAATTCCATAATGTCTTCCATGCTCATGTCTGTGGATCTCTATAGAAACTCCAGGCAGGACCATTCTCTCAGACTCCGTACCCCTGACCCTAACCCAGTGTGATGTCATCCTGCCTTTCAAAGCCTTCCATTTGAGCCATTATTGTCAGTTAACACCCAGTTAATCCATATCAGAGGATTAATGCACTGATTAGGTTAAGGCTCTCAGAGCCTGATGATTTCACCTCTAATTTCCTGCACTGTCTCCCACATGAGCTTTGGAGGGACACTTCATAAATAAATTATAACATACTCCTATTATGTTCTTTTGTCCAGCACAATGTTCTACCCAAACTGCCCATATCAGGGTTATTGATGATGACCATGTTGTCAAACCCATGCTGATTTTCCAGTCCTTGTGTTTTTGGTCTATTAGTGACATTGGATAGTGCCAATTATTCCTTCCTTGAAACTCTTTTCTCAGTTGCTTTCACGATACCACACCTTCCTATTTCTCTTCTTTTATTTTTGGTCACTCCTCCTTGGGCTCTTTTGATGTTTCCTACTCTTAGGCTTGACCTCTAAATACTGTAGGAGCTGACAGCCCAAACATTGACCCTCTTTTTGTCTCTGCTTATACTGACTCCCTTGGTGATCTCATTCAGTTTCAAGCATCAAATACCATCTCCAAGACGATGGTGGCCATATTTATATGGTCTTCTTCTGGATATCTTCAGGGTGCATTCCATCATTCCCTGGAAGTCTCAGCTCACATTTCACCTTACAGAGAAAACAAGTAGTGCTGTATTCTTAATAAAACAGTGTTGCTACCCCTTCTCTCTATCCTCTTACTACATTTATTTTTCTACATAACTCTTTTCTCTCTCTGATACACACTTAGAAGTATATTGAAAACCTTTTGTAGACAGGGACATTGTCCATCTCCTGGAGTGTGTTGCACATAGAAAGCTACCAATAAATGGCTGTTGAATGAAAGCATGGTCTCATTCAGTCCTGACAACACCCCAATAATCCTATTAGAAGGATTATTACAGATGAACAAATAGCATTAGATTAACCCACTGTCCCACAGCTGGCAATTCAGGCAGACTGACTCCAGAGTCTGACTACCTAGCATGCTGGTAGAAGCCAGAGAATCCTTGGAGTCCAGAGACATGGATACTTTTATTGGATACAGAGTTTATCTTGAGGACAACAGAGAACATTGTTATAATGGTGTGGGAGGTAGGGGTAGTGACATGCCCTTGGTAAGGAGTTGACTCCATTGAAAATATACATGTAATTGTGTGTCTCCAGTTCTTAGGTCACTAAATCATGCTAACTCAGAGACTACTTTGGTACTTCATTGGAAAGTTTAGGCCAACAGTATATTTTATACTTTGCAAACATCAAACTGGCTTGTGCTGACAATATTTAAGTTTGATTCAGTTAAAAGCTTCAAAGCAACTTTACCTTGAGGTCTGTGAAATTGAAAACCTTTCTTGCTGTTTCCATAGCAGTCTGATGGTTGATATAATTCCTAAAGAAGCTTATATGCTAAGGCCCAAGAACCCTTCGTTACATTCATGAGCTACTGACTCAAAATGCCATGACTTGAGCTAAATAGACTAGTGAAGTATTATGCCACTTAAAGAATATATTATAATTCAAACCATAATTAAAGAAGAGAAAGTTTCAAAAAATTTGATTGAATGAACCTTTTAAAAATGCATATTTGAAATATTTGACTTCTTTAAAGTTTGGGCTCCATGGATGCTGACCTTTCAGGGCCCTCACAGGAGGGGATTAGAAGATGTAAGAGATATTTTCATGCAGGCAGTAGATGTGTTAGGTTAATAGATGCTAAAATCCACCATGTTTCCATAAAAAAAATGAACTGCCATTTTCTGTTTTAAAGGGACCCAACTGTTCACCCTCCAATACCTCCAAAGCCCAGATCTCCTGTTCCTTCTCCTAACCAGCTGAGACCAGACAATAGGTAAGAACTGGCACTGCAGACTTTATTGCCAAAATGAAGTTCAAGGGAAATGGGAGTAAATGATCTGGGATCCACTTTGTGCCAGAGGTGAGGATGTTTTGCATGCACATTCACAAGTGAAGCACATAGAACTTTTCCTGATTTTATCTGTTAACATGCTTGTGTATTTATGTTTGCTTTTGAATGCTAATTCCTATTACTTGTCTTATGGAGATGCACTTTTGAGATAAAAACGGAACAATATATTCATGTTCATGTATTTGTGCTTAGGCTTCTTATATGTTAGCTTCTAATATTCACATACTGATGTATGTATGTACTTGGCATATATATTATATACATATACAATTATAAACCATATTAAACTATATGTATACATATTTGATTGATATCTACTCCTAGTTAAGTTTCCCATTAGGAGCTCTATATTCTGATGAAAAATGTCCTTGAAACTTTGTGTTACTACTGAAATCCTCAATTATGTTAGAAATACCTTTTGGGGTTGCTTTTTATTTTTTCTTAGCTAAGAAGGATAGTTTAATTCAAAACTCTCAAAAAATTTGAAAAAATATTTGTATTAACTTGTCTCTGAAGCAGGAAAAACAGAGACGCTTTTCCATGTGAACCTGTCACTCTGTAATTAATAATTAGAAACATATTCAGAGATTTAAAATCTTCCCAAGTCTTCCTGTTCAATTGCTTAATAATCGTGAACCATTTTGCAAAACCTGCATTCCACATTTCCATTATTATTATGAGATTAAAAATGATATCAGTGAAAACTGAATACATTAGACTTGCCTTTGATTCTTTAGTATTTTTGCTTTTTGATGGTGATTTTTCTGACACCATGTAAGACACAATTGTAGAGCTGTTCTTCAAAAAGTCACAACTGCAGAACTTCAGTAAGAGGGTGACTGGCTGGAAATGCCGACCGTGACGCACCTTAGGTGTTCATCTTGTTGGGATAAAACTCCAGATCTGAACTTCTCTCCAGTGGAACTCCATCGGATCTTTGAAATTTTGCCCTCAGGATGACAGCATGTATATTTTCTAATGAGTTAAGAGAATATCTATTCAACAAACCAGTTAATAATATGGATTAGATGTGTAACTCTTCATTTGTTCAATGGTTATAATTGTCTCATTAAAACAGCTTCTCAAGCTTTTTCTCTTACCCGATTATTTTTCTTTTACTCTTATATAAAAGAAGTATTGAGCAATTAAATCTTAATGTAAATAGGATTTTTTAAAAACCCAAAGAAAATTGCCTTGTACCACCTAAATTCTAATCTAAAAATCAGCAACACATAGTTAACTTTAGATTTTCCAAAAAAGCTAAATTTCACAGGAATTGGTCTAGTCAAATTTTACTACTTGAATCTTTTTCTTCCATAAATGATCTGAAAAATAAAATTGGGACAACTTGCATGTTTTTTTTAAAGGCTGATTACTTTAATCACAGCAAGATGATTTTAATGAAAGAATATGAAAGGGAAGTGTTTCCTATGTAATTAACACATGTCCTCAGGAGAACAAAAAATAGTTGAATACAGCTCCTTGAGAGCAAGCAAGCGTGTATAAGTAGGTCAACCAGATACTGAGAAGAGCAGAGAAAAGCCTGATGTCATAAATTGTGACAGACGCTAGCATTGTAAAATTTGATGCTGTCAGCTCAATGGGGCCATTCTCAACATGGTAGTTGCATTTGAAATATAGACTTATTTCCTGTCTTGTCCAAGCAAATGTATTTCTTGACAGTTATCAGATGGGATAAGTCTTCAAGGAAAACATCATCCCTTTGATGCTTAATAACAAAAAATATTCTTAATATTTTAAAATGTTATTTCATTATCTAATGGAGATATGTATGAAAGTGCTTTGACGAACAGAGACCAAAAGAGTGAACATGAACATATGTAGAACAGATATTTCTAAACACACCTTGTTGTACAAAATATATTAAAACAAGGTGAAATTATAAAATTAGTATATTGGAGTCTTTATATTTTTTTCATTTTTCTATTGGTGTTGTATAATTGTACATAATAGTGGATTATTGTTTCATATTCATACATGCACATGATATAACAATATAATTTGGTCAATAATATATGTATTTTTGTACTCTCTAGAAACTTTTAAACAGGAAATAGTTGAGTTGCTGCCAACCCAAAGAACTAGGGTAGAGTTTGCTATGTTAAGTAGCAATATGATTTCAACATATACTGCTCATTTTTAACACAAATATTTCCTTCTGTTAAATTTAAATTTAACATAGAAATGTTTTCTTATCTAACAGACATTATCTTTAAATACAGGCAGATATGTCCACCTAAGCCAGGTGTATATACGGAAACCAGCAGATCTGTTGAAAGAAATATAAGGTACAATGATCTCTGTCTATATAGATCTAATTGTAGCAGTGGTAAAATATGTTTTATTAGTACACTTCAAAAATATGAAACAATAATAAAAGATAAAATTAATTTTTCTGATGGCTTTAATATAGTGGATAATAAATGCTTTTATAGTACTTACAGAATTTTGATCCTTGTATTTCTTTTTTTTTAAGTATTTTTTTAGTTGTAGTTGACACATACCTTTATTTAATTTATTTATTTTTACGTGGTGCTGAGGATCAAACCCAGGGCCTTACATGTGCTAGGCGAGTGCTCTACCACTGAGCCACAACCCCAGCCTTGTATTTCAATCCTAAACTTTACATTGAGCAAACAACCAAAATGTCTTGAGCATAGTAACAGAGTAAGATCAAATCTCTTGAAACTTGTTCACTTTGGTAGTCCCAGCACTTGCCTCCAGGTCTGTGGCATATAGCAGGTATATGAATGAATAGGCAGAAAGATATCATTTGGTTGAACTTGTACTACAAGAGCTTTAGTAGTATTTGTGATAGAAAGTCAAGTCCAGCTCGCCCTGCAGCATAAGGAACAGGCTCACAAATTGTGTTGATTCCTTTGGGTAGGGTGGCATTTCCCAAATGCCTGGCTTCTCCAGGACAGTCCTGATTGACACCTATTGTTTTGCACATCCTGTCTAGTTTAACATGTGTTCTAGATTGTATCTTGTCTGTCTGTTTATTTTCTTTTTTTAAGGAAAAAAAATACCAGTTTTAAAAATACTTTTTGAGCAATGCTATTTTTGTAGGTACTTCAACATCGTAAACCAATTTTCAGTAAATAATTTTTTGACAGATTTTTAAAGTTCCAATTTATAAACTTTTTTTCAGTATTATCTCTCCTTTGATGCTCAGAAGAGTCAGGTTTGAGACACCCACCACACAGATACCTTACCTCTGGGAGAATCATCTTTTCCTTGCACCTAGGAACTTAAAGTGGAGCTCTCTGCATTTCACTAAACTGTGTTCCCCTTAACACAGATGTCAATGCATGTTCTGGAAAGAAAGGGTTGAATGGTCCAGTACACAAGGAAACAATGACATAGTGTTCTCTTGATTAGAACTTTCCAGAACCTTCAGCATGCCTGTGTGAATTTTGAATCACCTAAAGTAGGTTACATTTCCTAAACTCAGTTGATGACAACATTTTTTTTTCTTCATGCAACCATATTAACCCTCTATGAGACATTTGTGAAAATGCAGGTCTTAATTATAGGTGAAACTATAAGGACTAAATTATTCCTTTCCATGATCTAGGGAGGTCAGCCTGGGTCTAAGCCTTCTGTGTCTCAGGTGCTTCTACCAATAGTTTAAGTGTCTTTTCTTTCCCCTCTGAAACGCTGAGATGACAGATATTTTCACCCTGTTTGAGAGACTCATTAATTGTTCACACCTATCGGTTAATGCTCCTTGGATCTGGAAGAAAGACTTCTGAACTTGGCTTCTGTTTTTCCTTGTGCTGTAACTGCATTTTCTTTTATATGTCCTTTTTAAAGTGTGGAGCTTGAGAACCAATAGAGGGATTTCCAGCACCCAGGTGAAATGACATTGCATAGGCTACAGACGTGCATGTGTGTGTGTGTGTGTGTGTGTGTGTTGTGAGCTGATATGATAGCACCGTTTTGTTATTCTGCTCAAGTCAGTAATTCCTGAACAACGCATGTACTACAAATTTCTGCACTAGAAACAAATGAGAAATGTTAGCTCCTTCAAAGCTCACTCCACTGTCATTGACCTGTGCCTCTTCCCATTGTTTGAAGGAGTCAGGATCGTGATAACATCGTCAAGGTGGCCACATCAATGGGGAAAACTGACAAAGGGTGAGTGGTCTGAGAGCTCACAAGCTGTGTCAAAATGCCTTGTGTCAAAAACGCCTCACCAGTACCTTGAAAATGTCCAAATATGAACAAAATCTCGGTGCTTTTTTATTACGTATAATTTCAAAGACAAATAATTGAATAATGGATGATGGTGACATTTATGGACACTCTTCTGCTTCCTCTTCTGCTGATTTTATCTGTCCTGTGACCTCAGCCACCACATCTCATTCCAAATCTCCAGTCCTTTATTTATGTTGTTGGCCCAGATCTCTACTTATCAGTCTCCCCAACACCCCATTTAGGATGTCCTAGGCTGTATTCAATTTCCTTTCCAAAGGTGCTATTTCCTGACTTCTGTTCTTTAATTTCTGTAGGCTCACCTTTGTGAAATCATTCTTGATTATTTCATCCCTACCCCCCTTCATGTAGTATAGACAGGTATGAATTAAATATCTAAAATGCTTCCGCTGCATTGATGGTTTCTCCCAGTTCAATCCCTCATCGACTGCCTCATAGTGGTTAGAGTGGTTGGTCAGATTTACTTATGCTACTCAGTCTCTCCTGCCTCTGAACCATAACTGCCCATCAGTGCCAGAGATTTTTTTTTTCTATTAAGTTTTTGCTCATACAACTACTGTCCTGGCTCCCTATCACCCATTTAATTACATACAAACTCATTCAATGCTGTTGCTTAACCTGGCTCCAAGTCTGATGCTCCAGAGTTATTTCTGACTTCACCTATGTTGTTAATCCTATATTCAGTACCAGATGAGACCACTACCTTACAGTATCCCCAGATACTCTGCCTTGGTTTAGGGATCCCCTCCATGTGACAGTCTTCTCTAGCCTCAAGGTCACCATTTCAGTCCATCCAAGTCCTACTGTTTTTCCAGATCCAGATCAAACACCACCTCCCCTGTGAATTCTTTACTGAGTGATCCAGTGAGATGTGACTTCTGCCTCTCCAAGAGATTGGAGCCCCACTGTTCCTATTTTGCAAAGCTCATAACAGTTGCTCTTGTTCCATGTTATTTGTGTAAGTGGGTCCCCTCCCTCTCATCCCATAATCTTCAGGGCAGATATGCTGTCTTATGTGCCAGATGTGATTTTCAGTATCTGTCACACTGTTTTGTCCTAAGGAGGTGTTTATAGCTGATCATGTTAAAATCATGAAGGGCAGTGAGACAACCTAGAGTTCAAATATTCCATTGTTTAAATTCCAAACCCACAATATTTTTCCTTGTTGGATAGAAGTTAATAATGATAAGAATGTTACTAGAGATTTCTGTCTCAGTCAAAAGAACTGAAGAAACAAAGTGACACTTGGTGTTTCTCTATAAATTCATTAGCCCATAGGCACTCTGCAGCCACATGGAGACTGTCGAAAGAATTTGGATGTTTTATGTCCATTTCCTCTCCCATCTAAGTTCCTAATGCTCTCATTTTATTAATTTACTTTGTGTGGAGGATATTTTGTTTTCAGTAGGGACTGAACAATTTTTGGGTGGGCGATGGGGACATTTGGGAGGAGATAAGTGAGTGATGCTAAGAGGAAATTGTGGTTTGGCGTTAATCAAAGAAAAACAATGAGGGCAGCAGACTTTCCTGTCTCCACCTCCAACCCACAATGGACAAATTTCACAGCCACACACGTTCATCTCATAGAGAAGTCGTTGTTTTGATAAGCACCAGGGACAATGTACTACAGGCTGTCCAGAGGGAATAGAAATGGTGTTATTTATTCCAGCTGCTCTTTGTGGACTAAATGTTACTGCTATCTGATTAAGGGCATTTAATTTGTTGCAAATGCAATGGTGAAATTGAATAGCGAAAGCTTTCACTGATTTACAGTCATGTTGAAAGCTCAAGTTTTTTTATGTAGAATATAGTTTCCATTTTATTTAATTTACCACAGAGTATCTTCTCATGGTTTATGCTAATCTTCTTCAGATAAACACAAGCAACCCCGAATCCTGAGAACCTCTTCAGTGTGACTCATGCCAGTCAGAATGGTCTGGAACAAAATTTATAGGACTCTTAGCTTTGCTCTTTTCCTTGGGACATGAGCAGATTCACATCCTCAGAGTTGGCAGGTAAAATTTTGAGCAAGAAAAAATAACAGGACACCATATTAGGGTTGATGTGGTATTTGTCCCACACAAGGATAGAGCACTAATCAATTTTTTTTTTTTTTTGGTCAGTGTCAGCAACTTTTGTATTTCGATATTTATTCTCAGCTTTCAGTCCTATCATTAAATACATAAGATTATGTGAAATTCTTCCCCTATATGATGGCTGTTAACATTTTTAGGGTTTCCACAAGATTGCCTTTGGCAGCTATTATGGTAAAAGTGTTATGCTAGGCATCTTTACTGCACAAAGTGACTTAGCCACTGCAAGGCTATGACATTGTCTTGATGTCTTTAAATTCAGTTAATAAATAAATATAGAAAACATTTACTACATGAACCATCTAGAATTGACAGAATGCTGTTTATTATGCTGGCAGAATTAATTGAGAATTTATGACTTGCTGGGCATCATGCTAAGCACTCTATATTCATTAACTTAGCCATTTTTATCTGATATACATACAATTAGCATTCTCATTTTACAGATGGGAAAATTGAGTCAACAAGAGTTGAGGCAACTCAGCTAGGGTCACCAGTGAATGACTGGTGAATCCCAGACTGGAAGTGGGTGTCTCTGAATTGGAAGATTTAATGTGTAACTACAAGTTACAAGTTCTTACGGCCTCCTGGTCATCAGCTAACCCTAACCCTAACCCTAACTCCAGAGGTTACTCAGGAAGAAAGCGGGACAATAAGAATGCTTGGGAAACTGTGCAAGCCTAGAGGAGAAAGAAGAGGAACCAAGATTTGTGAATGGAGAAACTAAATGAGGAAGGCAAGAGAAATGGGTAGAAGAGGGAGAGAAAAGTTTGGGAGAAGACACAGTGTGAGGAGAAATGTACCGGAGGAAGCAAGTCAGGGCACTCTTGGGAACAACTCTCCCCAGGCTACCTGCTTGGGGAAGAATACTGAGTTTTTGTGGTTTCAGGGAAATTCCTGAACCCAGGATTTTGGCTTAAATAGGTTACTCCTAAAACAAACAATCAGAACTTCGCAGTTCTCAGATATGGCTAGCACTTGCTAGCACTTTTAGCTGACTGACCTAGATGGGTAATAGTAGAATTCCAGATAGAAGCCAGACTTACAGATGAGTGAGCATCTTCCATAGCTACTTTATGTGCAGATACTTCATGCAGGGACAGAATCTAGAGTCAGCACCTGTATTTGTTGATTCAATTAAAAATGTGTATTAAGGATCTACTTAAAAGCACAGTATTAAAGACTGAAGAGGATTCTAAATTTCAAGTGATGTGTGTATGTAGGAGCAGGGACACTAACATAAGACAAGTGTGCAGTTGCTATAATACAAAGTGTAATCAACAGAAGCACCTTAAAGGAGATGCCCCAAACTCCAAATACTGTAACTATTCCAAAAACGTAGGGAAGTTCAGTCAGTTGGAGGACTGGGGACTAGGACCTTGGAAGTGGCATTTAAGGAGAGCCTTGAAGATTAAACAGGAGTTTTGCAGGTGATTTAGGTAGGATATGTGTTGTATTTCAGAGAACTGAGTTATTTTAAGGTATATCTACCCATCAACTCTGAGCAGCCTTTTACTAATATGAGTTTTCTTTTTCTTTTCCAAAAAGTGAAGAATTGGATAATATCATCAAAATGAACAAAAGCTTGAACAGGTAAGACTTAAAAATTAAGACTTTATTTATTCTCAGCCTTCAGTCCTATCATTGGATACAAAGTGTCTTTGATTTTCATACTGCATATGCTTCATATGAATAACCACATTTTTAAGTGAAATATTAATACGCTCTATATACACAGAGTTTGGTTTGATTGCCGAATGCTTTTAGCTTAACCATTTCAAAACCCATAATATCCTAGTTACCATTATCTCTTTATCTTGGATCATTTATAATTGTAAAACTTAAATTACGCTGAAAGAAAAATTTACGATGGAGGCAGAAAGGGTGTATTTCATTTTAGTTATCTCTCTGTTACTTTGTATGCTAACAAACTAAGTCAGCAGGGACCAAAGAAAAGGAGAAAATTTTTTAAAAAGTCAAATGAATGAATCAGTCAGAGGATTGTGAGATAAGATTTTCATATCAGGCTCTAGACAGTAATGATCTATCGACAAGTCACTGAAATTTGCCGCTTTTCAGTTTTCTCATTTACGAAGAGAGGAAGTTTCAGACAGGCAGTTGCCAGAGGTGACTGGCTGTATGAAACAGGTAGTGGTGGAACCAAGTCAGAAATGGTGAATGTCTTGCCAGAAGCACCAGTTTGACTTCTCAGTTTCAGCTAAGGGTTACCACAGGCAAATTTGGGTCCACTCTTGCAGGACATTTTCAGGAGACTCTGAATATTTAGGATCATGACCATCCCTGTAAACACTAGCTCACATTAAAAAGAATGACATATATCCAAGCAACGCATTCATGAACCTATTGGCAGACCCCCAGTTTATGTCTTTTAATTCATCTTCTTGAAGCTTTACTACAATTTAATTTTGAGTGAAAATACCTATTTGGAATAAAGCAATTTAAAGAATTGTGGTTCATCTTTTCCAACCAGCTTCTATTTCCTATTTTAGATGTAAACTGATCTATGTTTATATTTTAAAGTTAAACATTCATCATTATTACTGCTGAGACTTTTTTACATCAATATGTTTAAAGGAATCAAGGTCTTGATGGTCTCTTCAAAGCAAACCCAAAGGCTGAGCAAACAGAGAAAAGGTAAGCGCATCTGTCTCTGATCCGAAAATCTTATCTCCCAGACTGCTTGTCTTACTCCTCACATGTTGTCTGGAAGGGAGTTGATCCTCTAGCATGGAAATGCATGAGCAGATGGGCTAGTGCTCTCTGCATTGTACATTGAGTTCAGATACAATTGCCCGGAAGGATTTTTACTCTTCTATTCAATGGGAGTAAATGAGCAATTCATGGAGAATGTTTATTGTATTTGACCTTTCAAGATACCACACAATTTAATTTCAGTGTGCAGTTTTTATTTGAGTTTCTCTGTATTTATAGAGCCAAAAGTCTTGAGAGTCTCATCTATGTGAATACTTTGATGGACAAAGGTGGCAAAGGGTAAGATTTGATCAAGACAGGCTGCTTTGGTTGGGTCCTAGTGTGTCTACTATTTTCTGGGGGAGACCTCTTTCTCAGGGCAAGGGTCAGGCCGGCTGGAGGAATAGGCCCTAGATCACAATCAGGAGAGGGTGGGAGTCTCAGTGCTGGCTTTGCCTGCAGCATCAATATGGGTGACCATGGGGACCTCTGTTTCCTCAACCCATAAACTAGGGGCTATGACCTGGCTGATCTCCAAGTTCCCTTTGATTCTAAAAGTGAAAGAAACTCAACTGGCTATTACAAATAGAAAACCATTGCATTGTTTATGCATTTACAGTTACTATAAGACTGTTTCTGGGGATATAGCTGCTCAATGTTGAAGTCTTTAAAACGTGGATTCCAGCTGTACCAAGTTGGAATCTTAGTAGCCTCTTCATATGTATATGTATACAAATGTATTTATAAATAACTTAAGGCCCAAAGCCATGCTTTTATTTATTTTGTATCACAAAATGAGTTAATGCATGATCAGTAACTAAACTAACAGCATTTGAGAGATTAATATACTGGTCTACTATAAAATTAACTTTAATTATTGACATCCTTTTTCATATTGAAAGAAACCAAACTCTTGACAGTGTCATTAAAGAAAATCCAAAAGCACTCAAGAATGACAAAGGGTAAGGATTCATGAGATTTCTATTATTTTTCCCCAAAATTGGTTACTTCCTTTGTATTTGGTTAGTCATTTTTATTTGCCTTCCTAACATGATAATCATTTCTATTGTCACAGTTATTTTTAAAAACCATTTATCTGTGCCAATCTGTGTATAGAATGGTATTCTAACTTTCCAAGTCGATCTTGGCAGCTATGTTCTCAATTCTTTCTGATAAACTGAACTCTGAACAGAGTCCATATGATGGAAAGTGTTGGCAGTAACAATCACACAGACACAGGATGCTTGATAAAAACATTTTTCATGTAAATGTGCCAACTCATCACAGGTGATTTTTAAATGGAGACTAGATGAAGGTGGAAAAAGTCAATTCTCTTTGAGGGGTTTTATGAGTTTTATAGGAAGAGATAAAGTTTAGATATATAAAAGCAGAGTTTGGAAAATTCCACAAAACTGGTGGTAAATGGGAAGAAAAATAGGAAGAACATCTCAGGAGGATCATTTTTGGGGATATGAAAGAGAAAGAAGTGTTTGATAGAATAACTTGATAGCAACTAAACTTTAATGCAGGAATAAAGATCTTGTCAGCATAGGAAAAAAAGAGTCCAAGAGTCCTAGCTCTTTTTCCTTCTTCCCCACTTCTTTCTTTCTCTGGAGGGGTGCTTAACCACCCAGCCACACTCCCAGCCCCTTTTTTAATTTTTTTTTTTTATTTTTGAGACAGGGTCTTGCTAAATTGCTTTAGGCCTTGATAAGTTGCTGAGGCTGGTCTCAAAGTGATGATTCTCCTGTCTTAGCCTCCTGAGCTGCTGGGATGACAGGCCTTTATCACTGCACCTTCTTTCTAATAGTAAAAGAACTTACAATGTTAACAGTCTTACCACAGTGAAATCAGACAGAAGGAAATGGCAGTTTAACAACTGGGGAATTTGAAGGATCAGCTTTCATATTCTCTACTGATTTTTAGTTTTTGATGTATGAAAGTTTTATTCCATGTGCCAGTGCACACAAAGTATACCGGAGCCATAATAGTGTTATTTCAACTTTTCAAGGGAACTTCAGACCTTTAAATACATCCTTAAACTTTTTAGAAGAAATTACTTGACTAAATCCTCCAAGTATTTAGATTTAAAATGTTGACCAATTGATTTTCACTCTGTTATGAATGATTTTCATACTTAAATAAGTCAACATCTTGCTGTATAGACTGAAGTTCACCTCCCTCCAAACCTCTCTCCAAGAAGCAAAAACTGAGACCTGGGAGGAACTTTAACTTTGAAGTTGATTCAGTTGTATCTGAGTAATGGTTGGAATCTTATATCAAGATATCTTGAGCATTTTGCATTATGAATAGAGCCATTTGAATTAAATATTTTGGTATCAGGGATTGAACTCAGGGGCATTCGACCACTAAGCCACATCCCCAGCCCTATTTTTATTTAGAGACAAGGTCTCACTAAGTTGCTTAGTACCTCACTGTGGCTGAGGCTGGCTTTGAACTCATGATTTTCCTGTCTCAGTCTCCCGAGCTGCTGGGATTACAGGTGTGTGCCACCACATCTGGCCAAGAACTTCTAATTCTTTAAGCACCAATTATGTCTAAGTCTTGTGCAAAGTCTGCTGTTGTCATATGAGATTCTGAACAGAGCACAGAGCTGCCCTCTTTCTGTCTCTTGCTCTGCCTTTTCTTTTCTCCTAGTATTACAAAGAAACCAAGGCTTGGGAAGTATTAATAAAGTTAATCAAAGGACTGACAAATATGAGAAAGTGTAAGTAGCATTCCCACCTTGAGGTGGCTCTTTTTTCAGGTCTTACACCTCATTACACACAGGAGAGTTATGCTGTCCTTTGCCACAGACAAACTATTTAGAGACATCAGGGAGGAGTATGATGAGTGCAGTTTCCACAGACCACGTGTTTGAGTTGCATTGAAGTAGGTGTAGGAAAACCTGCTACATAATCTCTTATTTTGTGTTTTCTTAAATAATTTAAAAATGAACCAATTTTTAAATGTAAATTTAGAAATATAAAGGATAAGTTGTAAAGTGAGAGTCATGTTGGGAAGCTTCTCTAAACTGATTTAAACTGATGTGAATCAAGCACTATTGTGGATATTAATAAAGATAAGCTAAGGATAAGTATCAAAGGTCTTTCTGGTCCTTTGGTCCTAAAAACACCTGACGCTGCATTCAACATTCTTATTTATACAATTTCACAGAAAACTGTATTTCACCTGATTTAAAGTTTTGATTTTTTTTTTCCCAAAGAAGCCGAGATCTTCAATCTATTATCAAATCAAATGCCAAGACAGAGAAAACCAGCAAAGGGTGAGAACTGTGTCTCTGAGTCTTGGTTGTTTATTCCCAGATTCATTGGTGGTCTTCTCAGTGATGTTGAGAGTATCTATTGCATCTCTGCGTTTGTCTTCTCTCTTCTGACTCATCTCTGATGTCCTGATCTTCACTTTGAAAAGTCTATAGGATATTCTATGTAAATTCACATTTACACAGAACTCATAAAATCCTAGGGATCAACTATACTATTGTTAGGCAATTTTTATACCAAAAAATCAATTTAATATCAGTGTAATAATTTTGTCCCCAAACGTGAATAAACCATCAATAATATGGAATTCATATGTGTACCTATACTATGGGAATATTTGAAAGTGACCTAAATGTTTCTTTTTAAAGAGATGAAGATTTCGAGAATATAATCAAAGTCAGTCCCAAAGGAAAGGAAAATGTATCTGGGTAAGACTTATTAATGTATTTAATTGTGATTTCTGTAAGAGATGATCAAAATAATTTGATTTTTTAGCTTCATGATAAAGATGGGTCATGACCATCCCTTCTTGACCTCCCCCCACATAAAACCGCTATTTTTGAAGAATGTTCCAGAGTGTTCCACAGTTCGATAGCAAGTTGCCTTTTCTCCCAGTTTTGGGTGTTGATTTATTTTTAGTGATGGAAAACTGAGTTGCATTTCTTTTTCTAAAGAATGCAATCTTGATGAAATTTTTGAAGTAGGTTTCCAAAATGACAAAGATAACCAAGAGAAAGGCTTAGTTAAAATGCTCATAATTATCTTCTCTCAGAAGAAGGCAGCTAGGGAGAGGCTGGGAGTCCTTACTTTGTACAGGGAGTAAGGGCTCACCACCACTATCTGCTGTTTGGAGCTGTCAATGTGGCAGCCATACCTGTCACAATGCTCTTGTTATCCCCAACATGTTAACAGTCTCACCACAGAGAAATCAGACAGAAAAAATGGCAGTTTAACAACTGGGGAATTTGAAGGATCAGCTTTTATATTCTCTAATAATTTTCAGTCTTTGATGTATGAAAGTTTTATTTCATTGCCAATTTGAACCCCTTTTGGTAGCACTTATTTTTATTTTTTACTTTTTGGTAGCACTTAATACATTGGGGTGTGTGTTCCCTTGAAAGTGAATCATAATTTTGCTTATGAGGTATTTTCTTTTTCTTTTTTTATTACTCACCATAATTTACTTTGAGGCAAATTATATTTTAAAAGGTTTAGACTGGGGCAATGATTAAGTTTATATGAAGGCATGTTTTGTTATGATTATTATTTTTATATTGTTAAAATATTATTTATGTGAACATTTTACTATTATTTAAAAACAGAACAGACAGTTATATCGAATTTGTTGAGTAAAAATTTAGGTTTGGTATGAATCAGTAAAGGTCTGAATCAGTAAAGAATTTTTAAGCTGGGTGTGGTGGCGCACACCTGTAATCCCAGCTACTCTAGAGGCTGAGACAGAGAATTGTAAGTTCGAGGACAGCCCAGGAAACTTAGCAAGACCCTGCCTCAAAAAATAAAAAGGGATGAGGATGTAGCTCAGTGGTAGAACATCACTGAGTTTAATTGCCCCAATACCACAGTGAAAAAAATAATCTAACTTACATTACTTCAGTGCTGCCTATTTTGAGAGTTCTCAGAAGATATATATGAGAGCAAAGTTGATTTTGTTCAATTACAAGTTTCATATACTTAGGAATTCTGGAAGCAAATATATATTAACAAATAAATATTGTTTCTTACTAATAAATAACCTTAAATGTTCTTCGGTAAGAGAATTTCCATTTTCTTTTAGAGCTTCAAATGTTTTCATTGTCATAGAGAACGTTTATATTTAGCACTTCTTAATTTTTCCAACCATTATTCATTTGATTACTGTTTTATTTTATGTCATTCATTAAAACTCATCTTCTTTTTCAAAGAAAACAAGACTTCAATGGGCTTATTAAAGTGAATCCTGAAACAAATAAAAATATCAAGAGGTAAAACATTTAGAACCCTCTTCCCCCCTTTATGTGGCATTTATAAGTATTATGTTAGAATTCTGAGTGCGTGTATTCAGAACAGTATTTGAAGTTCATTTGTGTGTATAAGTGCATATGTGCATATAAATGTGTGTAAGTAAAAGTGTATGAATGTGTATGTGCAAGTAATGTGTGTACCTGTATGTGTGCATGTGTGTATATATCAGTAGTGTGTGTACATGCACATGTGTTATAAGTTGTGTGTATGTATAAATGTATGTGTGTGTATGGGTAAGTAATGTATGTGTGTGAACTATTGTGGTATATTTGTGTATAGTGTGTGTATGTGCATGCAGTGTGGTGTATATGTGAAGATTGCAAGCTTAGAGCATGCTTGATTAAAAGAGTTCTTCTACTTATGAAATATCAAGTAAGTCTACAGAGATGATGTGCTCTTGCTTATTATTCTTTTTAAAGCAGATGGAATATTTTTGAAACTGGGCTTGTTGGCATATTGTTGAAAACAGTGTGCTAAGTAATTCCATGTGGTTTCCCTTGAACTCTTTCCATTCAGTTAACAGTACATGATATTATTTGTTAATTCTAAAATGTGTCATCAATGCCCGTAGGCTCCACTGGCAGAGCAAGGGCTCAGCTAGCTAAAAACTGGGGTGCACACTGTCAAGCTGTCCTGCTCTTGGCCATGTGGTATAGCCAAAGGCACAATCTCACCATCAACAGGATGAGGACAAAACGTGGATTACCTAGGCAACATGGAAGGTTCAGGGTGATAATATGCAGTGAATTTGAGCAGGGAGCCAGAAAGAACTGGGTTCAAATTCTGATTCTTGCTAACTGTGTTTCTGCACCTCAATTTACTCATCTAACAAAGATGGATCAGATCACAATACTCTCATGCCTGGCACATAAGAGACATAAGTTGTTACAATAATAAAGATCCAGGTGAATTGTACTGTCTTATTGATCTAGATGGTGTTCAAATATTTAGTTTACTTTGACTTTTGAGAAAAATCTTTTTTCCTTTCCAATTTTTTTTTATTAATCTTTCAAATGGTGACCTATATTTCTTAATATATTGGAGTATGTATGTATATACATGCCTATGTGTGCACACATGCATATACACATATAAATGTTTGTGGGCATGTGTGCATTCACATACATGTATGTGTATGCTTGTGTGCATATGGAAGCATGCATACACACAAATGTACACGTGTGTAATTGCATACCTGTACATATGCTTGTGTGTTCATGAGTATAAGTAAGTATAAGTGTGCTTTTGTGTATATATGAGTGCATATGTACATGGATGCATGTGTACTTGCATGTGTGAACTTATGTGCAGTGTGTGCATCTATATTTTTATGTATATGCTTTCCTGGGCTATTAGGATAGTAGTTGTTAATTTCTTTTACTATACATAAAGAAGTTCTGTAGATCTTTAAAAAATAAAGTCAGATCATGTTTCTTTCCCTTAAAAAAAAATGTTTCAATGTTCTCCCGTTTCAGA